>NC_081572.1:36748078-36822264 GCF_022355385.1 Mustela nigripes | reverse complement strand
ACAGTGTAGGAGGGTTCCCCTTTCTCCGCATCCTCGCCAGCATCTGTCATTTCCTGACTTGTTGATTTTAGCCATTCTGACTGGCGGATCACTACATTTTTATCTTTAGGGTAAATACCCAGTAGCGTGATTGCTGGATTGTAGCGAAGCTCTATTTTCAACTTTTTGAGGAGCCTCCATGCTGTTTTCCAGAGTGGCTGCACCAGCATGCATTCCCACCAACAGGGTAGGAGGGTTCCCCTTCTTCTGCATCATTGCCAGCATCTGTCTCCTGATTTGTTAACTTCAGTCATTCTGACTGGTGTGAGGTGGTATCTCATCGTGGCTTTGATTTGTATTTCCCTCACTCAGGCCTTTTTCTAATTAAAGTGCCATGTGTAGTGTATTTATATTAACTATTTAACATGTGTAAAGCTGTGCTAACTTTTACTCTGCTCCTGTTTCTCTTTTGTGTTTCACTGATGAGGAGTTTCAGTGTTGTGCTCCAACTCCATATTCCCCGAGCCCTGTGGTTTTTATTGCATGATTTTGTAGCATGCAGTGGTTTTTAAGAATGCACATGTCATGTGCTTGCACAACTAACTGTACCACTTGTTTATCCACTCACCACTCAATGGACATTCGTGTTCTATTTTGAGTAAAGTCTGGAATGAAAAAAAAATATATATATAATGCATATATGTATATATGCATGCTTTTTTTTTTTTTTTTAAGCAGTCTCCATGCCCAACCTGGGGCTTTAACTCAGGACCCTGAGATCAAGTGTCACATGCTCTATCAGACTGAGCCAGCCAGATGCCTGTTTGGGGATATTTAATTTAATTTATTTTTTTTAAAAGATTTGTATTTATTTATTTGACAGAGAGAGACATAGCTAGAGAAGGAACACAGCAGAGGCAGTGACAGAGGGAGAAGCATTGTCCCCCACCCTCCACCCCCCTGGGGAGCAGGGAGCCCGATGCAGGACTTGATTCCAGGACCCTGGGATCATGACCCGAGCTGAAGGCAGACGCTTAATGACTGAGCCACCCAGGCGGCCCCTGTTTGGGGATATTTTAAATGAAAGTGTTTATAAAGACTTGTGTAAAGTCTTTGGACATAGAGATGAAAATTGTTGGAAAGCAGAAGGAGCAGTCGTGAAGGTCCTGAGCCTTGTGGGTAGAACCTATAGGAGAACTTGGTGAGGAGCTCACTTTTCATTTATGCTCCAAGCTCCCTGGCTCCTTGTTGTATTCAGTGCCACCGAGACCTGCTCTGCTTGGACATTTATTTTTAATCCTCATAGAGTCATCAGGAAGGATAATGGGGAAAAGGAAACCTTTAATTTCTTTCGGAAGCAAAATTACAGAGTTCAATACACTTAGGTATGTAATATGTCTGTTATTTTCTTAACAATTTATTCTTGATATATGAAGAATGTTAATCCTTATATAAATTGTGTATATCTTTTCTAAAATTGAAGAAATAGAGATGCTTGGGTGGCTCAGCCAGTTAAGCGTCTGACTTTTGATTTATGCTCAGGTCATGATCTCAGGGTCCTGAGATCAAGCCCTGTGTCATGTTCCATGTTCGGCCGAGAGTCTGCTTCAAGCTTCTCTCCCTCTCCCTTGGTTCCTCCCTACTCTTGCATGTGGGCATTCTCTCTCTCTCTTGCTCTCTATAGTAAGTAAATATATCTTTAAAAATAAATAAATAGATATAATTGAAGTAGCTGTGGATTCTCTAAGTTGTAGAGTTCTGGTCTAATCCTATGAGTAATTCTCCTCCTCCACTTTCCAGCATTAGGCAGTGACATGGAATTTTCTGTGTCATTTAATAAGGTGTTGACTGGGATTGAACCTGTTGCAAAGTTGTTGTCTCATTCAAAAAAGACTATGCCATAGACCCCCCCAGCTAAGATCTCCCCTGATGATGGCAGGACTAGCCCTCTACCTCTCCCCATCACTCTCATCTGTTGAGGCAGGAGATTGAAGGTAGGGGACGGGAGAGAATCATTGCCCAGAGAAGGGAGTTTTACAGTTTCATGGCTCCACAAAGGTGGATGAGACAACTCCAAAGGAAATATTTGTAGAAACTAGGGGCACCATCAAGGAAAGAGGGAGTCTTCTCACTGTTTAGCTAGAGTCTGCCTAGACAGCATATTTGTTGCTGTGCCCTGAGCATTTATCTGAGTAGGGGAAGGGAAACAGGCAGCAAGCAGAGAGCCTGTCTACACTCTGACATTTGGCTTGATGAGCATCAACAAAGGGAAGAGGCAGTACCAAGTAGAGGACTTGAATCATCTTGCTTTTGCAAACCAACGATGACGGTCTCCTGGTTAGCTGGACCCAGAGGGCCCATGTCACAGAACAGGAATGCCAAGTTAAGTCTGTTCAGGGACAATACCACCTTGAGAGACAGGGGTCTGATGGTTAATATCTGATGGGACATGAACATCCCAACACAACTAACTGATAGCCATGGAGGAGTTAACCTAACCTCCCTGAACTTCTGCTTCCTTATCTATCAATTGGCACAATAACAGAACAGACAGCACAGTGGTATCCTGAGGACAAAATGAACCAATGCGTGGAAGTTCTTAATTCATATCAAATTCAATAAATGTTATTATTCTTAAGAAAGTTTGATTTATTTAAAAAGTGCAAAGATGCCCATGAAAGAATGGCTTGCTCTTTTGTTCATGTCAAGTGCTGATAATTTAGAGAATATAGATATGGTTTAATCTAAACATACATTTTGGATCTGGCTTTTCCTGTCAATGATCTCTGTTGTAAGGTGATTGTCATAACAGATTACAGAGGCATGTTCTCTTTTTCTGACTTTTCTCACTTCTCTGATTTTCTCACACTTCCCCTTTCATCCCTCCCAGTTGGTATTATTGATGTTCAAGGAAACAAGCAACACAATGGCTGGAAGGTCTAGCTTACTTTTTTTTTTTTTTTAAATTTTTTTTCAGTGTAACAGTATTCATTGTTTTTGCACCACACCCAGTGCTCCATGCAATCCGTGCCCTCTCTAGCACCCACCACCTGGTTCCCCCAACATCCCACCCCCTGCCCCTTCAAAACTCTCAGATTGTTTTTCAGAATCCATAGTCTCTCATGGTTCACCTCCCCTTCCAATTTCCCCCAACTCCCTTCTCCTAACTCCTCATGTCCTCCATGCTATTTGTTATGCTCCACAAATAAGTGAAACCATATGATAATTGATTCTCTCTGCTTGACTTATTTCACTCAGCATAATCTCTTCCAGTCCCTTCCATGTTGCTACAAAAGTTGGGTACTCATCCTTTCTGATGGAGGCATAATACTCCATAGTGTATATGGACCACATCTTCCTTATCCATTTGTCCGTTGAAGGGCATCTTGGTTCTTTCCACAGTTTGGCGACCATGGCCATTGCTGCTATAAACATGGGGGTACAGATGGCCCTTCTTTTCACTACATCCGTATCTTTGGGGTAAATACCCAGTAGTGCAATTGCAGGGTCATAGGGAAGCTCTATTTTTAACAAATGAAAGCATCTCTGTTATTCACAAGGTTAAAACATAGTGCAAAGACCAAATACTTTGAAAAAAAAAAAAAAGGATATTTAAAAATTCTTGTTTGTTGATGGATTTGGAAAAATCTCTAAAGACAAAATTTGGTACAATCATTCAACATCACCTTGAATGATAGCACACTATGTGCTTTCTTAAAACATTCAATGGGAAACATAATTCAAAATAAAAATAAAGATGAAAAATTTTAGAATCTGGTTTTTAAGATGTTATTTATTTATTTGTCAGAGAGAGAGAGAGAGCACACAAGCAGGCGGAGTGGGAGAGAGAAGCAGGCTCCCTGCTGAGATGTGGGGCTCGAACCCAGGACCCCGGAATCATGACCTAAGTCGAAGGCAGTGGCTCAACCAACTAAGCCACCCAGGTGTCCCAAGATGAAAAATTTTAAATAAATTAAAATTTAGGTATGGAAGGCTCCAGAGTTTGGTTAGTGGGAGGTGGGGTTTAAACCCCTAAAAGAGGAAGCTCCTAGAGGTCCAACTGCTGTTCTTCTGGCTTAGACCTCTGCTCCTCAATCTGCTGATTGATTTGGCTCTTTCTTTCTAGACCCCTCAGATTTAGCTCCAGGTTCATGATGGACCCAGGCATCACTGGGGTTGGCACAGGCTGGTTTGTTTCTTTCAATTTGGAAGCTTAATGGATGGAGAAGACAGAAGGATTCAGGAGGACATAGCCAGTGGGAAAATTTCTGGGCCCACAGTGGCCCTTCATCCTTCCTTCTGACTTGACATCTCAGGATCTGTCACTTTCTCAGCAGTCAGCCCTCATACTTGAGGGCCCTCCATTTCCTTGACTGTCACTTCCTTCTCCCTCTTCTTCTGCACTTAGCCAGTTTCTTCTGGCTCCTTGCTGGCCCTGGACTAGCTCAGAAAACAGCTGAAGGTTTCCACTGTACTTGTGATGGGCCATAGAGCTGGGTATTCCCAGGATAGTGCCCAGTCTACTTCCCTATATCAATGGGAGCTGCTCTTTCCCCAGGGCTTCTCCAGTTTCTCACCAGGAGTGAGTAGGAGGAGTGTCCTTACATGTCACTGGCCTTAGAGCACCTGATGTCGGGTTCATAAGAGTCTGCTACAAAATCTTGAGGGAACCTCTGGTGGGTATAAGAGAAGGAGCACCAACTATAGGAGAAGGCACAGCAAGAGACTGAGTCATTTAAAAGCCAAAGACAATCAACTTCTTCTCCCTTATGCTAACCTCAAAAAAGGTCAAAAGGAACTAGAAAGTCATAGCATTTCTTAAATTTGGGAAACTCAAATGAATTGGGCATATGCTTTTTTCCTAGAGATATCCATGTCTATCTCTCCATTTTGGTTTTTATTTTTCAAGAAACTTAAAAAGTCTTATCTGACCTTCTGCCTTTTTTGGGAGGGAAGTTCATCTAGCCCAGGATGTCATAATAGAACAGAGATCAAACTGGGATATCTCTTATGTCACCAAAACTACTGGGGTTTTGAGAATAGCTGACATGAATCTAAACTTGCCTGCACCAATGGGAAGTAAATAGACCTGGAGTGTGCCTCTTGCCAACTGTTACTCAGTGAATTTGGCCTTAATAATTTTATCTATGAAGTGAGACTTACCACCTCACTGTCTCTCTTCTCTCTCTGAACTACTTGGTAATGTATGACAGCCTGACCCTTTTGAAAGAAAGATCAGGGTGGTGATTGACGTCCCCATGTTGAGTGCTTTATTTTCACTTGAATGATCTTTGTCATCCAGACATGTTTTAAACAGTCTCACCTGGGACCAGAGAGGGTGATATCTGAAAAAGACAGAAGGGATGATAGACTGACATGGCATTGAGAAGGTCTGGGAGCAAAGGGTCATGGTGAATCTTGAGTGCCTCCATGATGCTGGGCAGGTAGGAGATTTTGAGATCAAACATTGGCACAGCTAAGATAAGACTTGGGTACTTACAGCTGGCACCAGGTTCAAGCCATTACCCCTTCTCTTTAGTGAAAGCCCCATGGCATGGGAAGATGGAAACTGGGGTGATGGGAGGGGAAGATTTTAATGGTAGTGTTGGTGTCATGCTGCGAATTACACAATTCAGGGTTTGTCAACACCCTTTGGTTAACAGAGAGGTTCAGCTCTTCAAGAGTAGCTCAATTTCTCCATCAGTTGGGGGCACATCTCAGAAAATTCTTTGCTAGTTTATTGAGATTGCTCTGAAGAAATTATTTCTGTAATTAGTGCATGGTCACGAGTTGGGATCACCACAACCTCCTTGCAAGGACAGATCTATCTGTGAACTGTGAGCTGAGTTTCTCTCCCATTTAGAAGAAGGTGCTCATGCTGTTTTACAACTGCACTGCCCACACAGATGTGATATAAATTATGATGCCATGAGCCATCCTGTCATAAATAACCCTCACCTTCATGCTGGAAGGTCCATTTCTATGATGGCTTCCTCAGTCACATGTCTGGCACTTGGGCAGGGCTGGTTGAAAGATAGGGTCAGCTTGGACTGTCAACAGGAACTGTCTACATGTGGCCCTTCCAGGCTGGAAGTCTTAGGGCTCCGAGATGACTGTTCCTGGTGAACAACGTGGAAGGTGTATGGCTCTCTACGGCATAGCCATAGAAGTCACGTGGCATCTCCTCCCCTGTGATGGAAGCAATCACAAGCCTATCCAAACTCGAGCAGAGGGGACCCAGATCCCACCTGTCTTGAGAGAAACATCAGAAAAATTGTGGTTATGTGTTAAAACCTCTATGATATCATTTTATCTGTAATTATTTGTATTAGTTTCTTATTGCTGCTGTGACAAATTACTACAAGCTTAGTCACTCAAAACAACACATTTATTTTTGTATAGTTCTGGAGGTCAGAAATCCTGAAATGGGTCTCAGTGGGTTAAAACCAAGGTGTCTGCAGGGCTGCATTCCTTTTCTGGGGCTCTCTGGGAGAATCCATTTTCTTGTCTTTTTTTTTTTTGGCTTCTGGAAGAGCCCCACATTCCTTGGGTGTGGCCGACAATGGCTGCTCAAGTCTTTCTCACATTGCAGGGCTCTGACACTGACCTTCCTACCTCCCTTATAAGGATCCCTGGGATTGCGTCAGGCCCACTCAGTTAAGCCAGGGTAATCTTGCCATCTCAAAGTTAGTGGATAACAATCTTGATTTCCTCCAGGCTGTGCAGCATAACATGTTTACAGCTTCCAGGGATTAAGAGGGACATCTTTGTGCACGTGAGAGGAGGGCAACATTATTTATTTATTTATTTATTTATTAAGATTTTATTTATTTATTTGACAGAGAGAGTGAGCACAGGCAGACAGAGTGACAGGCAGAGGCAGAGGGAGAAGCAGGCTCCCTGCTGAGCAAGGAGCCCGATGTGGAACTCGATCCCAGGACGCTGGGATCATGACCTGAGCCGAAGGCAGCTGCTTAACCAACTGAGCCACCCAGGCGTCCCAGGGCAACATTATTTTATCTACCTCACTGTTTCAGTCTGAATCTTTAAAAATGAGAATTTAAAAACTCATGGTCAACAATACCATTGCTTGTTTGCCATCCGCATATCCTCTTCATTCAAGTGTTCCTTAATGCCTCTTGACCCGTTTTCTAATTGGACTGTTTGTTTACTGTTGAGTTTTGAGAGTTCTTTACATATTCCAAATACCAGTCCTTTGGCAAATCAGTGGTTTGCAGACACTTCTCTCATTCCGTAGCTTGTCTTTCACCTTGGACTCTCATTTTTCTCTAGTCCATCCAGGCTGTGAAAAGTTCAGATTACCTGCCCACCAGCCCCTTTGGAATTGCAAACATCTTTAGTCTAGAAGAGGTCTCTAATGCCAGGCTCACATCCATGGGTTTTGGTCTTTTCTGAGATCTTAGACAATTCCTTACTCCTTGCTTGCCTAGTGTAGACTCTCATATTAGGGAATTGTGCATTCCTGGTGAATCTGTTTCCGTTGGTACATGGGCACACTGAAAGACTGTTTCCTAGTGGTGTTAATTAAGAGTGTGGGACTTGGGGCACCTGGGTGGCTCAGTGGGTTAAGCCTCTACCTTCAGCTCAGGTCATGGTCTCAGGGTCCTAGGATCAAGCCCCACATCGGACTCTCTGCTCAGCAGGGATCCTGCTTCCTCCTTTCTCTCTGCCTACCTCTCTGCCTACTTGTGTTCTCTCTCTTTGTGTCAAATAAATGGATAAAATCATAAAAAAAAAAAAAAAAGAGTGTGGGACTTGCTCTGGTCTGCAGGTTAGACTACAACATTTCTAGCTGTGTGACCTCAAGCGAGTTTCTTAGCTATACTGACACTCTATTTCCTCATATGTCAAAGGGAAATAAGCAGTATATACAACACAGTGATATTTTTGATGACTAGATAGACAGGCTGTGGCTTATTGTAATCCTCAAAAACAGTCTTTACTTAAAAAAGCTGAACTCACGAAAATGCATAAATATGCATGATAGAATGCCTTGCTTTGTTGTTCATTGAAGTGGTGGGTTTCCTTGGTGCATATAAATTTGCATTTGTTTTGAATACTTTGTTTATTCTTCAGCGTATGAGGACTGTATCACCACTGTAAAGCCTGGTATCATTAGAATGACATTCATCCATTTTCTCTCGTCTTCCCTTCTGGCTTAGATGCCCCTAATCATTTCTTCTTATTCTCTCCAACCAGGGAAACTGCTTTGTCAGAGAAACCAAACCAAAGCAAAACCAAAAACCAAAAACTCCAAGATTCACTTAAGAGAACAGAAAGAGTCTTCATTAATCTGTCATGCATAACAAAGTGAAGGGCTCATAAAAACTCCATATGTGTCTGTTGATGGGTTTGGCCCAATGTCTACCCAGAGATAGGAGCACAGTCCTTCACCATTACCCTCAGTATGGCAACCGCCGTATGATTGACTGGGAAGGGACTTAGGGAATAAGAAGGTGACATATGATTGCACAGAGAAAAACCCCAAGTAATAAAATAATTTATAATATTTAAAAAGCTTAACTAAATTAGTTTTCCGAATATGGTTAGGAGAAGAGAGAGGGAATTTCTGGAGCTGCAGAGACAGTTTGCTGGTTCAGGTCACTGCTGCTCAGTCTACGTTATGCCCCTCACGTGTTCCTTCTGGACCCCTTGGATTCTCCCCAGGCCCTTGCTGTATTCCTGGACCCAGGCACAGCTGGGGTTGGCATAGAAATAATGGCCCTGTTTGGTGACAAAGCTGTGGAGAAGGCAGAAGTACTATGTAGAGAATGAGTAAGGATTTCTTGACCACCTGTGGCCTCTTCATCTCCATCCTTGTGGGCACCTTAGGGCTGGTGCACCTTATCAAGGCATCACTGTCCAAACTGCACGGCTCCTAATTCTTCCCTGAGTGATTAATGGAAATAACCTCAGGCTACTTCCCTTCTGCTGTCTCTTTCTTCCTTCTCTTCCCTCTACTTCTGGGCATGTCCTTCCTGGGTCCCTGCACCTCCATCCCATGTCCGGAAACAGCTCAGTGGTCTCTCTGTGTCTTGCATGCACAAAAGGTCCCCAGAGGACCAGGTCTTATCAGGACAGCTCCTTCTCCGTCAGCTGGAGCATCCCTGCTCTGACTTCTGAGGACACTCCCAACCCCCACATCCTGTGTCTCGCCAGGGTTGGGCAGGGAGAACAATGCCTGACGCCATGTTTGGGGCACTGGCCACTGGTCTTAAAACAGGCAACGACAAGGTTCTGGGGGATCTGCAGGGACGTGCAGGCGAAGCAGCAGGGAGATGTGGTGTAAACCTTACCGGTGAGGGAGCAGGAACAGCAGGAGTTGCTCAGGAGCACAGGCAAGCCTGGGAGGGTCTGGAAGAAGTAGAGAGGGATAGCAGAGCTCAGAGTTGAGGTTTAGGAGGAAAGGAAACTGGAAACGATTTGGCTTTTTTTGTTTAATTTGTTTGTTTCTCGTTAATTTCCCGAGTCTTATCTCTGGTTTTGTCTCTTTTGGGCTCTGGCGTACTCTACAAGGAACCAGCCTATAGAGAGTCTACTCCCTTCTTCTAACTTCCTTTGGAGAACATTTTCCCCCCAAATCCATTAAATCATACAGATACTCAGTGAAAGCAGGAACAATTTTATAACTCTTCTAAAACTTACCAATAGCAATAGGATCTAAATAGATCTAAATTTGACCACATCTTAATAACCCAATAAACTAACTAGGCTTCATTGATCTGAAAAATGGGATCAAACCTCTCCTAACTCCCATTCTACAGTCCAGATCAGTAAGACCGTTTTCAACCCTCTTGAAGAAAACCACTGTGTCATTTAGAAAGCCCACTTGAGGCTCTTTGATTTCACATGGGGGTTATCAGGCCACAGCACTAGGAAGATGGGGACTGACTTCTGGCCAGAGTGAGGGGAGCAACTGTTGAAGACAAGTGAACAACAGACTCCCCCGTGCATGGGAGCAGAGGACCATGTGCAGAGAAGAGCAAAGATGGAAGCCACAAGGCCTCTCATGATTCTGCACAGTTGGACGAGTGTGGGCAGAGCTGAGATGGGGCTTGGAAGCTCTCTACTGCTGGACTCCTTCTGGGTTCTGAGCTGTCTTGCCTCCTTTTTGTAGACAGCCTTGCAGCCATGGGAACACAGAAATTAGAGGTGCCTAAGCTAGAAATTTAAGTATGGTGTCGTCATGTGAGTGGTACAATCCAGGGTTGCCTATAGTTATAAGAGAAGGTTAGGGCACACACTGGAAAGGTTCAGTTGCTGATTTGATTGGGGTGCTTGAGAGGACGTCATTTCTCCAGATGGGTGACTAGCCTCCTTCCATAAAGCAGAGTGTTCTGGTGGACTTCCACAGTAATTCTGACCATATAAATATGACACAGGTAATAATGTCATTCAGTCACAAGAAGTGTAAGTCATATATCCATAAACATATATGCAAGTACATCCTAAGGAAAGAACAGAATTGGAAAGTCTGGAGGCATGAGAAATGGTAAAAACAAGGATTAGCTCTCTAGGAATGGTTTATTTATTAAATACTCATCATAGACCTACAGTGAAGTCCGGTTTTAATCCTGGGTGAAGGTAAGGGGCCTTAAAAATGTCCGTAGTCGTTAAACCAGAGTTGACTTCTCAGAATCTGTCCTATGGAAATGAACTCACAAATGGGAAAAACTTGAGGGACCATGTTATTTGGTGCAGCTTATCTATAATCAAATAATAGACTCCAAACTACATAATCTACAGTGTTGAGACAATAAAGTAAATCCACAGATGGACCACTTAAACACAGAGAATGTCATGAAAATACTTGATTTTTACTATTAAACGTTGAAAGGATAGATGCAAAATGTCAAATGTAGTTTTATTTCAAAAATCTTGGGAAGAAAAAAAAATCCAGAGAGAAAGAAAACCCTCTGTCTGTGTCTCTCTGCTCCTCAGCTCATGTCTGGTGGGTTGATTCTCCTCTACATGACCCGCTTCTCTCTGGGAAGGAGGAATGATTCTGACGTCACACAAGGAGAGGGAACGCTGACTGCCAGTGTCACCATGATTATCAACAAATCTGGGACATGTGTGGAGGGAAAGAAGAGAAACAGCAGGAGCAGCGTGGTGTCTACCCTCAGCATGAGGGAGCAGCAAACAAATGTCAGAAAAGCCAAGTCAACTTCTTCCATCCTCCGAGGGGCCCGGGGTCGGGGGAAAGTTGATGGAGATGTCACTGCTCAGACCTACAGAGCAAGGCACTAAAGGAATTAAGGGAGCCAACCATTTCTTGTGTCTTGAATTTTTGTTTTGGATCGCTGTCTTATTCTCAGTCTCTAGCTCCCTCTTGAGGACGTCTGGGTATTGGAACCCGGGGCCCTCCTACCTTTAGGGGAAACTTCATCTGGTCTACAGAGATATTTCCCAGAAGACCTCATCTTCTGTAAGTCACCGAAGGGTGGAGCTTCTTTGGAGAACTGAGGGAAATCTTCCACTTGGCTCCTCCTAGGAACCAAATAGACTTGGCATCAGCATCTCGTTAAAGACTGAGTTAAAGGGCACCTGGGTGGCTCAGTGGGTTGAGCCTCTGCCTTTGGCTCAGGTCATGATCTCAGGGTCCTGGGATCAAGTCCCACGTTGGGCTCTCTGCTCAGCGGGAGCCTGCTTCCCCCTCTCTCTCTGCCTGCCTCTCTGCCTACTTGTGATCTCTCTCCCTCTCTCCGTGTCAAATAAATAAATAAAATCTTAAAAAAAAAAAAAAAAAGGTCTTAGTTAAGCCTCAATTTCCCCAGCTTCAAATGGTTCCTAGTCTTCCTCTGCTTCTCAGATCCAGAGACTAGGATAGCTAAAACTCCATGGGAAACAGCCTAGAACATTTTGAAACCTTCTGTGAAGTTCTTTGCTTTCATTTAGGGACTATCTATCTATAGGGCTTAAGTGGTATGGTTTCGACATCTATCCAGAGGATTAGGACACAACCCTGACAGCAAGAAAGGATAAGGGTTTAGAGTCTTGTGGTGTGGACAAGACTATGAACTGAGGGCTGTGTGAGGAGACTGTCAACCAGGGCAGCTCTGGAGACCTTAACAATGTTGGGCTTAGAGGAGTTTGGGCAAAGCCAAGTCAGGACTGGGCACTCACTACTCCCTATTTCCTCCTGGGGTCCAAGCCACGTCCTTGTCCCTCTATAAGCCTCTCTGGAGTATGGGGAGCCAGCGTCTGGGGATGGCCAGAGGAGAAGCCGTTGCATGGTGTCATGTTAGGAGTCATATATGTTGGGGTACCTGGGGTCTTACATGGAGGTTCAGGGAACACAAGAACAGCTCAGTTGCTTATTCGTTGGGACTGACTGTGTGGAAGGTTTTGGACAGTGACAGGATGAGAAGATGTTTGTGTTAGAGCTCTAGATCTCAGGTGAATGATTCTGCCCATGGAGCAGATCTGTGCTCTAGCACAGCTCTTCTGGTTGCACAAGCTGACATCTGTGGTGATGCTTCAGCATCCTGGGCACACGAGTCACCCTTAAACCACACCCTGGGTGAAAAGGACCGTGACATCATGTTGAGCAGAGTGTTTCTAAGGAAATGATTAACCAGTGAGGGGGTGGGGACCAAGAGTTGTGACCAGGGGCCCAGGCTTAGCTGGTTGCTTCTACCCAAACAGATCTATGAACTGGACTTTTCTCTTTTCCATCTGCAAAGCAGACATGTGTAATGTTCTTCCCTGGGGTTTTGGCTGCACAGATGGGATGTGTATAAGGATGCCACTGGATTTGGAGTAGCCCTAGCTGCGTTTGATCCGGACACAGGTGGACGGAATGGAATTGGGGAATCCCAGACTCCAAGCAGGCTTTTTAATCACTGCTTCATTCAGCAAACATTCAGAAGTCTCTATCATATGCTATCACTGGGTTTGCCAATGGGGAACAAAAACACACATTCATATGGGGTATCTGTAAAGATCGGGAGCCCTAATAAAGTGTACCTACTTTTTGGCCCTGCAAGTCAACAGCTAGGAAAATATCCTATAGAAATAACCTGACTTATGGAGAACATTTTATGGATGTATATGTTTGGCACAGCTTATTTATAAAATAGTTTAAAACTAAATTAAAAACTGGAATTAGTCCAAATGTAATAGAGTAATGATCTGTAATCATTGAGCTGTGATCAATGAGCAGTAATAGTGTGTGATTATATTGATGAACTAGGCTTATAGTTGAGTCAATTGGACAGCTCTTAAAAATCCTGGAACGATCTGGAAAAGTCTTACAATATTAAGTATATTCAATAAAAATGCAAAATTACATTCATATCATGATTACAATAATGCCCCTCAGCCCCCCAGACATACAGTAGAAAAAAGATAGCAGGTAAGCCAACGGAACTATCTTAGCCTAGGAAAAAATGCACTTGAAAGAAATAAACCAAAATGTTAATAGTGGTTATGTTTGGGTAATAACGTTTTTGCTACCTTCCAGGAAAGAAATTTTACTCAAATCATGCCTCAGACTTCATATATGCCACAGTAAGACGGGAAGAGTGTAGAGGCCACATCCTTACTGGCACCCGTCCTGCTGCTTACCTAGCTTGCAGAAATAAAATAAATTTTAATCTTTTCTATTTTACTTATTTTTAAAATTGGCTTTTGCTAGGGTGCCTGGATGACTCAGTTGGAGGAGCATGTGTCTCTTGGTGTCGGGGTTGTGAGTTCAAACTCCACGTTGGGTGTAGAGATTACTTAAAAATAAAATTAGCTTTTGCTACTTTTGGGCCGTGAACTACAGTTCACATTACAAAGAAAGTAAAAAAACAACAACCCCAATTTGAATTAAAGATACCTGTAATGTTGCTTTTTCTCTATTCTTATGAGACTCCCTTATAAGCCTATGGAGAAGACTTTGTGCAGACCTGAGCAACAGCTGCCATTTTGTAACCATGAAGTGACATCCCCCTTCCCCGCAAAGAAAAGCCAACAAAATGTTGGGGGAAAGGGAGACGTTTTAAGAAAAGTGTCCCTGATGATGTCATTGAGCTGCCAGACAAACCCTGGAAATACCATCTTGACTTTACAATAAGGACACAGGAAATGTTTTAGGGTTTTTGAGGAACAAGTACTTCCTTTGAACATTTCTTCACTTTCTTAGTTATTCAGGGCTAATTATTATTATAAGAGGTGAATATGCCATAATTGATTTAATTGTATGGATTTTAATTAGTTAATTTTGGTTTTTTACTTTAAAAATTACTTCTTTAAAAAAATTATTATTATTATTATTATTATTATTTTTATTATTTTTTTTTTTTAAGTAGGCTCCATGACCAGCCTGGAGCCCAACACAGGGCAGGAACTCATGGCCCTGAGATCATTACCTGAAATGAGATCAAGACCAAAGCTTAATCTACCGAGCCACCCAGACATCCTGTAGGTCCTTTTTAAATTGTTACAAATAGGCTGTGATAAACACCATTATCCATACAATTTTCTTCGTCCTTCTATCCATAGGACAGACCCCTGGCAGGGTACTTTGCGGTCAAAGGGTAACAAACAACAGTTTAGGGCTTTCCATTCACATTAGCCCAACCAGCCGAGGGACCAGCTGTCTTGTGGGGGTCTCAACCTTTTGATCGTGATGGCATGAGCTCAAAATGCCTGGGCTACGTAGCTATAGCCAGTGGTGAGCTCCCCAGACATTTCCCCGACTGGTGCCAATGTTGTGGCCCGACAGGCCTTTGTGGCTCTTACTATGAGTATGAGGTTCACACCTCAGCAGCAACCACCAGGGAAATTTTAAAATACAAGGTTTATTAATACAAGGTTTAAAATACAAGGTTTATTTTAAAATACAAGGTTTATAAACTCACAAGTTTTATTACTCAGGGGTACACGGCATGCTCGAGGGCCCCTCAGTGAGGTCACTGGTAAAGAGAGAGGGAGAGCATAGACCTAAGGTTCTGCCTTATTGGGGTTAAGGGTGGGGTGCCCAGGGCTTTGTGGGTTTGCTATTGGCAAATGTAAAACCCAAGAGCAGGAATTAGAACGCAGGAAAGGAATAGTGGGGTCGCTCAAGTGACCAGCTGTATCGGTTACTCGGGCCTTTCTCAAAGCGGAAATTTATGGGCGGGACAGCCTGGCTCTTTCTCTCCCGGCCTCGCTGGCAATATGTCTTTCAAATGGATGCCTTGGCAATCCGAAGCTGACCTCGCAATCAGAAGCGCTCATTGCCAGGCACTGCCACTCTGGGCGCACTGCAGAGACCTGTGCGGGTTTGATGATGGAGCTGAAGTCTGAAAGGCCAGCCTCCGTCTTGCCCCTTGAAGAGCTGAGGCTTCCCTAGTTCCGCCGTCTCCATCTGGGGTGTGCTCCCCCAGACTCCATGGCATTATCCTCTGGGTCACCTAGAGGCCATCTGAACAGCTGGGGCACAGAGCAGAAGGCTCTGTGGCAGAAGTGGCTTGATCTTCTGATCTGCTAACCAGGTCACACCAGCATCTCACCTCCTCTCTCTATAGAAACCGTTTCCCCCTCGGGTAGGCAACCGAACCATGGTTGCAAATAGCCTGAACTTTGGTGGCGACCCAGAGCTCTCCCACCTTATGTGACTCATAGCACGACACCAACACCAATGGTTTTAAATGTCCCCCCTTGGTTTCCTCAACTTTCTGTCTTCTAACTCTCCGAGGCTGACTATAAAGACGGGACATGGTTTAGACTCCAGAAGGAGGCAGCAGCCGTGGGTCTCCGGTCCCAGCGTTGCGTGGCTACTGCTCGAGCTCACACCCTCTGCTGCCCAGCGCCATGGAGGTCCCTGCGGCTGGCCTGGCCGTCCTGCTTCTCACCGCGGCACTCTGTTCCCAGACCTCCCCTTCCTTTTGTGAGTCTGTCCTCCCTGCCTTCTTTTGCTCTATCTCCTTCCACTCCCTGGCCACGGCTTGGATCCCCAGCGCCCAAGTCTCGTGCCTGAGCCCCTCTGAGTAGAGAACTCCAGAGAGCTGTCAGAGGCTGTTTCCTGAGGAGGAGTGTCCTTTCCCATAGTGTTTTAGCCATTCTGTTGTCCAGCGCGGGGAGAGAGTGGGAGGAAGTCCCATTCTGGTCGCCCAACTGGGATCTCGGACAACAGGTGGAATCTGTGGCCAGCTGACTTCCAAGGCTGTGGCCCTTGCTCTCCTTGGGAATTCCAGATGGCACTGCCCCGTGAGAGACAGAAAGGGAGTAGTTTGTTCAGAAAGCTGAAGTTCTGGTGGAGAGACACAGAGACCCCATGCCAAACATGGAAAGAGACACAGAATATAAAAATGTCAAGGAGACGAAGAAATGCCAGCTTCCTTCTAGGTCTCTTTGTCTGCACATCCCCATGCCTGTGCAGGGCTCTCTCCTTCCAGTTCTTCCTGACCCTGGGGGAGGGGGTTGGCTCACCCAATCTTCTGAAGAGTCACTTAGGACTCTTTCTGTCTTGTTTCTCTCAGTTGGTGCTGACACCCCGACCACCTGCTGCTGCTTCTACATCTCCCGGCAGATTCCTCGGAAATTTGTGGTCGACTATTATGAGACCAGCAGCCAGTGCTCCAAGCCTGGTGTCATGTAAGGCCCAATCTTCCTGGGGAGGGCAATGGGAGGGCTGAGATGAGCCCCCCCACCACCCCTTGGAGGACTCAGCCTTGAGACCATTGGAGCACAGAACACCAGGGGAGGCCACTGCCATGTCTCTGTCCTGGTCTGATGCCTGTGGCTAGGCCCTGAAGGAATTGCCCCTGTGTTAAGGTGACAGCAGGAAGTTGGCTTTCTGAGTGGACCTCCGTATGAGGCCCAGAGGAGGTGATGAACCCTAACATGGAGAGTACATTTTATGAGCCTGTGAACAGGACCTGAGAGATCTGAGGCAGAGAAGGATGGAGGGGTCACAGTGGGCCTAGGATTCCCCTGCTACATTCCCCAGTGTGTAATCCTTCCATGCCTCTCCACAGTTTCCAAACCAAAAGAGGCCGGCAGATCTGTGCCCACCCGAGAGAGGCCTGGGTCCAGGAGTACATCAGCGACCTGGAGCTGAATGCCTGAGTGGCCTGGAAGCTACAAGGAAGGTGTTCCATCTGTGTGAAGACTGGCACCTGCCCAGGGCAATGACCTTGGAACTCTGGAGGGCACCTCCTCTACGGGTCTCGCCCCCCCACCCCCTTGCCACACTTTGCAGCCCTCTTTTACTTTAATTTTCGTTTATGTATCTTATTTAACTTTTGTAACTTATTTCCATTGTTAATTTGTGTGACGTAATAGATATTTTCTCTGACTTCTCATGACATTCTCTTCACCCACCCCCCCTTCAGTTTCTCCTCATATTCACTATATGGATCACTCAGCAGAATGAGCTCTCTCTTGGAGCAGCTCTATCATATATCTCAAACAATAAATGCTGACGGGATGGTTGGCCCGGCACTGCGTTTCAAAATATTGAAGGGCGGGGGGTGCCTGGGTGGATCAATCATTAAAGCGTCTGCCTTTGGCTCAGGTCATGATCCTGGGGTCCCGGGATGGAGCCCCTCATCAGGAGCCTGCTTCTCCCTCTCCCACTTCCCTTGCTTGTGTTCCCTCTCTGTCTGGCTGTCTCTCCCTGAAAAATAAATAAAGTCCCTCAAAAAATACTGAAGACTCTTTTATATAAAAGGTAAAGCAGCCTTTTCCTTGGGATGACTCCACTGATTTTGTCTTCCCAACTAATCAGAACCACAGGCTGAGAGGGATACTGGGGGAAGAGTAGAGACATCTGAAAAGGGGCAGAAACCACCAGAAAGGGACAGAGGGCTAGCACAGGGGTGCCAGACCTTTGCTGGAGATGTTTTCCTAGAAAGCTGAAACTGACACATTTTTTTTTTTAAGATTTTATTTATTTATTTGACAGACAGAGATCACAAGTAGGCAGAGAGGCAGGCAGAGAGAGAGAGAGGGAAGCAGGCTTCCTGCAGAGCAGGGAGCCCGATGCGGGGCTCGATCCCAGGACCCTGAGATCATGACCCAAGCCGAAGGCAGCAGCCCAAACCACTGAGCCACCCAGGCGCCCCCTGACACATTGTTTTATCACTAAGTCATAATCGATACGATCTAGGACATCTTTCTCCTTAAATGACTACGGAGATGACGAAACGTACCGTGAATGCATATTTATGCACACACCTTCATTTTCCTAAGCGAAGCTTTCTTCAGAACAATGACTAATATTTGTTGAGTGTCTAGCGAATGCTGGGAGCTTGGATGCTTCTGTTAGCAACAGTCTAGCAAACCTGCCTGCGACCTAGCTAAGACTCCCCATATGGTCAGCTTCTCAGGTGTTCTGTGCTCTGCTTTCTGGGAGAATGTTCTCCAAAGCCATATCTAAGTTGAGGCTTTGAGGCTGCAGTGGCCAGAGTTAGAAAATTAAAATACAGAATGAATGATGTTTTAGTATAAGTATGTCCCAGGCAATATTTGGGATATACTCATAAAAAATCATTTGGTGTGTGTCCGAAATTCAAATTTAACTGGGAATCCTGCCTTTTATCTGGGAATTCCACTTAGGGTGAAGACTTTTATAGAGGCTGGCTATTTCCTGTTGAAGTGGGTACCTAAGGAGTTGCTTTCCAACCTTGAATTCACATTAGAATCCCTTCTGAAAGTTTTTAGAACCTCCAGTGCCAGGACCTCACCTCCAAAGTTATGCATTTAGTTCGGGTTTGGTTAGGTGGGGACTGGGCGTCAGTAATTTTGAAACTCCCAAGGTGATGTAAAGCCCAGGCAGTTTGAAAACCACTGTTGGGTGTCATCAGAGCCTGTTTCGGCCAGCCTTGGAGTTTCAGAGGCAATGTAGCTCCTTTCTTATTTTTAAGACTTCTGAGCTGTTTTTGGTTACTTCCATTGGGTGGTTAATTAGAAGCAGAAAATCTGCTAGCTGTTAGCTAGCTGCCAGCTAACATCACTTCTAGAAGTGGATTCAGAAGACCTCTCTCTCAGTGCACGAGCGCTAGTCGGGCTGGTCCCCCTGGTTCCCCCTTTCACAGCCATGCCCCATCTCCCAGGCCACTGACTGCCATCCCCACAATGCCCTCTGCTGCTGAAATGATGCCATGGGCGCTGGGGTCATGGGAATCCGCTCCTTGCTTCTGGTGGCATCCCAGCTGTGACGTAAGTACGGGACTGATCATTTTGTCCACAAGATAAATGTTTGAAAGGAGGGTATCTGCAGAGAGGGTGGATACAGCTGTTTCTGGACCCCACTTTTTCATCCTTCCTTGTCTCCCATCTTCCCATTTCTGCTCATACTAACATCACCTTGCCAAGGAGAGGTCTGCTTTTCCCGTCTGCAAGCTCTAGGTCACTGCTGTGCAAACCAGCTTCGTGTGCAGGCAGCAAGAAAAAGAGGGCTTCCCTTTTTTAAAAAATTATTTTTACTAACATAAAATGTATTATTTGCCCCAGGGGTACAGGTCTGTGAATCATCAGGCTTACACACTTCACAGCACTCACCAGAGCCCATACCCTCCCCAATGTCCATCGCCCCACCACCCTCTCCCTCCCTCCCTCCCCCCAGCAACCCTCAGTTTGTTTCCTGAGATTAAGAGTCTGTTATGGTTTGTCTCCCTCCGAATCCCATCTTGTTTCATTTTTTCCTTCCCCACTCCCCATGCCCCCCAACCCTGCCTCTCAAATTCAAGAGGGCTTCTCTTAAGGAAACTATCCCCCTCCCCTCTGCTATTAGACAAGCCAATTTCAAAGTGAACCCTAATGATTTGTGCAAGAATTAGTCAGTCTCCAACATCCTGAATTTTCCTTTTTGATGCAACCTTGTTAGGCAGATGGCCTTAGTAAGAATACAGAACAGGCCAGGGAGGGAACCGACTGTTAGACTAGGAGGAGGCATCTTCACTGACTGGCCTAGGCTTCTGCCCTCAGCCGGTTCTGCTCTGCGGGGTGTGGTACATAGGGCACTGCAGTTAGTGATACTTTGAGTGGTAGTACCAGAAAAGCTGACTCAAGCTGTCTTAAGGGATAAAGGGAACCTGTTCGCTCACATAAGTGAAGCTTCGAGAAGTTGATTAGCTTCAAGCAAAGCTTGATCCAAAGCCTTGGATCCTTAGTCCTCAAGTATGATGAAAAACCATGGTTCCTTCTGAATTTCAAATTTCCCTTCAATATGAGAGTTCATCCTAGGACACCCCACTATAAAGTGAGTCACTTTGCTAGTAGGCACCTTCCAGGATTTACAAGTTATCCTCTTGAGACCCCTACATTGGGCTTCAAGAGGAGGAGAGGTGATGACCTTACCTTCACAAAGGTGGAGCCCACTAGGTTGGCCTCTCTCTTTTCTCTCTCTCTCTCTCTCTCTTTATTACTCTCCCCTGAGAGTTAGCAAATAATATTGTTCATCAGGGAACTATGTAGATAGAGGATCTGAGAGAGACAGAGAGTGAGACAGTCAGATATACACACACAGAGAGAGAGAGAGAGAGATAAGAGATAAGGGGATAGGGGAGAGAAAGGAGTTTTGGGAGGCAGCTGTGTTCCCACTACATGGACTGAGTTTTCCACTGGATTCCTAGAATGAAGAGTGTGTACATTTAACATTTTGATAGGAACTGGTTATTGCTCTCTACAAACCTGATCAAAATTCCACTTTTGATACTAAAAATTAGTTTAAAACAAAAAGAAGTATGCCTGGGACGCCTGGGTGGCTCAGTTGGTTAAGCGGCTGCCTTCGGCTCAGGTCATGATCCTGGCATCCAGGGATCGAGTCTCACCTCGGGCTCCTTGCTCGGCAGGGAGCCTGCTTCTCCCTCTGCCTCTAGCCTGCCACTCTGTCTGCCTGTGCTTGCACTCTAACAAATAAAATCTTGAAAAAAAAAAAGGGGGGGGCGCCTGGGTGGCTCAGAGGGTTAAAGCCTCTGCCTTCGGCTCAGGTCATGATCCTGGGGTCCTGGGATCAAGCCCCGCATCAGGCTCTCTCTTTGGTGGGGAGTCTGCTTCCTCCTCTCTCTCTGCCTGCCTCTCTGCCTACTTGTGATCTCTCTCTCTGTCAAGTAAATAAATAAAATCTTTAAAAAAAAAAGTATGCCTTATCAAAAAATGAATAAACATTTGCATTTCTCATAAGTATGTTGGATTTCCCCCTTTTGAATTTTACAACAAACACCCTAAGTCTTCCTTTCTTATACTTAAAAACATGACCTAGGCCAGGTTTCAGCAAATTTTTCTAAAAGGGTCAGATAGCAAATGTTTTTGGCTTTGTAAACATACATGCTCAGATGCAGCTACCAAGTGAAGGCAGCCCTGGACACTGTGTAACAGAATAAAACTTTATTTATGAGACTGAATCATAATGGATTTGTTCTGAGAACTATAGCTTGTGAACCACGATCTCGGTAATCAGTCTGATAAATAAATCTGGTGTTCACAACAGAAGTCTCAGTTGCATATAGTGGCTGATTATTTTTTCTTCTCTTATGTTAGCCACTGCTTTTGTGGAGCACGGATTCTAGGAAACTAACATCCAGGCAAGATGTCTATTGCTGTATGCACCTTATTAAGAAACGAGTGATAAGTCCTTATTGCTGAAGTCACTGGTTTTTGGTCTTCTGTCTGCATGTAAATCACTTGAGGGTTTGGATCTCCAGCTCCAAACCCAAGAAATTCTGTTGCCAGCATTTTAAACAATCATCCCTTGTGGTTCTGGAATACTGAGAAATGCTGGCATAGGCTTACATCTTCGTTATATTATTTATTAGCTGCCTGACCATGGGCAAGTTGTTTCACTTCTCTGAGCCAACATTTCCTCTTCTGCCAAATGGAAACCTTGGTGAAATTATTAGGATTGAAAGGACAATGCATAATTTTTCGGCAAATTTGGTTCGTGGGAAAATGCATGAATATACACAAAGAATGAATATAGTTAATGTATATACACTATATGCTAGGTAGGTAATATTTCATCATCACTGTTTTCTAAGCTAATGCTTTGTGTTTTAGCTCTCAGGAATGTGTAGAGACAGGTATTACCATCATTTCCTTTCTGCTGACTTGCCCTTTTCAGATTTTCTTACTCTTCGCCCCTTAGCCCACCCCCCCCCCATCATTTTTTCCAACTGGAGATCCTGACTTCATCACAAAACAAAACCCATAGAAGCACCCAAAAGACTGGTTTGGTTTTGAGAAATTCCATTATTTCATGCAGCTGAACACAGAAGTGGTAAATAACATTCTATAAATATTTGTTGGTTGATGGTTTTGAAATGATTTCCCCCTAGAAAATGCTGAGCATAAGCACCTACATGCTTGTGCCAACCACTGTGTGATTGGAGGGGTGCCGGGGCGTGGTGAAGAGAGTGTTGTAGGAGCGCTCCCTGCAGGCAGTCAAGAGTGCGTGGAAATACATTACAAAGATAAGTCTAAAGAAGTTTAAATTCACATCCAGAAAGAGGCCCAGAGTGTAGTAGCTTGATAACCGGCACCTAGCACAGGTAGCTTCAGGAGTTGAAGGAACATTCTTCCCTGGGCCCAGGTCCCTGCTCCCTCATTGTATCTAGTTTCTTATTGTTCCCAGGCCACTCAGGGATTCAGCTCCGGTCAATGATGTCCTTGGCTCCAGGACTTGGTGGGGCTGACACAGACCGCGTGGCCTCTTTGGTTGGAAAGCTGTGAAGAAGGATGGAATTATAAAAATTGAGGATTCAGCAGGAGAATTCCAGGTCCCACATTACTCCGGCTGAATTCTCTTTGTCTTAGGAAACTCAGAGGCCGCTTCCTTCCTCAGGACTGTTTCTCCAGCCTCAGACTCCTAGACCTTTCCTCAGTGACTCCTGGGGAGGAGTCTCCTCAGGAAGTCTCCCCTGTGCCTGGGGCAGCTCTCCCCTGGCTCCCAAGCCCCGGGCCAGGTTAGAGAATACCCCTATGGCCTCTTCTTATGTCCTGCCACTGGATAAGACCTCGAAGGTCTGGGTTTCCTAGAATGGCTCTCATCCACCTGTGATGCCTTTGTAGGCTGTTCCCTACACAGAGTCCTGCTGGCTCCATTTTTGCATGTCCTGCCTCTCCCCAGAGATGGGCAAGAGGACTAGCTCTGGCTGCTGGTCTCCTAATAGCCATCTACCATGTTGCTAGGAATCTGCCAGGAGGACATAGAAAAAGCAGCAGATCCTTGAGGGCCTTTGTGTACTACGAGGAAAGAAGCAGCCTGAGCTGGAGTCATTTTTCATCACGATAGTGAACCAGCTCCTTCTGCCTAATGATAAAATTAGAAGAAAGAAGATAGAGATAGCATTGTTCAATAGTAAAAATCTTCGAGCTCTAATTTTTTCCCTTAGCTTTTATCTTGTTCTTTCATTTGGGACATGTTCCTCTGTCTCCTCACTCTGCTTGACTCCGTGTTTCTACATACTGGATGAAACAGCTACCCCTATCAGCTCTGAGGGAGAACCTTGGAGTTCCGCTTCACCCCCAACTCTGGGTCTCTCAAACCCTGGTGATTGTCCAAGCAACCTGTTCTATTTTTTTTTTTTTAAAGATTTTACTTATTCATTTGACACAGAGAGAGAGAGAGAGAGATCACAAGTAGGCAGAGAGACAGGAGGAAGCAGGCTCCCCGCTGTGCAGAGAGCCCGATGTGGGGCTGGATCCCAGGACCCTGGGATGATGACCTGAGCTGAAGGCAGAGACTTAACCCACTGAGCCACCCAGGCGCCCATCCTGTTCTATTTCTGATAGCTCCTGGTTGTTGAGGGTGGGGCAAGACCTGTTAGTGTCCTGAGGGAGAAGATCTCAGTCAGCCTCCAGGGCCAGGAAACAGGCCTTCCCCCGGGAGAGGGTTTGTGTGTCAGCTGCTGCTTGTGCAGTACCCCAGAGCGGTAGGCTGCTCTCCCTGATCTTACAGTTGCCTGGGACCCAGAAATGCACCACAAAAACTGGAGCACCAGATATGTGAAAAGGTCCCCTTCCAGAGATACTGCTGCTGTGGAGCACAAGAAAGGCCCTCTGTCTGGGAGAGAATCCCAACAGGCCCTGCAGTCTGGGTGTTTCACCAGGTTTCCTAGTTCTCTCAGGGCTTTGGGTCTTGGGGACTTGAACCGCGTTGGTTTTCAAAGCCAGGTGTCTGGGGATTGTCTCTCAGGTGCAGTTCTTAACAGTTGGGGTGTCTGTTGTGGGGTAGGGTCCCTTGGCTCCTCAGGGAGAAGCTCCAGACCGAGCATCACAGTGTGCGAGCGGGAGGGAGATGGGGGGAGTTATTGTGAGGCTGTTGCTCTGTCTTCTAACCTACCTCCATGGGGTGGTGCTCCACTAGTTTTCCAGTCTTTTCCAGAGCAAATTGTTCCCCATGTCACTGTAGACTCTGTGTATCTGGGGGAGGAGTGGAGGTCCTATGGCGGATTTTCTTATGGCACCATCTTGGACAGACCACTTCCTCTATCTCAGGCTTTTGCTCTAGTCTTGAGTTTGGTCTCTATTTCCCCTCTGCAGGAAATGCAGCTGATGGAACAGTCTGGTGTTTGTTCCAGTTCTATTGGGGGAAAAGGAGAGATTTTCTCTGTAAATCACCTGTAAGTTGGCACTGGGTGAATTTATTACTCGGTTGATCCCTGGGAAGCTGTTGAAGCTGGATTCTGCCCCTGTTGAAAACCAACTCAGTGTCCCCCTTCCCAAAGTAAGACAAGTCCCCATCCTGCCCTCCATGTACATAGACTAGAATGCTAAAACTCCTTTGGAAAGAATAGCCACCTTAACAGGTAATGCAGGGCATTTTGAAAAGCCCTTGGGAAGCCCTCTATTTCACTTGGCTACCCATAGGACCTTCGCATTATGGTCTGAGAGCAGGAAAACAACAGGAAATGGCAGCAGGAGACACATGAAAGGCAGCCTGGGAACAGAGAGCCACGGTGAGGAGGATAGTGGGGACCCAAGAGGGTGGGCCAGAATGAGACTCGCTTTTGCCAGCTTTCTTCTGGGGTCCCCTATTTTTTTTTTCAGGTATGCTCTGGACCTTGGGGAGATGGAAACTTAGGGTGATGAGAGAGGAAGTTTGTAAGTACAGTGACACCTTGTTGACTTGTAAATACAAGAGGGGTCTTGGGTAACCACAAGGCATAGGGTATTTGCAAGAATGGTTCAAGTGCTCAATTGACTAGGGCTGTTTATGGGGAAGTGGTTTCCCCAGCAAGAGGAGGTGAGATGTTGGTGTCATCCCGGGACCACACTTAGCTGGGTTCTTCTCATTAGAGCTATGTAGTCATAGTTTCCCCCAGCAGAACCAAAATTTCTTTATGATTCCATAGCTGTTCTTACTAATAGACATGACATGCAATGATGCCATGAGTCCTGGCCAGTATACCCAGTTTAAATTGCACCCACGTGGACAGAGTTGTAATAGCAAAGACTGGGCTGCAAGAGGGACTGAGCGTGCAGGCAGCCTTTCAGACACCACTCATTCTAGAGATGCATCAAGGGCCCAAATGTACAAGGCAGACAGCATAAACACATGTTGGATATGGGCACTAACGCACATAAGGAACTTTAACTTACCTTTGCCTTTGACCTTGATAATCCATGACTAGGAATCTATTTCCTATGTAGATGAATTCAAATATGAAAAAAATATGTCTCTGGCACATTGATAGCAATTTAAACTTACCCAATTTAAATTACTTACAGTAAGAAAATAATGAAAAAAATACAGTATCTTCACTCGAGTTGCTATTTGGGAGGCTTTACAAATAATGCAATGTCATGGAAAATGTTTATGTTATGATAAGTTAAAAGGAAAACCCAAAATGCAAATTGCCTTTATCTTAATCAGGGCCCACTCCATGTGTTGGGTTGTGGTCAATTTCATATGATAATTTTTCGCAAATACTGTTCCCCGAAAGGAAGGGGAATAGAAGAAGTAAGTATGAGGTGTCCTCTGTCATCTATGCCTTTGTCCATCCAACTCTCCTATTTTCTTCACTATGGCAAGTTCTGTAATGTTGGTTCATTGTTCTGGGTGTCCGCTTTTTTCCCTGTCCCCAGTCTTCTGCTTCAGGGTCTGTGGCGCTTGTGTCCTACCCCACTTAGCATGTCCTGGGGTGGAGATGCAACCTCAGTTTTTGGAAGTTGGTTTAGCGCCATGAAGAGCTTCATGTCTCTTTAGCCTCAAATTTGAGTCATTGTCGTTTATAAGGCAACAGGAAGTATACAAGTCAGCATGTTCCTAAAAATAAAGTAATTCAGGAAGATGGAAGACTAACAGTTTCTAACCCAGAGAGCAAAGGAGATGGAGCATTTATCACCTACAAAGAATTAGTGCCTTTCAGATAGTAAGAAAAAAGTCCACTGGAAAAGGACAAACATATTACAGTGAACATGTATTTTGCTGACCGGCATCCCTCCTGGTACCAGAAACCCACATTTCTCTTGGGAAGCCTCTCTTCCCCATGATTCTCAGGCTTTAAGATTATGTGACGTTCATCTATCACAGATCCAGGTATGCGCCTTGAGTGGCTTAAGCAAATCCATGGAACGCATCCCTAAAGCCACAGTGACTGGTTAGGAACTGGGTTTCTGACTTAGGGGTCAGTCAAATCCAAAAGAACCTAGTGATTTTCTTCAACGGGGACATAGGCTCTCTGCCTGCAGACAGCGAGCAAGGATTCATGTGACTTTGGAAGGTGCCAGCAGCCATCCTGGGGCTCTGGCATGGACTGAAGTCAGGGAAGAAAACAGGACTCGGGGGTTGCCATGGGGCTTCCACGTGCAGCCTTCCCTGGAGCCAGTACCCTTCAGCCTTGGGGCCACAAGGCTCATTTAAAAAAAAAAATATTTATTTTATATCTTTTCAGTGTAACAGTATTCATTGTTTTTGCACCACACCCAGTGCTCCATGCAATACGTGCTCTCCTTAATACCCACTACCTGGTTCCCCCAACCTCCCACACCCCCGCCCCTTCGAAACCCTCAGGTTGTTTTTCAGAGTCCATAGTCTCTCATGATTCACCTCCCCTTCCAATTTCCCTCAACTCCCTTCTTCTCTCTAACTCCCCTTGTCCTCCATGCTATTTGTTATGCTCCACAAATAAGTGAAACCCTATGATAATTGACTCTCTGCTTGACTTATTTTATTTAGCATAATCTCTTCCAGTCCCGTCCATGTTGCTACAAGGCTCATTTATTCAAGCATCTCTGAGTTAGGTTAGTTTGTTTGTTTCCGCCACCCCCCCCCCCCAAACCACCAGCATCCTGAGAAATGCAGAGACCTGGTCTGGGCGGAGGTAGAGGGTCTGTGAATAGTAACAGCCCCCAAATGAAGCGTGGGATCGGCTGGCCTGAAGAAGTAGGAGGAAGTTTGCCAAGGACCTCATTAAATGCAGTGCTATTTAAACTTTGTGTGCATCAGTATTACCTGGAGCCTTGTGAAAACAGATGGCTGGGCTTCACCCCCTAAAAGGAAGAGAAGGGGTTGCTTAGGATTTGCATTTTTACTATGTTCCCAGGTGGTACTCATGCTGTCTGGAGACTGCCTCTTGAGAACCAAGCTAACGTGGTTGGACTGGGCCCTACTGTCTCTTGGTGCTAAAGGCCCTGTGCCAAGTGCTAAATCTGCAACATTGAGGAATTTGATAGGGAAGAGTCTAAATATTGGAATAGAAAAGCTACTTCTTGTATCCGTCAGTGAGGTCCTCTAGGAGAGTTTAGACTACTTGGAAATGGCCTTATCTGAAATCAGAAAAGGAAACAACTCATCTTTGCTAAGAAAGGCTCTTCCAACCCACCAGCTGAGAGCCAGACCTTTGCAGTCTCTAAGGGCTGCATATACAGAATTTTCTCCTTGAAGCTAAAGTTAGTGCAAGCAGAGGCAGGGAGATGGGGAACTGCACAGGAGATAAAGCGGGGGTCTAACTGCACCCCTCACCCTCACTCCCCACCTTCTCCGATGAAATGTTTATCTCTAACAAGGACAGTCAGCTCTGTGTGAAGGTGCAGGGGGGACGTGGCTTGGGGCAAGGTATCAGTTATTCATCATTTCCATGCATTGCCACACCTCTGCACGGGCGACGTCGAGGCAGAGGTGTAGGGGTGGCTGTGGGACTGAGGGCTGTGCTGGGGAGCTCGCATTCCCACCCCCCCAGTTAACATGCAAAATATACGACTGGACAAGCTTTCTGTTCTCTACTTGTAGATGACGCATGGAATTGATCAGAAGCAGCGAGATGAGAAACCTATCGTTAGAAGGGTGTTAATTGCTGAAGAAACCACAAGACCAGCCAGTAATGGCCGTTGATTGCTCAACACTCAAGGCAAAGCCCGGGCTCCTAGCTCACATGGACAGGAGTGGGCAGCCCCCAGAGAAGGGCTCCTCCCCCATTCATATCTCAGAGGAGTCCGGGGAGGACATTCCCCAGGGACGTCCAGCAGAGAGGCTGGCCGAGGGTCTCAGCCATGTCTTGGACTCTGCAGTGCCCCACAAGCTGATTAGCAATGCTATTGCCATTCTCCCCTTTCCAGCACGGGAGTCCTTGTTCTGTTTATGCTGTTCACAGTGCTTGTGTTTAGGGAAGGCTGCACCTGGTTAAGCTTCTCCTTTGACTCTGGGTCACGGGACCTTGAGAAATCATTCACTGTAAATAAGCAGTTGTTGTTGTTGTTGTTGTTGTTTTGGTCTAAAGAGGCTGGACACCAACAGTGAAGAAATAGTGACCGTCCCATTGCTTCTTTGGGAACAACGACTATTCCTCCCATTCTGGTGGTGTCTACACACTTATCATGGGCGTGGGGGGTAATGGTGTTAGGGGAGTGGGGCTCCTCGGAGTGGAAGGGGATTGTAAAATGTTGCCTGAGAGGAGGTGAGTGTGTGTGTGTATGTGTGTGTGTGTGAGAGAGAGAGAGAGAGAGAGATATGGAAGTCTCTGGCAAATGACTTGTTTGTCACATTACCCTCTCTATAGGAAAGCCATGATGGCATCAAGACTGTTAGGACTGGCCACGGCAAGCTCTATTTTCTGTGTCAACTCAGGATCACTAGAGAGTTATTCCAGTGGATGGAGGATCACCCATCAAAGCATAGGGTCACATGAGAGAACGATGCATCCTTGTTAAAGATTAAATAAAAGAGAAGTGCAGAAAATAAAAAGGTGGAGTGTCCATTACTAAAAAATAAATAATAATATTCATTTCCTCTAAGAAACCACAGCTAGCTACTTGACAGGTATCTTTGCCAAATGTTTGCCCTTGTGAATTTATATATATATATCTATACATATAAATAAATATATAAATGTATAAAAATAAAAATATATAATACATATTTAATATTTATATATTTATGTATTTAATATAATAAATACATATAAATATAAATATATATAAATGTATTATATATATTGGATAAAATATATATATTACATCCAATTTTGGATTAAAAATTAAATTATTCTAGTTCATCGTCCAGCGGCAACCATGGCGGGTCAAGAGGATCCGGTGCAGCGGGAGATTCACCAGGACTGGGCGAACCGAGAATACATTGAGGTCATCACCAGCAGCATCAAGAAAATTGCGGACTTTCTCAACTCAATATATGTCTTGTCGTTCAAGACTTGCAACACTGAACGAGAAATTGACAGCCTTTGAATGGAGAATAGAGTACATTGAAGCGCGGGTGACAAAAGGTGAGACCCTCACCTAGAGCTATGCCATGCTGCTGCTGGGAAGTTGCTTCATGGAACGCAAGCCGACGTGGGAAAGGCCCCAGCAGCCTCAGCTCCTTCCTCTCTCCTTAAAGAGCAACAGGGCTTATTCTTGTTTTTGGTTTTTATTTTTTTTTTTTTCAAAAGTGTGGCCTTTGGGTTCTGCCATGTACGTCGGTGTGTGATGTGGCATGTGGGAAGACATCCAGGGAAGCTCTTAGAACCAACATTAGGCATTTTATCTTTGAAGTAACATTTTGTAGAACTATCTGTCAATGTATGAGGCGCTCAGAGCCAGACGCCTGGGACTCTGTTAAGGTCCTCCCCACCTCTCTTTCTCTCAGACTTTTCTTACAGCTCTCATTGCCTCTGCATTGATTCTGGAAACAGTCTTTGTCTCCTTTTCACCTTTGGTGGGGTTTGGGAGGCAGTCCTGGCCGAGACACTTATGCCCTGGCAAGGTGGCCGCCAGAGAATGTTGTTGCTAACCCACCAGTTTCTTGTCCTTCCAGGCCCCCGCTTGGCTTGAAGGGACATGTTCAGAATTTTCTTTCTGTCACTTGGGGTATCTTTGCCTCTCATATTTCCCTAATAAACTCCTCAACTTAAAAAAAAAAAATTAAATTATTCTAAGCTGAATGAAATAATCATGGCTCACAAAAATGATATTATATATATAAAATATATATGATATATAATATATTATATATAATTATATATAAATATAAATTATAAATATAAATATATAAATATATATAAGCCAAAACCAATATGTATAAACTAAAAGGAACATTATTCTATACATACATATATAAATATATATAAACCAAAAACCAATATATATAAACCAAAAGGAATATTATTCTATACATACATTCTGTATCATGCGAGTAGGGTAGCAATGCCTATATTAGATGTAAGCACATGCAACCTTTGCACATAATATGATGCATACTTTCCATAAATATGTGCGTGTGTTTTTCTTTTTACTGATTGCAGAATTTTCCATGGACAGGCATCTCAGTCCTCTACTGACTTAGTCCTTTGCTGACGGTTGTTTCCATTAGCTTGCTATTCACAGACTGTGCTACAAAGAATATCCTTGTGCGTACATATTCTTGTCCTTTAGTAGGGCTGCTGCAAGACACATTCCTAGACGTGGAATCAGGGCACATGCTATCTAGGTCTAATACTACGGGCCTTTTAATGTTTTGCTTCATAGCAGCTTTTAATTATACGCTAAGGAGTTTGAGCAATACAATTCTGCACCAATTTTGGATAAAAAAAAATTAGATTATTCTAAGTTGAATGAAATAATCATGGCTCACAAAAATGAATACATTCAGTTTTTCCACGAGTCTTTTTAACTTGTCTTCTGCAGAAAGGACTCTGGCTCAGTGTACATTCCTTATTGTTAAAACTGTGACTGGTGGGCACCTGGGTGGTTCAGTGGGTTAAGCCGCTGCCTTCAGCTCGGGTCATGATCTCAGGGTCCTGGGATCAAGCCCCGCATCGGGCTCTCTACTCGGCAGGGAGCCTGCTTCCTCCTCTCTCTCTGCCTGCCTCTCTGCCTGCTTGTGATCTCTCTCTGTCAGATAAATAAATAAAATCTTTAAAAAAAAAGAAAAGAAAAGAAAACTGTGACTGGCAACCCATCTATTAACTAGCTCAGCTTTCACAGTTAGCCCAGAAACAGGCTTAGAGTATAAACCTACACACCCCAGATGTGGGCTGGTTGTCTTTTCCTCCTGTAATGTTAAGACATTTACTTTGTGGAGCACGGATTATTCGGAAATAAGGTACAATATCCCTGTTCCTCTGTACAGAAAAGCACTGAATTTGGAAAGGAGTGGGGAGTCATGCTATTTCCATGGCTCTCAGCTGTCAACGTGCCTGGGGAACATATGATGAGGTCTGTAGAACTACCAATTCCCAGGTCCACACTTGAAGATTCTGATATGAGTATCTTTTTTTTTTTTTAAATATTTTATTTGAGAGAGTGAGCAAGAGAGAGCAGGGGCAGAGGAAGAAGAAGCAGACTCCCCACTGAGCAAAGAACTCCACGTGGGACTCGATCCCTGGACCCTGAGATCATGACCTGAGCCAAAGGGGGGCTTAACCAACTGAGCCACCCAGACCCTTCTGATATAAGTGTCTTAAACAATCATTGCTTACGATTTGAGAACAGCTGGATGGTGTTTGGGATATAACTTTGCTAGTTTAAGAGTGAGTGTGTAGTTATATCAAAGTCTAGTTTTGGAACGCAGTTGCACCATTTACTTGGTGTATGCTCTTGGCCAAGTTGCTTAACCTCTCTGAGCCCGGCTAGAGTTTACTCTTGTATCACATGAGGATATTAGTGGTATTTAAACTGTACTGTTTCATTGTGAGGATCAAATGAACCCTGCTTAAAAAGCACTCAGCCTGGAGTAGGTCTCAAATATGTTAGCAATTGTCATTAAGAACGCTTCATTTATGACCAATATGCACTATGAATACTCTTCTTTTTTAGATTTTTTTCATTTTTTAAAAAGATTTTATTTATTTATTTGACAGAGAGTAGGCAGAGAAGCAGGCAGAGAGAGGAGGAAGCAGGCTCCCTGCTGAGCAGAGAGCCTGATGTGGGGCTTGATCTTGGGATCCTGGGATCATGACCTGAGCCTGAGGCAGAGGCTTAACCCACTGAGCCACCCAGGTGCCCTAATAGTCTTCTTAATAATATCCATCAACATAGTGAATTTTCCCAAATACGTATGTTACGATTTCATTTATTAAGTATTCATGATGTTGGTGACCCAGAAATCCCAATTTCCCTCCATTTCGCATCTGCCTGTTTTTTGCCTATTGTTCCTTTTGACCAGCGATTCTGACTTTCCAGACAAATGAAACCAAACTCAATGCCAGTTTCCTTTTCAAAAGATCATCTTTATTATTTCTCAGGGCTGAACACAGCACTGAACAGAAACATCTCATACACGTACACCCGTCTGGTGGCTCGGGTGCCACTTCTGCCTAGAAAAAACAACGACAGTCACGCAGTCGTCACCAATCACAGTGCAAGTGAGGGGAGCAGGGGAGGGTGGCGAGGAAGGTATCTTGGGGTCTCTCGGAGCACTCGGTCCCAGAGAATGACATTGAACATAAATAACAAAAATTAAATAGTATAAATAAATTGGAATTTAAGTTAGAAAGAGTCCCAGAGTGTGGCTGTTTGGCAACAACCAGCCCGCAGGAGAGGTAGCTGTGGAGGTTGTAGGGGTGTTTCCAAGGCTCGGACCTCTGCTCTCCAGGCAGCCCACTGAGGTCACTGGGTTCTCAAAGCTTCCGGGCCACTCAGGCATTCAGCTCCAGGTCGGTCACGTACTCCTGGACCCAGTCCTCAGTGGGGTCGGCACAGAGCTGGCGGCCTTTTCTGGTCTGGAAACTGCGGAGAGGGGTGGAAGGATTATTTACTGAGGAATCCAGCAGCGGAACTCTGGGCCCGCTGTAGCCCCTCACCACACCCTCTGCCCTGGACCCTCTGCCCGTCTCGGTCTAGAGACCTCCTCTCACTGTCTCACCACCACCGCCTCCTCCCAAGGGATCCTGCTGCCACCTCCTTTCTCCCTTCCTTCCCTCTGGGCTGGGCCAACCGTCCCTGACCTCGCACATCCCTGGCCAGGTCAGGTCACACCTCAGAGACCTGGGTCCCACATGCCATTCCAGGATGGCGCCCCTGGCCAGTCTGTGCCCTCAGGTGCTGCCCCCACTCCATACCCTCCCCATCTTCCCCAGAGGCAGGCAGGAAGATTGGCACTTACATAACACCAGGCTTGGAGCATTGGCTGCTGGTCTCAAAATAGTCGACTATGAACTTGCGTGTAATCTGCTTGGAGACGTAGGAGAAGCAGCAGGCGGTTGGGGTGTCCGCACCAACTGGAGGAGGAGAGAGAATGAGCCTGAGTCACATTTCAGAAGGAAAAGTCAGATCTGAGGTTGGATCTCTGAGAGGATGAGGAAGACTCAGAGGAAGCCAGCGTCGCTCTGGGTACGGGCCGGCAGACAGGGTCGCTGGAAAGTGCTGGGTGTCTTTGCCTAGAAGTGTGCCTGTCTCTGTTCTGGCTTCTGTCTGGGCCCTTCTTTGTCCTTGACTCTTTGTCGTGGACAGACTTTCTTGATGTGATCCAAACATCCAAGCAGACTTTTTTCCTCTCTCTCTTGGAAGTTTTGTCTGGCTCAAGGAGTCATGCCCCAGCAAAAGAGAAACCTTGGATGTCTTTCTTATGACATCCAAGGGACAGAGCCCTGGGGAGACCTCCAGGGAGTGAGGGGAAGGATGACCCCACTGAGAGGTCACCAGGCTTGGATCTTGCCTCTCACAAACTCATTTGCTTAGGGTCCCTATTTTGCCACCTGTAAAATGGAACTCCAACTCCCCTACCTCCCCCTAGCTCTCAGATCTGGGGACTGGAGCAGCTAAAACTCCTGTATAAAGATGAAAGTAAAAGTCTTGAAAAGAAATGCCACAGTTTTCAAGCCCTTTGAGAAGCTCCCTTTTTTTCTCTTGGGGGCTCCCAAGGCCGGAAGACAGAAAGAGGAGTGGTCTGATTATGGGGACAGGGAGTGGGGACAGTTGTGAGAACAACAGAGACTCACATGGTGCAGAGAAGACCTGGCTGCAGAGGGCCATGATGCAGAGGAGGACGGCGAGGGCAGCCCCGGGAACCTTCATGTTGCTCAGCAGGGTACGGCGTGTGGGCTCGTTTGTCCGTGGGGTGGGCCTGGGCACTGGCTGCTGCCTCTGTCCTGCTGGAGTGTGAGCAGATCTCCCCTGCTCTTTATAGCCGCCCTGGTGGAAGGGGAACTGGAATCCGGGGGTGTGGAGGGAAATTTTTAAGCACAGTGGTGTCACGCTGAGTATTTCACAACTCAGGGTCCTAGGGGACCACAGGGGTTCAGGATATCCAAGAATAGCTTCTCCGAGCTCTAAGTTTCAGCCCGAAACTCATGACTTGTTCTGGTTTCTTGTGAGGAAATGGTTTCCCCCCGTGAGCGGGAGGAGAGGACTATGTGTTGACCCGAGGCTATTCTTAGGCAGGCTTTTCCCATAAGAACTGATCTATACGTGAGCTCACCAGCCCTGTCCTTCCCACAGAGCTGAGACTTCTGTGCTTCCTCTGCTGCGGGGCAGGGAGGGGGGTCATGCAGAGGGTGCCACACACCTGCCTCGGATGCAAGGCACTGACCTGGGGAATTCTCGCTGGGGGACCTGGAAGCATAGCACATCTCCATTTCTTGTCCTGTCATTAGAGAGTCACCGGGTGACTAGAGGTTCTGGGTTAACATTGGATGAGGATCAGAAAGCACAGGAGATGTGGGTGTTCAGATGTCAGGAGTCTAAAAATATACCCTGTAGCCTAGAAAAGGCATTTCTAGGAAGGAGTTCTAAAGAAATAAACCCGAACACAGAGGCATCTTTAAACATAAAGACATCTGACGTAGCATCACTCATGCTTCTAAAACAAGAAAACCCAAATTCTCCTCTATGAGAGGAGGATAAAGTAAACACTGGATTGTTCGCTTCATTCATGAAACTGAGTGAAGTGAAATGGCGTAAATATATCATAACATCAGTTATAAAAAGGGAAGATGAAAAATTGTGCAAGATGAAGAATTATACAAATATGTGTATGTATGTGTAGCCATACATGTATGACAAATACTATAACCACGTGTATATTTGGGATATAGATGTAAACACTAGGAACGGGAAAAACAAAAAGCATTGGGAATAAATGTCCCAAAGCACCAACAATAGCTATATTTGTGTCTATGGTCTATGGATAATTAATTTTTTTGTTTTCCCCTTTTTCTAGACTTTTTTTTTCCCTAAAGTGAGAATATATTACTTTCCTGGTCAGCCTACCAATTTATGAACCCATTTTGTTCTAAAACATTTACAGTATCATCATTTGGAAAGTTGTTAGTTTGAAAGAAATTTTTGATATACTGACATTTCTGTCCAATGGTCTTTGTTAACATGAAGTTTTGATTTCCATTTCTCTGAACTCTTTCAAGAACCTGTGTGATATTTACATAAATTTTGACAAATTCAAAGCAATTTTCATATTCTTCTCCAGTCATAATTTCAGTGGGGTGAAAAGGTCTCCTTTTCAGGCAAATCGACATGTTTTTTTCTTTTCTATCTTTTATTATTCTATTATTACATAATTAATAAACCTAATGCACAGTTGGCCTTTGTCCTCTAGATGCTCTCAGTCTGATAGGAGCAGGTAGAGTATATAAACAGGCAACTATAGTATTTAGCAGAAAGTGCCAAGATTCCTAGGAGAAAAATTAATGGAGGTTCACAGCACCAGGAGGAGGGAGAAATCACCTCCCTCAGGACAGTCTGGGGAAGACATCACAGAAAGGAAGGAACTTTGCTTGGGTCTTGGAAGGTACACAGTATTCGAACACATATAAATGGGGGGGGGTAGCAGTAAGAGGTCCAACTGGTACAGTCACAGGTGTGGACTTGCCAGTTCAGAGGGAGGAGCAAGAAGTTTAGTGTAGCTGTATTGTGGCGGAGCGAACAGGGACAGGAAACTAGATTGGGGTCAAATCAGGAGGGTTTTGAAGTCCCCCAGAAGGGGCTAGAACAATGGTGAGAGTAAGACATAAGCAAAGTGAGGTCACACCTTAGGAATTCTCTCCTTCCTATGTGCCTACAAGTCCTGCTCTTAAAACACATGGGCTCGGGATGCCTGGGTGGCTCAGTTGGTTAAGCATCTGCCTTGGGCTCAGGTTGTGATCACAGGGTCCTGGGATCGAGTCCCACATTGGGCTCTTTACTCAGTGGGGAACCTGCTTCTCCTTCTGCCTGCTGCTCCCCCTGCCTGTTCTCTCTCTCTCCCTCTCTCTGACAAATAAATAAATAAAATCTTAAACAAACAAAATACATGTGCCCTCTTTTCATCCCAAATCTAGGATTGCTAATGCTAATCTTGGGAGAGGCTAAGGCAAGATCAAGGACAATGGCAGGTTACCCTGGGCTTCGCATCTAAGTGTCTTCCCTTGTTACTGTTAATTCCAAAAAAGGAGTCTATCACTTGTTTCAGTGGAAACTCTAAATCATATTCAATGCCTTCTCCTCTGCCCGCCCCCTCTTCCCCAGCCCTCAGCTGATACCCTGAACTGCATACTCTCATTCACTTCTTGGGGAACCCCCTTCAAACTTGTGATTCAGTTTCTGAGAGTTGGATGCTATCAGTTGGGAGGGCCAGAAGAAGGAACTGGAAACTGCTGAATCAACCTCTTTCCTGATAGTGGACCTGTAGTTACCGCACCAGCCACATTGCATTGTAATGTGTTATTTATGCAAGTTTCTCTCCAAACATTGAAACCATGTCCTGTTAATTTTTAACCAAATTCAAATCATGTCTTATTGGTTAACTTAAACCAAAGGCTAGCACACAATTATTATAACATGATGAATTGTCTGAGATCATATCCCTTATATTTTTGTTCTTCTAATAAAGGTGCTTTACTGAATATTCAATTTTATCTTAGTGTTTATATATTTGTAAGTCTTTCCATATTAATCTCAAATCAGAAAATAGTCCTTTGTCCTATGTGATTTTCTTAGATGAGAAAATAACATACTTGTATACAGAGTATGTGCTTGATGTGCATATGTTTAATGAAAACTCTAAGAGGACTTTGAATGGTTGAGTTGGTTGAATGGGTCTTAGAAATTTCCTAGGTGGTAAGTTGATGTTACCAGGTGAAATGACTTTCCCAGGCTCACACAGATGGCTTTGGTCAGTTTAACATTTCCCTGTCTGTTTTTTGGCAGGTTATCTCCAATGGTGACCACAAGGCTTGACACATAGTAGAGCTTAATAAATATTTGGTGAAGGAATGAATAAATCACTGATTTGACCAACAGTGTGTGTTATGCCCAAAGTCCCACTATGGAGCTGACACACTAACAGGAAGGAAAGAATCAGAAGGGTCCTGGTGTCGAGGTCTTGTTCTTTGGTGGAGCATCCAAACTCTCTCACATGGTGGTGACACCAAGTAGCTAACAGTAGCATTGTGGTTTGGAGGGGCTTCATTTGTGTCCTCGCTTTCTGGCTCATTCCAGCCTCTTTGAGGTCCCATTCCAGTCCAAGAGAGCATCCTAGCCATGAGTGCAGGGAATTTTGGCTGAACAGTTCATGTTCTGCAATGTCACTGCCTTGTTCTGCACTGCTCACCCCTTCACTGCTTCCCATGCCCTGGCCCTGCTGGATGGGTTTCCTTCCCATTTCTGGCTCTGTGGCTCCACTGTCTTGGGCATTGGTCCCAACTCTCTCCCTTCAGCAGCAGGAGCTCCATGGACAGGCTTGCTGATAATAAACTGTTTGACCTAGCCTTGGCTCCCATTTTAAAGGTGTGGCCCCACTTTCAGGTAGGCAGAAACTATATCCCATCCTAGAGAGACAGTGTCTCATTAATGGGGCCCCTGCTTTCTATAGCATGGCCCTTTGTGATCTTGGACTCTTCTTATCATTCTCCTCTGGCCATATTGCCTATGTAATAGAGCAGGGAATCCCTTTGGTATTGGATTATATCAAACCCTGCTCCCCCTTCTCTGTTCTCCAGTCAGTAAAAGGCATCTCTACCTACAAAGCTTCCAAGCCAGAAATCTGGGACTCACCTTTGACGCCTCCCTCCCTCTCATTTGCATCTATACTGTATTTGGAGTGAAGTATGTCTACTTCTCACTGTTCCCACTACCACTATCTTAGGTCAGGACCTCATCATTTCTTGCCATCATTTCTTGCCTCATCATTTCTTAGTGCTGTAAGAGTGTCCTGTTAACTGTTTTTCCTTCCAGTTTTGCCTCTCTTCAGTCTGTCCCATCGCATGCCATCCAAAGTGATTTTGCTAAAACTCAAATCAGTCTCTATCTCTCTCTGTTGAAAATATTTCAAATACCCTGCATGGTTTCCAACATGAAATGGAAGCTTCCCCTCCATGACCTGACCCCCGCCTCCCTCCTTGGTCTGTTTCTTGCCACTTTTAGACTTCCTGGAAACTCAGACTCAGTCCTGTGAAACACATGTAATTCCTTAAAAGTGCAGGCCTCTCCTTTGCTTTCTATGAATGAGGTGTCTGCTCCTCCTTCTGGGAGATCACAGGGCAGAGTGAATTCCTATAAGCACGGGTACATCCCATGATAGCTGCAGAGATGAGTATTTACAACAAATAAGGAAAGCCATGGTATAATAAATTCCCTTAATTTTCTAAGGACAAGGGAAACCCATGGATTCTACTCTTCAAAGACATGCAGAATGCTAAATTGTAAGACATTTTACATCACAATAACAGAACTTTGGTTTTTAAGCTTTTAACATAATTTTTAAATTTTTAAAAATTTATTATTAACATAAACTTATAGTAAGCACATTTCCCTTTTCTGATTTACTTGTGCTCTGGAGACAGACCTCCTTTTTTAAAAAAAAAAAAAGATTGGGACACCTGGGTGGCTCAGTTGGTTGGACGACTGCCTTCGGCTCAGGTCATGATCCTGGAGTCCTGGGATCGAGTCCCGCATCAGGCTCCCAGCTCCATGGGGAGTCTGCTTCTCTCTCTGACCTTCTCCTCGTTAATGCTCTATCTCACTGTCTCTCTCTCAAGTAAATAAATAAAATCTTTTAAAAAGAAAAGATTTTATTTATTTATTTGACAGAGAGAGCAATCACAAGTAGGCAGAGAGGCAGACAGAGAGAGAGGATGAAGCAGGCTCCCTGCTGAGCAGAGAGCCTGATGTGGGGCTCAATACCAGGACCCTGAGATCATGACCTGAGCCAAAGGCAGAGGCTTTAACCCACTGAGCCACCCAGGTGCCTCAGGAGACAGACTTCCTTGATGTCACTTCCAAATCTAACATGTAATAGCTCTGTGTTCTTCTGTAAATTAATTACCTCTCTGTGCTTCAGTTTCTTCATGTGTGAGGGGGGGATAATGGTACCTGCCTCAGAGGACCCCCAGGAGGATAAAACACATTAGCATCTATGAATGTTATGTATAACATAACATATATGTATAACATATAACATAACATATGAATAACAGGCTTTAAATGTTACTGGCTCTTGTAAGCGCTGTGTTAGTGTTAGTTACTATCATTATGTTAGTGTTATCTATCATTAGATATTACTGAACTATTCCAGTTAATCTATTTCATGTATTAAAAAAGGCACAGGTCTCTTGGTCTTTGACTGACAAACCCCAGCCCTATACTTTTTGCCTGGTTAATCATTCTTCAGATCTAAGCTAAATTTATAATAGAGAAATGTTAGCACAACCTACATGGCCTGACCTAAGTAACAGAATGGTTAATTATAACATTTTTAATAAAATTTTGGTATATCCATGCAATGAAATACCATGCATGCCCATTTGGAGTAAACTTTGTGTTTTTTAATGACATGGAAGAATGTAAAGTAACAAAAATAAGGTATACTAGTTCAAGAAAAAATGGTAATGGACAATAGTAAAATATAAAATCATATACAGAATGCTGGCTCATTTTTGTTTTCTTATTATGCTTTCCTATGTTTTCTAATTTTTGTAGAGTGTTGATGTATATTTTCTATGGAAAAAAACAAACAAACAAAACTCAGGCATTCCCTTTCTTGACATTTCACCATCACCTTCCAAAGCATGTATCCCCAATGCCTGAAACAGTGCCCAGAATACAGTAGACACTCAGTAAGGTTTTATTGAATTAGATTTCTTCTCTTATTGGATATTCTCTGTGACCAAACTGGAAAGAGCTTGAAACAGGTATAAAAGCACTGTTGGAAGGAAGAAAGATGCTTCCTAAAGAATACTGAAAGTCTTCCGAACCCTGGTGAGGCTTTAACCTTCTCTCAGGAAATGAACATCCCTAAAGTCACTGACTTCCACCCTTGACTGCAAAGAGCAGGCTGTGGTAGGTGACGAAGACCCATTTCCTCTTTAAGAAGAGTGAGTCTGCTGGCTTGAGGGGTGGAGTGATTGTCTCTGATGAACTGCTTCGATCACCTTCCTGTCTTACAGATTCCATCCTGAGCCCCCACACTTATTTCTTCCTTCTACAATCCAGTTTCTGCTCCCATTTCCCTGAGTAACTTGACTACCACATTGGCAAGACCAAAGGATTTACCTATATTGGTTTATTGTCTTGGCAAAGTGACCACACAGTTAGCTCATGTTGGTGGTCCAGTCTCAACATTTGCTCACAAGGACTTCTCTAGTTTTGGGCATTCCACATCCTAGAGGCTAGTGTTCTTGGCCCTGACACCCAATGGTCTCCCCAATCCTCATGCATCTCAGTACTTTCCTTCTAGGTGGGCACAGAATGTCAGGATTGATTGCTTCTGTTTCCTGCTCCTCAACAGCTTTGTAATCTCTTCAGAGGGTCTGGTACCTTCTGGCACTTCCTATGTGTACAGTCTCAGAGGGTCATACCTGTAAAGGAAGTTCCAACCCAGGAGTTGGAAGACTTTGGTTATTGACACACATCCTGTGTGACCTTGATTAAGTCTTTGAACTACTCTGAGTTTGTATTCCTAATCTGCATAATGGCAAAACAGATCGGGATCAAATAAAACCATGAGTGAGGATCTGCTGGGGGAAATCAAAAGTACCGGGACCTCTGCAAGGTCCTGTTATTGCTGTAGCTAGTGGTCCTGTGTGTAGCCCTGGGAAGCTGGGAGGACAAGATGAGAAGACAGATGTGAAAGTGCCCAAAATGGAATTATGAGCACAGTGCTAGCAAGGGCATAAAAGGCAAAACTTCTATGTTACCACGAGTGAGGGGAAGTGAAGGGTTTCCCTGCTCAGAAGTGAGGAGGTGGACACAGGGATCCGTGGGACCAGTTAACTCTTGCTGCCACTCCTACAACCCTAAACTGGAAAGAGCTGAGTCTAGAAAAGTTTCCTTGATGATAAAACTACTGGGTATGTGGGTGGCAGGCAGAAGAAAGAAGAGAATTACCCCATTGAGGTTGGGGAACCACATTTTGGATAGTTTTTCAAAATGATCAGTTTATTTGTACTTCATTTAGCTAAATGGAGTTCACATCCTGACTCCATGTTACCTGTCACGTCCCCTCCAATTAAAACTGGTAGTTTGGCTGCCTCTGGACACCTATTAAGCAAATGTCTATTGAATACCTACTGTGTACACAGAGATAAGCATAACATGGTTTCTGCATCAAGGAACTCCCTTTGATGCAGAGAGGGAGACAACCAAATACATTCTAGTTGATATGAAGGAAGGAGCTCTGGAAGAGCTGTAGGAGCATAGAGGAAGATACAGAATTTAGTTGGAAGAGAGGTGGGGGAAGTTCTCTAAAGAAGATGAGCCCTTTTTTTGTTGTGTATTTGAGAAGGATTTTTTCTCATTCTCTATTGACTATTACTTAGAAATAACTTCCATGCATAAATCTCAGATTTAAATCATTTATTTTTTTTTTTTTAAAGATTTTATTTATTTATTTGTCAGAGAGAGAGGAGCGAGAGCCAGCACAGGCAGACAGAGTAGCAGGCAGAGGCAGAGGGAGAAGCAGGCTCCCTGCGGAGCAAGGAGCCCGATGTGGGACTCGATCCCAGGACGCTGGGATCATGACCTGAGCCGAAGGCAGTTGCTTAACCAACTGAGCCACCCAGGCGTCCCGATTTAAATCATTTAAATCATTGATTCAGCTTAACATATTGATAGAAGCCTTTGTACTTTTGGTGTGGAATTTCACTGGTGTGAACACAGCATTATTGTTGGGACCTTCACAAACAAAAGATTTTATCTCCATGAGCCAAAGGTCAAAGCAAGGCTAGGAAGCCAAAGTCAACAGTCAAATTCATTGTGTGGCGCAATGTAGACTAATTACCCATTCTTACCTATGACCATTGTCCTGTTGTTCCAGGGAGGAGGACTTTGTAATCCCTCCACAGCTTGAAGATCAGCACACCCCACTCATTTAGACAGAGGGCTCCATGTCAGACAGAGGACTCCAATGACAGGGTCATTGGTTGAATGTCAAGTGCTCCTTCTTAGTGCACAGTGGGGTTTAGACTTGACTGGAGACCATTCATTGACAGCCAAGGGATGGCCTTCTCTACCCTTTGGCTCCCTGACATTTTGTTTCTACCTCTGATATGATGCTTACCTTATTCCATCTCATGACATCGTTATTTCTGTCACTGTCTACACTGTCACTAGACTAAAACCTCTGAGGGCAGATTTGGGGCTTCCTTCAGCAGATGACTACTCAACTGAGTTGAATGGAAATGCCATGAATAACAAAGTCTGTAGATTTGGGGGAACATTAAGACATATCTTCCTTCCCTTAAGGCAAGGTGCTTGATGCATGAACATGAAATCCCATCAACCAGGAGAGACAAAGTATCGCAGAACCTCAGAGCTGGAGATGGAGGACTTGGTAAAGATTGGTACGTTGGAAGCAAGACTTGCACAAAGAAAAGCGTAAGGACAGGATGGAGAAGAGAAGTAGAGTTTGTGAGTGTATAGGTGGTGGTGGTTGGGGAGTGATGAAGTAAGATGACATTGAACTTTATTTAGTAGCCCTGAAGTACTCCAAAATGCTACCCTGATCCTTCCTAGCCCACATTTGTACAGCACCCAGGAGGCCTGGCTCTCATCTTTCCCTCTTCATTCTTCCTTCTCAGGGCAGAGGCAGGTAGCCATAGAGGCGGGGGTGAGCAGATGGGTCAGTGTGGGTGAGACGACGGTGGACAGAGATCTTGATCCAACCACTGAAATTGCCCCCGCATGTCCCACACCATGAACTACTGTGTTCTTGGTCTTTGTAAACTTCAGGTGGTCAGCAGCAGCTGCCTAACCAGGCAGGGGTTTCCATAAATGCAAGGAATTCCCTATGGATGGCTGGGGAACACCCACATGCTTGGATTACACATTTTATCCATAACATGGATAAGCTTATTGCTAGGTATTTCTGATCCCATTTTTACACTAGAGAAGCAGTCTTTATTTGGGTCTTCCAAACTTAATTCTTCCTGAGCTTTATCCCCTTTTCTATTATCAGTCAACTAAACATACTGAAATCATTATTTCTTTTCTGTTTCCCTCTTGTTCTGGGATGGACCAATCCAAACTCCTTTTTGATTTCGGCCCTAATAAGACATGTCTTTGTACGTGGCACTGGCCCTAGTGGTCGACATTTTCTTTCTTTGTGGTCACTTTCTGTATTTGTACTGGAAGCAATGGGGTGGAAAGAAAATAGATTTTAGAATCAGATGAATCTCAGTTCAAATCTTGGCACTGCCACTTCACAGCTCTGTGGTCTGGAGATAGTGAATCTTACTGTGTGATCCTCCTTGCCCTAGGGGAATAATCATAGTCCTGCTTGGGGGTATGGTGGGGTTAGATGTCATGTGTACGTGGCAGCTTGCCCAGTGCCTGGCCCATCATAAATCTCTAAGTAGAAGTTGTAAATGTTCCTGAGCTGCCCTGCTTGGTCCTTCTGCACAGTCAATGCTGGACTCTCTCTTTATGCCCAAGGAAAATACAGGGTACAAAGGTCACTCAGCTCAGCAGAAGGAGTCCCAGGAATGGGACATGGAGCCCCGGCCACCCCTTCCTTCTTGAGGCCAGGCTTGCAGAAGCCCTGGAAAAACTGACGTGAAGCCTCCAGTTTCTGGAGGTGCTGACCCCCAGGAGCAGCACGGTTCTCATCTGCAAGCCTCTCTGGCAGGTGTGAATGTTTCATCCTTCCTCTTGGGTTTGCAATTCTCTCCACAGCCTTGATGACTGCCTTTGGTGTACCACTTCCCTCTATGGTGCAGCCCGTTTCTTCTCCACTACCACCCCCCCCCCCCTAGTGATGACATCGCCCTGGGGAAGAGAAGCTGTGAAGGGCTGCTCACTGTCAGCTAGCTTCAGTTTCCGTATTGGCACCATGACATCATCTCTACCCTGGAAATTCCATTTGCCCTCCTGTGCCTCCACCTCTGTCGGAGGCCTCAGAGTTCTATAAAGAGGGGTTCCCAGATCAGTTTCAGCACAGAACACAGTCGGGTTCTGAAGCTTCTGGACTCGAGGGTCTCAGCTCCAGGAAAACCTCTCCTCTCAAGACCATGAAGCTCTGCATGACCGTCCTTTCTCTCCTCGTGCTCGTGGCTGCCTTCTCCACCCCGGCTCTCTCAGCACCAAGTAGGTCCACTCGTCTAGCCGCTAACTTCTAGAGTCATGGTGGAGGCAGTGCTGACTTTTCTAGCTCGGGCTGATCTAACGGTGGCATCTAGGGATTGGACAAAAGGGAGACGGGAAGATTTCCAAGTAGCCTGCTGTTAAATGTAGAATCTGGTAGACATTAAGTAATGGGCAAGTTCCTGGTTTCTTAAGAAATAGCAACAAGTAGACTCATTTAAGCAAGTTCCTGTTTCCTTCTGTGCCTTGGTGTCCCCATCTGTAAAATGGAGGATGGTAGACACATGCCCTGAGGCTCAGTCCAGCTCCGATCTTCTAGAATTCTTTCATGCCTTTCTCTTATGTTCTTCTATTCAGAATAATACTCCTTCTTAGGGTGAGTGAGATTGGATACAAGGGACCATATTTGGGGATCTGGTCATCCTACAGAGATGGCCACCGAATATCTATGATTAGAAGCCAGAATTAACAGGTCATTATAGAGCTTCTGTCTCACCCCTGCGTTTCTTTTCAGTGGGCTCAGACCCTCCCACCGCCTGCTGCTTCTCTTACACCTTGCGGAAGCTCCCTCGAAACTTTGTGGCCGATTACTTCGAGACCAGCAGCCTCTGCTCCCAGCCAGCCGTGGTGTGAGTATCAAGCCCAGGGTTGGTCAAGGAGGCAAGGGTGAGGGTAGGTGAGAAAAGGGGATCTATTTGGGGGAATGTGGAATCAAGCAGTAGGGAGGCTGGTCTCAGGGCTGAAGCCCTCCCAGAAGTCAGAGAGGATCAAGTTATGAAGTCACCTGTTGAGTCTGGAGAGGGCTGGGTCGGATCCAAGGGAGAAGAAAGAGGTTTCTGGGGGAGGAACTTAGCCAGAAGCCAGGAAACCAGGGAAAGTAAAAAAGATGATAGGAGATGTGGGCTGATTTCTTAAACCATACACAGAAAAGTCATTGCTGGGGGCAAGAGAGAATGAATGGGTTGATGCATCCTTACTGATTGCAAAATTCATTTGTTCCTAATCTGGGCAACCCAGGAGGTGGAACTAAATCTAGAATAGAAGTTAAAAGGAGCCCAGTTCTAGCACCACCCCAGGAAGTGTTTCCCCATCATTAGAGCTGTCCAACATGAGCCCTAGTCAAGCAGAGGAAGATACATACCTACCATAGGCAAGGATCCATGGGATTCTAATCTGTCCATTCCTTGTTCCACAGATTCCAAACCAAAAGGGGCAGACAAGTGTGTGCTAACCCTAGCGAGGCCTGGGTCCAGGAATACATGGACGATCTGGAACTGAACTGAGCTGCTCCACATCTGGGTGCAGGAGGTCTCCAGGGGAAGTTCACCTGAGCCCGACTCTTCTCATGAGACACACCTTCTCCACACTCATGACTCTTCTCAATAGCCCATTCCTTCTCTTAATTTAATCTTATTATGTGCTGTGTTTTGTATTTGAAGTTATTTCTACTATTTGTTTTGCCAAAGGACACTTTATCCCCCATGGGGATGGCCTACCGTCACGGTTTCTCTGCTATTGTAGATATGTGGAAAATGTAACTGATTCCATGTGTTTTCAAAATAAAACTTCTTAAAAATTATAGACATTTCTTTGCATTTTAATTTGATTGGGGGGTGAAGGGCATTGCCCTGCATTATGACTGGGACCAACTACCGTTTCCAAACACAATAAAAATGAGCAATTGCTGAGTGCTTACTAGGGGCTAACAGGTCTGAAGACATGACCTCACTTAACACTTTCTTTTTTTAAATTTTATTATTATTATTTTTAAAGATTTTATTTATTTATTTGACAGACAGAGATCACGAGTAGGCAGAGAGGCCGGCAGAGAGAGAGAGAGAGGAGGAAGCAGGCTCCCTGCTGAGCAGAGGCCCGATGCGGGACTCGATCCCAGGACCCTGAGATCATGACCTGAGCCGAAGGCAGCGGCTTAACCCACTGAGCCACCCAGGCGCCCTCACTTAACACTTTCAATGGGATTTTGAAATCCCTTGTAAAGTGGGGACTGGTTATCTCCAGTTTCACATATGAGGAAACAGAGGCACAGAGGTGACGTGACTGGCTAAGGCTTGTAGGTCTTCTGGGGAGCATGATGAAAGGATGATCCAGAAGGAGAGCTGTGATGCTAAGGCTTACAGGTCAGTGTCCTGCAGGGACGTTGTAAATAGCGGCAGCACAATGTAGAGGGAGGAAGACGTAGTTCAGAGTCAGAAAAATGGGTCTGCCTAGCTTATTACCCACATACCGTGAGGAAAGTCATCTTGCCTTCCTGGATCTCAATTTTCACACCTGGGAAGTGGGGGCCTCGAAGGGCATTTGTAAGGTGACATGTACGTTACCCATGATGGGGCCTGACACCTGGAAGATTCTTTCCTTCTCTGAGTCTCAGCATTCTCACTTAAAATGGGCCTCGTGTCTCTCCTCCTAGGGTCATCACGAGGATGAGGTTAGTTAGTGATCAGCTCTCGAAAAGCCAAAGCAAATGTGAAGTATTGTCATGAGGACAGAAGAATGAATGTCAGATTGTCAGATCCGGTTCTGGACGGTTGCAGGAGTAACCTAGAGCCACATCTCATCTCCTTAATTCTTCACTCAGGACTTCCTCTTACAGGGGTGCCTTAGTGGCTCAGTCTGTTGGGCATCCAACTCTGGATCTCAGGGTCCTGACCTCAGGTTTGTGAGTTCAGGCCCCATGTTGGGCTCCCCGCTGGATACGGAGACTACTTAAAATTTTTTCTTCTCTTACATGGGTCAGAGAGAATGTAGGCCTGAAGTAGAATTATATGTACAATCAAACCTTGATCCATGGGACATAGAATTTTAGTCTACTAAAATTTCAGGAGCCCTTTCAGATCATCTGATCCAACTCATTTTATGGAAACAGAGCAGGGGACTGAGAAGTGACTTACTCAGTGAGTGTGTGACAGAGGACTCTAGCCAATGCCAAATCCCAGGTTAGTCTCTTTTCTCTGCTCCATGTGACATGACTCTGTGGTCCCTTAAAGGATGACTCATTGTGTGAGGTGGATGAAGAAGAGCTACCTTAAAAATCATTTGAATGTTCTTAGTCCAGGTCAAAAGCTGAACTGGGCCCATGTACCTCTCTGGGCCCAACAGCCAATTTTCTTCCTTGCCCTGCATTAGCCACCTCCTTCATCCCAGAGCCTGACTGGGCTTGGCTGTTGCTTTTCATCTGCCTACACCTGAGCTGTCCAATATATTTTCACTAGCCACAAGTGGCTATTTAAATTTTTATTAATTTTAATGAAAATTAGGGGCACCTGGGGGGCTCAGTTGGTTAGGCGACTGTCCTCGGCTCACGTCATGGTCCCGGAGTCCTGCGATCGAGTCCCGCATCAGGTTCCCAACTCCATGGGGATTCTGCTTCTCCCTCTGACCTTCTCTGCTCTCATGCTCTCTCTCTCTCACTCTCTCTCTCAAATAAATAAATAAAATCTTTTAGAAAATTAATGAAAATTAAATAGAATTAAAAATTCATTTCTTCAGTTGTACCAGTCACAGTTTAAGTGCTCCTTAGCTACATTATTAGCTTTGTGGCTGCCATGATGGACAGTACAGATATAAAGCATTTCCATCATTGTGGAAAGTTCCATTGGATGACCCTGTCCTAAATGCACAACCTAAAATAGCAAACGGAGGGGGTTGGAAGTAGCCTGGAAGACAGGGTGTGGTCTTTGGTGAAAGATACACATACTCTGTTCTGAGGGAAGGGATTAGGAGAGAAAATGGATAATCCCCTGGCCTGAGACAAGGTATAGATCACCATGGTAGACAGAATGGCCCCCAAGATATCCACATCCTAATCTCCAGAAACTGTGAAGATTACCTTATACAGCAAAAAACGACTTGGTAGATGTGATCAAGTAAAAGACATTGAGGTGGAGAGATTTTCCCAGATTATCTGACTGGATCTTAAATGGAGTCATAAGCATCTTTATAAGAGGGGGCAGAGGGAGATTTGACTATGAAGAGAAGAAGTTAATGCGACAACCCATGCTACACGGCCAGCTTTGAAGATGGAGGAAGAGCCCACGAGTCAAGTGATGCAAGAGTGGGGTTCTAGAAGCTGGAAAAAGCAAGGAAATGGCTTTCCCCTGGAGCCTCTGGGTGGAGTACAGTCCTTGTTGATTCCCTTGATTTCCACTTAGGGAAACATTTGGATTTCTGAACTTCAGAGCTTTAAGAGAATATATGAGCATTGTTTCAGGGATACAAGTTGGTATTAATTTGTTACAGCAGCAATAGAAAACTGATATAATCACCAACCGACAAGTCACTCCCTCCTCAGTGCGGAAGGGAACGGAACATTCTAGAAGATGAGACCAACTTCCCTGCAGGAGAAACTCAGGGTGAAGTGGACACATTCCAAGGCAATGTATTATAATGAAGTGAGGCATCTCCAGAGGAGGGTCTGCTGTAGCAGCTAAACGCGAAGGCTGAAACTTCACCAAGGGTACAAACCTGCCAGCTAGGTTAAGAGGAAGCCTGCCTCTTCTTGAGTGGCCTTCTGGGGGTATCAGTGGGAGGAGAGGGGTTTGGGATTCCTATCTGAAGGAGTCCATCCTCTTATTTGTCAAATGAAGCCCAGAGCGGAGCCGCAATTTGTTTCTTTTTTTCACCATTAGAGAGGGCAGAGTTCGGGCCAGAATCTGGGTCTCCTCTCTCACAGGGAGCCCTTCTCCCCACACTTCCCTGCCCCTGCACAAACTGGAAGGGAGGAATTCAGCTCATTAGAGGCCAGAGCTCCAGGGAGAGCTGCAGGAGACCCGGATACCCTGGTGAAGAAGTGCTTCAGCCTGGAATTACCGACGACAGGGCGGGATCCTCTCCATGGGGCAATGTGGGGCTTCACTTGTTGCACAATAAGAGACTGGTTCTTCCTTTCTCCTTTCTTCACGAAACTTCCTTTCTTAGCCTGAGGTCAGGGAGTTGGTATCTGACTTTCCACTTAATTTACCAGGTTTCTGGGTAGAGACCAGAAACCTACTCTTTTGCAATGTCTGCGTCCCCCATATTTCTCTCCAGTTTGGGGGGGTCTGTTTCTTCATGTTCCAGTTCATGCAAGTTCTGGGTTCTCTCCCCATTCCACTCCAACCCAGACTCTTCTGTTATGTTCCCATGACATACACACTTTCCTCCTAGGTGGCCAGGGGCTGACCCAGCAGAAACAGTGACCAAGGATATAAAATGAGCCACAGATGGTAGGAAGAAACCACAGTTCTTCCTGATGGCTGAGCCGGGGTGGCCACATGGTGTTTCTGAGTGGCTTTCCACACACACCTTGCACAGACCTGAGGGCTTCGTCCTCTCTCTTTTTTCCAGGTGTCTCCCCCTGTCCTCCCTTCTAAATGCCTCTCCTCTTGGGTTCCCATAGAGTCCATGCAGACAGGAAAATGGAAAAAGATGTAGGAATTGAGAGACAAATTGATGAGTGAATTTTCTATATTTTAAATAGTTTCAGGGGAGCCTGGGTGGCTCAGTGGGTTAAGACTCTGCCTTCGGCTCAGGTCATGATCTCAGGGCCCTGGGATCGAGCCCCACATTGGGCTCTCTGCTCAGCAGGGAGCCTGCTCCCCCACCCCCCTGCCTGCCTCTCTGCCTACTTGTGATCTCTGTCTGTCAAATGAATAAATAAAATTTTTAAAAAAATAGTTTCATTTTTAGATATATGAAAATTGTGTGAACTATATACATTCAGAAGAAAAGAGAACATCTTCTTTTTTTTTTTTTTTTTTTTTTAGGAGAAGACAGGCTTGATCCTAACAGAATGGCCTGGGGACTCCCTCCTCCTCTTCCTCCTCCTTCTTCTTCTTCCTTTTTTTTTTTTTTTTTTTTAAGATTTATTTATTTATTTTAGAGAGAGAAAGAGTGAGGGGCAGGGCAGAGGGAAAGGGAAAGAGAGAATCCCAAGCCGACTCCACACTGAGCAGAGGCTGATACAGAGCTCAGTCTCATGACCTTGAGATCATGACCTGAGCTGAAATAAGAAATCAGACACTTAACCAACTGAGCCATCCAGGCACACCTACACTTCTGGATTTACAAAGTTCTTGCCAGCTGGACAACTTCAGTTTGGACACAAAACTCTTCCTTGAGCTTTTGAAAAGAGACTTCCTTGGCTGGTTCTGTGCCATTTGACTTAAAATGTCCTCATCTCTGTCCTCGCCAAGTCTTATGCCCTATAACAAAACGTGTTGCTGTTCACCCTCGGCTTGTCATGCCATAGGACAAAGCTGCACCGTGAGCAAGGTCTGAGGCTGGTGGGCTGAGCGTGCAGTTAGGTGTTTGAAGGATTTGGCAGGGATGAGAAATGACTCTTTGGGATATGGAATTCCAGGAAAAATGGAATTCTAGTCAATTTAGGAGTCTAGACATGGAAGTGCCTATACTCCAAGGTCTCACTTGCCACCCTGAAACACACACACACACACACACCAAGGAATAAAACTCTGATGGCTACAGGTAAAAGACTGGGTTTTGCAGACTGAGGACTTCTGAGAATTCCCAATGTCTGTACTCAGTCTTTTCCTTTAATTTTTTATGTATGTCTGACAGCTGCTGTAGGCACCTGGCCCTTTCAAGTGATAGTGTGTCATAAGGACTTGCTAAATCCCCAGATTTGTGGTCATCCCTGGAGCAGTAGGGACATTGTTTTGTTTGTCGCAAAGAAATCAGGTTTTATCAGGTGGGTGATGTGTTCCTCCCATCGATGTAAATGACAGGCATCTGGAGAGCTTTTCTGGACCCCACCATTGGAGATTCCGTGGTGGGCTTGGAGTGTCTGCAAAGCAGGGACTTTCTGGGAGTCTCAGACTCTTCATTTGTGACACAGGGATGCCAACGGAGGTAACCCCACAGGCTCGTGAGGCTTTGGTGAGATGGGTGAGAAGACGGACAGAGAGCAAGCACAGGGCCTGAGAAACAGTCCTGCTTAAGGAAGGTCAAGTCCTCCCATCATTATTGAAGAGGCCCTCCTTAGCAACCTCGCACCTGCCAATATTGATGTGCATGCTATTGCAGAACGGTCTCAGGCCATCATTACCCTTTGCTTCTTACTAGAAACTCGGAGTAGTCAACACCAGATTATATTGTCTTATGTAATTTCCATTAATTAAATGTTTCTTCATGACTGTGGTGAGACTTTCCTGCTCTGCATTCCCAGATGGGACACATGCAATGGGGGGTATAGGAACACAGCTTGAAACAGTCCATTAAATATTTAACTTGAAGTGGCACATCGGTGGCCCCGTCACTTAAGCTTCCAGCTCTTGATTTTGGCCCAGGCCATGGTCTCAGGGTTGTGAGATTGAGACCCACATTGGGCTCTGCGCTCAGTGTGGAGTCTGCTTAAGATTCTCTCTCTCCCCCTCCTTGCTCATGCTCTCTCAAATAAATAAATAAATTCTTTAAAAAATTTAATTTGAGGAAGGAAGATTACAAATGTATTGGGTTAGTTTGGGAGGAATCGATGTCTCTTCCATTATGGGAGGAGTGTAAGTTGTGTGGTCTTTTAGGAGGACAATCTGGCAACATCTTCCAAACCTACAGGAAATGAAGCTTTTGTATTTCCATGCTTAGGCAACTAATCTGAGGGAAATACTGACATATATAAGCAAAGAAGTACATATAAAGTGTATGATGTATATAAGTAGCACATTGTTTATAATAACCAGAAAAAAAGCCCAACTCCTGGGTGTGGTGCAAAAATAATGAATACTGTTATGCTGAAAATAAATAAAAAATAAATTAATAAAAAAAAACCAACTCCACCAAAAACCATTTAACTGTTCAACAATTGAATCTTGGTTAAATAAATTATGAACCATTCATTAATAGAATTTTAGATAGTGAAAAAAAGATACCTAGAAGCTCTCTAAGACATCATGGCAAAGTGAAATAATATGTATAACTTTATTTCTGCCAAAAAATGATGTATTTGTTTATACACATATGTGTGTTTATAAAAGCATAGATGAAGACCTCAGAAAAATACACAACAAACTGCTAACATTTGAGTAGCTCCTGGAGGGTTACTCTAGATATATCTGATGGTCTGACTCATTGATCGCAAGCACTAATGCATGTGTTTGTTCCGTAAAAATGAACTTTCAAAGATTATGTTGGTAGATGATTAGAGTCATGTTCAGGTCCCTTTTAGAGGAGAAAAGAGAGTCCTCCACTTGCCACCAGCATACTGGAGGCTTCTGCTGCAAGTTCTTTAAGGTTGTCTGGCCGGGCTCTGGACACTCACCCAGGCCACACAACCAGCAGCCTGGGATCTGGCCAGCCCCCTAGGGACTGGATCTGGGCTTGCTCTTTCTGTGCTCTGTGCTGCCCAGGTCCATTGATCTCTGCCCTGTAATGAGCTGCTCTGTCCTCTCCAGGTTCCCTGTCCCTCCTCCAGACTGAAGAGTCGTTCCTGATGTTTGCACCCGTTGGGCATCCAAAGATTATGAGATGCTGGGTGTGAGCTGGGTGTGAGAGCCCTCCTCTGACTCTGGGCTGGCTTAGTATTTCTCTGATCATAGGGTTCCTCATCCAGGCCTCCCCAGAGGCGGCCAGGAGGTGCCGGTCCCACCTCTGACCACCAAGGACAAAGCAGACTTTGTCTTCATTCCCACAGTCATTGGGGTTTTACCCCTGTGCCCCTTTCTCTGAGATCCTGTAAATGGTGTAGAAAAGAGGGCAGATCTCTTACTCCAACCCCTTTGAACACTTAGTACTGTCCTGTGTTCGGCTCACCCTGCTCACCCCCACAGCCCTCTCTCAAAGAGCCTCTGCTTCCCGACCAGAAGATGTCAGAGGCCACCGACACTCAGGATGGATCCTGTCTCTCAACCCCCAAGGGCCTGGCCAGCTGGGATCTTTGAACATTGATTTCTTTGGAAGAGTGACTTCACAGCCACCTGTTACTACCTTGGGGTGAATGGGTGTCTCACCTTTCATACCTGTTCAGGGATCTCAGCCCTAGATGTAGCTGCAAAACACACATTCAACCATCTGTCCCGGAAGGAAGCATTTAGCTATATCTGGATTCCCAGGGGCCCCAGATGGGCCCAGGCATATAATTCCTCATGCCCTCATAGTTCAAGGTCTCACTCTGAAGTTCTGAATTTCACAATTGTTTTCTTTGGCCCCAGTTTCTAAGGTCACCAGGAAAACCAGTGCCAAGTTGTAACAGAACAATGAACAGAGGCCTAAAAGGTGTGCTAAGCTTTCCTTTTGCATTTGCATCTCTAAGAAACCACCCCCTAACCAGGAGGGAAACCGGTTGTGAAACAGAATGAAGGAACTAGAGTAGCAGGGGACAGTCCCTAGACAGCTTACCTTTCCACAGACTTGTCTTGCTCTACTGCCTCCAGCCCCGCCCTCCCTTCGCTGACCCTGACCATAGAAATTAGAGCTGAGTTCCTTGAGTGCATCACATCAAAGGCAGCATGAAGACAGGTGCAGTCCTTGTTCTGATGGCTTTCGTCTCCGTGGGAGTGGAGCTGACCTGCGCTTGGAGACCTCCCTTCAGAGGTGAGGATGCTGAGGGGATTCTACCCGAAAGCAGAGAAGACCCAGAGCCCAGCTTCCGACCCAGGAACAGTTTGGCACAGAAGCAGGCAATGTGTCTGCTATAGAATGGAGATGGGGCATTCATCAGACCTGTTTCCTTTGGCTTACAGGAACAGTCATCCTGCATTTCTCATTCTTCTTATCCGATTGGGTTGGGTCTGATTCGAAGGGGCTTCTCTCTAGCTGGGAGACGTGCCTGGATGGGGATGCCACAAAGGAGTAGTTCGGGGATGAACACGGCGTAGGTGAGAGGTAGGGAGGGGGCTATCTGTGATCGGAGATTTTCTAATGAAGTGGAATAAAGAGGGTTATGACAGTGCCAGTTTCTTGCCCACTGGGACTGTGCAGCCTTTGGAGCGGGGAGAACATTTTCCCTAGGGCCAAGCTGTAAAATGGGGGCCTAAGAGTGAGCATGTAGCCACCGAGGTTGAAGGCAGGGGGGGCATCAGGAACATGAAGGAAGAACTGACCATGAGAGCTTCGGTCTTAGTGACCTCTCCAGACCCCACAGATGCCATTGTATGTTGCAGGGCAAGAAAGAGCCAGTGTCTGCCCAGAGGTGCCCGAAGGAGTCTTTGGGATTTGCGCTGAAATGTGCTCAGGAGATCAGTCGTGTCCCAGGGGGATGAAATGCTGCAGCAATGGATGCGGTCACGTCTGCAAGTATCCTGTCCCTTAACATTCGTTAAGCATGCCTGGATCCCAGCGCCAGGAGATTTCTCGTGAATCCACGAATCTGATGCTTGGCACTAAGAGGACTCTCCCAGAGTCCATTCCTGGCTAACACCCATCCCTGGGATTTTAGCCCTGGAAGTAGAATATCTAAAGTGGTGGAGGGACTGCTTTCTAAAGAGCTTGTGTCCAAAATAAACTGTACCTGTGGCATTATCCTGGCTGGATTATTCTTCCTTTCTGGGCCTCGTGGTGGACGCCCGATGGGTTAGCAGGACTCTAAGTGTGCACAGGCAGGGAGTCCATGAATACAAGGCCCTCAGAATACCAACAGGTCAGGGGAAGGCTGTCCCTGCTAGTTCCTTTCCTCCTTCCACATCTTGACTTCAGGCAGAGCAAATGGCACAATAATATTTTCTGCAACATCCTGGGAATATGAATTTGGTCAAGCATAAAAATGAATGACCAGGTAGCACCTAACAGGCTTATTGGAAGAGCCTTTCTTAGGGTAAGACTCAGAAGGAGCCGGGGAAGGAGCAAGTGTGGAAATATTCCATTCTAAGGAAACGCACTGGTGTCTAGCAGGACTGGATGCCTGAACCCAGGAAAGTGACCCTGACCCTTGAGGCATGGGACTTTAAATGGCTTTGAGATGGAAAGTGCCAGCTCCTGCCTGGAGTGATGAAGAGTAATGATACAGTTAGGAGGTAGGCTCTGGGGGTACAGCCTTTGTTTCTGATGTTATCTAAGAAGAGGATAAACCTACGTCTCCCAGAGAAGCCCAGACAAAAGGAAGATGTTTTGAACTGACTGTTCCATCCCCCAGAGTTTACCTCCTTCTGTCTAGATTCTACAACTTAGCCTGCTGAGTTATGTCTCCCATATCTGCTTGTCTCGGTCTTCCCTGATCTTGATTCCCATATAGTATAATCTTATAACCTCGGTGTCCAATGGACTCATCAGCCTGTGCATCTCAATAAGGGTGTATTAGCACTGGTGTCTTTTCTTACTGCTTGGTCATCCCTGTCCCAAACGTCTCTGTGCTCCGGTCTCATTTGGTCATTTATGGGGGTTCATGAGTATACCCTTAAAATATTTTCAACAATCTCACCTCTTATCTGTCATTCTGAATGCCAAGGTATGACCCTCCCCTGCTAAGATACTTAAGAATAGCATCCTCCAATTTCCATGTACATTTCCAGTTGGTTCTGAAGACCCTAGAAAGCTATTTGTGTTATTTTGGGAAATTCTCATTTTTCTCAACTGCTTCAACCCCCTCTTTTATTTGGGGGGAAACTCCATGGAGATTTATATGAGCTAGACACAGTCTCTCTCTACTTCCTGGATGTAGGGCTTGGAATTAGGATGCTTCTTTCTGACCATGTGGATTTATAGGGAGTGACACTAAGACTTAGGGGTCATTGGGAACAATTCACAACAGCAGAGGTGCCAGCGACATCCTAACCACACTGTTGCTGTGACCCGTGCATGGTTGTGTTGTTGTTACTTGCCTTATTTTAGCTCCTGATACTTTCCTGAGCCTGCTTCCCCAGTCTTTCCTGCTGTTTCTGTGAGCTGCCTAATAATATCTTTCCAAAATTCCTGCTCTCTCAAGTTGGTCAGAATTGGTTCTTTGGCTTGCATTAGCAAGCATTAATTTGTGTGAACACTGGTGTCAGAAGTGAACCCAGGCTAGGTATGCTCAGGGAAATGACATAAACAGGTATCATTACTCTTCATAAACAGGTCTAGTTGGAAGCTGAAGGCAACTGAAGTCATCAGTATCCTAGCATGGAAACTGGCATGCAGTGTCTTCAGAAAGGTGGTAATAGTCTGAGCTAGATTTTGACAGGGAGCAGGATTTAACAGAGAATAAAGAAGAGTGAACCGCACAGAAGGAGCAGCAGGACGTGGCCCCAGATGTCCCAAAGCGATGGGGGTTTAGAGCACAGGAAGGAGCGGAGACTTGCTGGGGGTAGTGGCAGAGAGAAATCTATAAAAGGAGGATCAAGACAGATTCTGGAACATCTTAAACAGCCCACTCAGTGTGTGAGTGGGGCTCTGTGATAGGTGCTTAAATGGGGCAAGAGTCATGGTAAATATGTGTTTTATGTCAGCAGCAATGATGGTCATGTAGATGGAAAGGTATCTGGCTATCCCCTCCCCGCCACCCCCAACAAAGGTACATCGCACACCCTCCAGGTCACAAAAGTGCAGGCTCTTCCACAAGTTTTCCTGGTTGTTCTTTATCTTTGGAACTACCACCCTGGGAGAAATGCTCTATTTCAATTACTCAAGCACTAAAGTTTCCAAGGGGTAAAGCTTTATACAGAAAATCTTTATCTTAAAATCCCTAATCCAGAATAGGACTGTGCTGGCATCATCTAATTGGAATGGAATTTTTCACTATTTAATGTTTCCAAGGGGTCCTCTCTGGACTAGTGGTATCGTAAGTAGCATAAAATGTTAAGATGCATGCCCGTGGAGCCCTGAAAATAATTCTGACGACTCTGAGAGGACAAAGTGAGGCGTCTCTCTCGAGTTCCTTCCTCTGTCCTTACTGGCATCTGGGTATCACTCTGAGTCTCTAAGTGTGAGTGGGTCCACAGTGTTTGTTCTGGGGACCAGTAGAACTCTCAGCTCAGTCTCCACAGGGGAGGAGGGAGATGGAGGGTGGCCTTCGTGAGCACCAAGTCTGGGCTCAGGGACTGAGCTGCTGAATCAAATTTGTGTCTTCCAAAAAAGCCCTGGCAAAAACAAGAGTCTGGGTCAACTACACAATGACTCTAGAACCAGGATGTGATCCGCCCCCCCCCCCCGTCATCCCTGTGCACTCCTGACAAGGATTCTGCTTGGCCCTGCTGGGACCTGGGGTATCTTTCTGTGGTCCCCCTTTCTGACTCTGACCTTTGCCACGCAGACTGGATTTTCACTTTCTGTCCAGGCGTCCAAGGGCATCTGATTCTGAACAGCTCTTGGTGTGAACTTGCCACACCGGACTGAGCAGCCTGCAGGGATTCAGCCATGGCCAAGGCCATGGGAAGCTCTTCGGGAGGGAGGAGAGGCAGACAAACGGAAGAATACCTGAAAGCAAGTATGGACTTTTTTCTCTTAAAACACGTTTTCAAACTCTTTATTCAAAATAGCTTTATTTTTAAACTGCCAAAATATTGACAGACAATGACAACTTTGATTTTTTTATTTGTTTTCAGATAGTTTGGATCAGGGATCCATCAACTCCAGCCCGTAGGCCAAATCTAGCCCCCATCTGGTTCTGTGTATAGCCCACGAGCTATAACTAGTCTTTACACTTGACATGAATGATATTGAGTGACAAGTGAAATTATATGGAATTTTATTTGAATATAACCATACTTACCAGTTTATACATCGTCTCTGGCTGCTCTTGCCCTACAGCATTAGAGCTGAGTAGCTGGGACAGAGAAAATGACCTGTAAAGCCTAAAATACTTACTGCCTGTCCTTTACAGAAAACATGTTGACCCTTAGTCTAGATGCAGAAAAATGCAGAAAGATATGATTTCAGGAAATCACATCTAGTTTACCATATCATAGTTACAATATTACACAAATGAATACCCAGATTTTTTAGCTCTGGTAGCATGTTCTAATCCTTCCCTTTCCCTTGCAAAAAGATTTAAATAACAAATTCTATAAAAAAGCGATCACATCTAAATAATATTGGGGTGTGTGTGTGTGTGTGTGTGTGTGACCTCTTTATCCATTCATCTATAGACAGACACTTTGGTTGTTTCCTATCTTGGTTATTGTGAATAACGCTGCAAAGAACATAAGAGTGCGGATAGTTCTTCAAGGTACCACTTCCCTTTCTTTTTGGCTGTATACTCAGAAGTTGGATCACTGAATCATATGGTAGTTCTATTTTTAATTTTTTGAGGAACCCCATACTGTTTTCCACTGTGGCCATTCCAGTTTACATTCTCACCAACAATTTTTAAGGATTTCTTTTTTCCACATCCTCCCCAACACCTGTCATCTTTTTTGTTGTTGTTGTTCATTTCTTTTTTGATAATAGACCTTCTAATGGGTGTGAGACAATATCGCATTGTGGTTTTGATCTGTATTTTCCTGATGACTAGTGATATTGAGTCCCTTTTCAAGTACCTATTGGCCATCTGTATGTCTTCCTTGGAGAAACGTCTATTTAGGTTGGATGATTTTTATTTTCCTCCTTATACATTTCCAAAGTTTTCAACATTTATACAATGATTATTTGTAAAATAAAAAAAGGTTACATTAATATCAGCCTCATATTTGCTTATTTCATTCTAGTTAGCACCAACAAAATAAAAAGGTCTGCTCTACAAAAAGAGATCTGCTGTAATATGAAACAAATGTAAAACAAGACCAGAGCCCTTGACATAATGGTATCCCTTTAGATTGAATACTAATGTCCACAGCACAAGGGAATGAAATCAGATGACACGAGTATTACATTACTTGCACCAATCAATGTTACCATGTTACGGGCTGATGAGAGATAAATGCCCAGAGTAAACACAGAGTGAGGAATTTCTTTTTTTTTTTTTAAGATTTTATTTATTTATTTGACAGACAGAGACCACAAGGAGGCAGAGAGGCGGGGGGGGGGGGGGGGCGGGAAGCAGGCTCCCTGTTGAGCAGAGAGCCTGATGTGGGGCTCAATCCCAGGACCCTGAGGTCATGACCTGAACCGAAGGCAGAGGCTTAACCCACTGAGCCACCCAGGTGCCCCCAGAGTGAGAAATTTCAAATGCAAGTACAATATAGCAATCCATCTACTATTTCTGAGAGACTAAGTTACGGAAGAATGGTTGCACTCTTTTGAGAGAATGCAAAATTCACAACTGTTGCTTTCTTCCCACCAAATCATGTTCTGCCAAAATGTATCAAAGGAAGGACATGCAGATGACTGTGACTGAGGGTAAGTTCCTGATGAATAGATATGGAACCATGTGTACCCTTAAAAATGACTCCTGGGGCACCTGGCTGGCTCAGTTGGTGGAGCGTGGGATTCCTGATCTCTGGATCATGAGTTCCAGCCCCACACTGGGTGTGGACCCTACTTAAAAAAAGAAAAAAAGAAAGTCTCTTGTTATTAGGAAATGCAAGCATTTAATTGCTCATCTCTCCAATTAGTATACAATTATATGCCATAAGGTCCATAAGGAATAAAGGGGATTGAAAAAAAGTTGTCTGATCAGAAGATCAGAAAACAGCTCAGGTATGTATCTTGAATTTAACCAAATACGTATCTGCCCAAATATACATTCCAAATGACCTTGACATTAATCCAAGCATTAAATTAAAACATTTTCATAATATTATTGGGTACAGAGAGAGAGAGAGAGAGCGGAAACTATCTCTAGAGGGAAACTCAAGAAATTACAACAGTGGTCCCTCTGGAGGCAGGAACAGGGTGGAGAAGTGCTCCTGAGCCTGGGTGGGGATGAACAGTAGAGGAAAAGGCAAGAGGTGGTACGGAAGAAACAGCGTGACCTGAGAAGTTAGACAGAACTAGTGTATCTCTTCCCAGCCCTGCAACTAAGTTCCTCAGTAGTTCTGAACCAGTCGAGCCGTGTCCGCGTCCTGATCTGGGACTTGGAGGTGCTCAATATGGTGCCATGGTTGGGTTGGCACAACGAGGTGAAGCCCATGCCGTTCTGGGTGTGGATAAGGGGATCCCTAGAGCTTAGCTCTGCTCACCCTACTCCGTGGTCTTCCGTTTGCTCGCAGCAGCTCTTAACTGTTGGCAGCCTTGCCTGTTGATTGGGGAAGGCTATTGCCGTTGGTGCAAAGAGCTTGTTTGGGAAGGCAGAACCCACGGGTGTGTGTTATCCTTGGCCAGGTGCCTGCGGGGCTTAGCTTCCAGAGGCACCTTCTGGCCCTGCTCTGCAGGCATGGGTGAGGTCAGCATCCTTCAGTCCTGCTTCAGCTTCAAGGAACCAAGACTTTAAACAACAGAGTAGACATGTTGTCTTCTCTAAGCAAGGAACTGGAGTTTCCCCAAGGCCGAGAGATCACAGGTAAGAGCTGCCAATTGACCTTCGAAGGGCAGAAGGAAGTAGAAACCAGAGGCTGAGGGTTTTGTGTTGCTTTTTTTCCCTCACAGTCCCATGGTCCCACAGGCTTGGGCATAATCTATAAGGACTGGGGACAGATCTAGGTTATGGTCCCCAAGCCAGATGGATTGCCTTCCCCTCTGGCAACCACAGCCTAGTTTTACTGTTCTGAATTCTCTAGTCCCTTTCTCTCCCTCGGGGTGAGCCTGTCCCAGGCCACTCCTCATTCTCTTAAGGCTAGATGACACCCAGTGGAGCCCCCGACTGCCTGGTCTGACAAGTCCCAGCCGTGCTTTCCTAGGAGATGGTCTACATGAATCAGGTGGAAGATGCTGCTAGAAAGTCTGGGTTGGCCATGTCAGAGACAGGTGGGAGAGATGCAGGAACTCGCTTTCTACCTGTCCTCTCTACTCAATATTTCACAGGACTTTTGAGCTTGGGAAGTGAGAGGCAGTCTCTCCACTGCTATCCGGAACGTGGTGTGACCAAGGGAAGACTAATGGAAACAAGGCACCATTTGGTACCTGGGGGATTTCTAGCTTTGGAACAACTTGGAGAGAGTGTTCTGTTGCACAGGGTGGCCTGCCCACGAGGACACTGACAATGGGGGCAGTCACAGGCCTCCAGGCTCAACTGGCTTTGCGGAGACCAGAGCACACCACGGAGGCCATATGAGAAGGCCATGAGTGGGCTTGGTGAACACACACGGACACCTTAGGGACGGCTGAAAATATGCAGGCAAGACTAAGGAGAAGGAACGCGGGTAAATAGGTATGAAATCGGGGCAGCCTGACAGCCAGATGTGGATCTAAATAAGATATGACCTCTTTCTGCTTTCCAGGATAGGTAAGTCTTAGAACCTTGAGCTTAAAGATATGTGGCCTGTTAGGAGTAGCAGAGGAAAAGAGATACCTTTTAGCAAAAGTGTGGTTGGTCCCTATAGGGGCCGGAGGCAGTATGGCTAGAACCCACACGTGTCCCTGGAATCCTTTCCAGATGACCACAAGTCAAGGTAGAAGCTAACAGAAGACCAGAGCAACTCCCCAAAGGCTGTCCTCTCAAGCCAGGCTCCTCCACTCAAGGCTGCCTCCTTGACATTAGCTGAATGATCCAGATTGAGATCTTTGATCAATCGGACGCTTTTCCCCTTCTGGGAATTGAAAAGATGGGACAGAAAGACACAGAGACTGGACAGCTTTGAAGCTGAGTCAGACTAGTGCCAGCGCCCTCAAGAGGACCTTCGCAGAATTAAAACACCTGTTACTTATTCACTCTATAGAAAGGCTGTGCATAAAGGCTTAGCCGACTCTGCGGTCACCCAGATTTGGGGAGCCATATACATTAGGGGAACATAACTAACCCTCGCTGCACACAGGCCCGTACACAAAGTACCATCTCAATTTACAATCACTTCCGGCTTTAGAATATCTTCATAAACTTTACAAACCTGAAAAACTATATCTTCATAAACTTGCTTCATTTTCTGGTCTCAAAGTGCCCTCCCAGTTTGGAGGAGACTTTACTGTCTCCCCTCCACCTTCTAACAATTTACTTCTTGTGTTTTTGATTTTAGCCATTCTGACAGGTCTGAGGTCACAATCTCATTGTGGTGGTAATTTACAATTCCGTGGTGATGAGTGATGAACATCTTTTCTTGTGTTTGCTGGCCAGCTCTGTATGTTTGTTTTGGAAAACTGTCTACTCAGATCCTCTGCCCATTTTTTTTTTTTTAACTGGATGATTTGGGGTTATTTTTGGTGTTCAGTTGTTAAAGTTCTTTATGTATTTTGGATATTAACTCCTTATTAGAGAAATCATTTGCAAATATCTTCTCCCGTTCAGTAGGTTGCCTTTTTGTTTTGTTGATGGTTTTCTTCACGGCACAAAGCTTTTTATTTTGGTGTAGTTCCAATAGTTTAATTTTGCTTTTTTTCCTCCCCCTTCACCAAATGAGACATATCTAGAAAAATGCTCCTATTACCAACGTCAAAGAAATTACTACCTATGTTTTCTTCTAGGAATGTTATGGTTTCGGATCTCACATTTTGGTCTTTAATCCATTTTGAGTTTATTTTTGTGTATGGTGTAAGAAAGTGGTCTGGTTTCATTTCTTTGCCCATAGCTGGCCAGTTTTCCCAATACCATTTGTTAAAGAGCTTATCTTTTCTCCATTGTACAGTCTTGTCTTTTTGATTATAGATTAATGGGCCATAAAATCATGGGCTTATTTCTGAACTCTGTTCTATTCCATTGATCTATGTGTCTCGTTTTTTTTTAATTTTTAAATTTTTTATAAACATATAATATATTTTTATCCCCAGGGGTACAGGTCTGTGAATCGCCCGGTTTACACGCTTCACAGCACTCACCAAAGCACATACCCTCCCCAATGTCCATAATCCCACCCCCCTTCTCTCAACCCCTCCTCCCCCCAGCAACCCTCAGTTTGTTTTGTGAGATTAAGAGTCACTTATGGTTTGTCTCCCTCCCAATCCCATCTTGTTTCATTTATTCTTCTCCTACTATGTGTCTGTTTTTGTTCCAGTCCCATACTGTTTTGATTCTTAGAACTTTGTAAGTATAGGATTGTGATACAGGATTTGTCAGTAAGGATTGTGATACCTCCAGCACTTTTTAATTGGTCAAAGCTTTTCACCACCTTTGGCATGGCTGCCTCCCCCAACAGCCTATCTGTGTCACCTCCCGACTCCCCATCATTCCACAGTTCTGTGTATGACATATGATTGGCTCCACCTAACAGAGCAGGAATGTGTGTTACAGGTTCACAGAATCTGGAGGCTCTGATTCCAGTCTGGCTGGGTAGCTGTGAATCTCTCCCATCACCTTCTGCCCATACATCCTTCAGAAAAGAAAGTCAACTAAAATAACCCATGCTGGAAAGGACTTTTTTTGGTCAAGTATTCTTTATCATGTGGTTATTTGATTTGCTTCTTTGGAATCCCAAGTTTCTGAGCACATTCAAGGCATACCATTCCATATCACAGGCGCAAACTGTAGAGAAGGTGTAGCTTTGGGGTTCCTTGAGCTGCTCCCTGGCTCTGGTTTTGGTTATTGGGAAGTCTGTGAATAGATTGTTGTAGGAAGGTATCATATGGGAGGCAACATCTTTCAAAGTCTGCTTATTTATTTATTATTCTTATTCTTATTTTTATTTTTTTAGATTTTATTTATTTATTTGACAGAGACAGAGATCACAAGTAGGCAGAGAGGCAGGTAGAGAGAGAGGGAAGAAGCAGGCTCCCCGCTGAGCAGAGAGCGATGCGGGGCAGGATCTCAGGACTCTGAGATCATGACCTGAACAGAAGGCAGAAGCTTTAACCCACTGAGCCACCCAGGCGCCCCAAAGTCTGCTTTTTTAATTGCAAATGAGCCCTTGACTTTGAGGGGAATAAAATAAATCACAGATCCTGAAAGAGCCTTTCTCTTGGTGGAATGAACCAAGAGCCTTATTCCCACTCATTGCTAAGTGATTGAGAATATGAAAAACAATGCCCGTAGAACCAATAAACCAATAAAAACCTGTCCAGGGTGGCGGGGTTATGGACACTGGGGAAGGTATGTGCTATGGTGAGTGTTGTGAAGTGTGAAAACCTGGCAATTCACAGACCTGTACCCCTGGGGGTAATAATATATTAAATGTTTATAAAAAAATTAAAAAATTAAAAAAAAAACTGTCTACCTTTACACTTAATAGCTCCCCCCAGTTTACACAGAATATTGGCTTATTTCCAGCCTCTTTCTTCCCTCCCCCAAATGATCATTTCACCAGACCTCCACGTGTAGGGCATATATGGGACATGAACTGTTTGGAGAGGAATGTGGAGATCATGAGTGGCTCAGGTTGGGAGCGCTGGACACAAAATTGGAAAACATATTTCATTTCAGGACACTCTGAGCACAAACCCCACAGGACCTGTGAGAAAGTTCACACTTCATGTAGGTGTGAATGTGTGTGTGTGTGTAATTTTATTTTATTATTTTTTCAGTGTTTCAGCATTCATTGTTTATACACCACACCCAGTGCTTCCCACCACCAGGCTCACCCAACCCCTCACCCCCCTCCCCTCTCCTCCAAAACCTTCAGTTTATTTCTCAGAGTCCACAGTCTGTCATGGTTCGTCTCCCCCTCCAATTCCCCCCAATTCACTTCTCCTCTCCTTCTCCCAATGTCCTCGTTGTTATTCCTTATGCTCCACAAGTAAGTGAAACCATATGATAACTGACTCTCTCTGCTTGACTTATTTCACTCAGCATAATCTCTTTCAGTCCCATCCATGTTGATACAAAAGTTGGGTATTCATCCTTTCTCATGGAGGCATAATACTCCATTGTATATATGGACCATATCTCTTTTATCCATTCGTAAGTTGAAGGGCATCTTGGCTCTTTCTACAGCTTGGCAACTGTGACCATTGCTGCTATGAACATTGGGGTACAGATGGCCCTTCTTTTCACTTTGTGTTTTAATCTGAGGTTGTTTACCAGAGCTCTTTGTAAAGAAAAACAGGACTTTGAATTAATTAGCTCTTAGATTTGGTTAGCTTCTGCTGAAAAAGTACCCTTCACATGTGCAAAGTTAGGCTAAGAACCAAGGCTATATCCCTAATTATCTAAGTATGTTAATTATGGCAAGGAGAATGGTAGATGAGCCACCCAGGCAGCTTGAAATGGAAAATCTGAGTGTGGTGTATTTTATTTATCAAATGCTGAAGCAGACTCTAATGCTACCTAGCTTGGACCTTCACTTAAAAAATTTTTTTTTATTATGTTCAGTTAGCCAGCATATAGTGTTTCATTTTTTGATGTAGTGTTCAATGATTCATTAGTTGCATATAACACTCAGTGTTCATCACAACACATGCCCTCCTTAATACCCACCACCCAGTTACCCCATCCCCTGACCCACCTCCCTCCATCAACTCTTAGTTTGTTTCCCAGAGTTCATAGTCTCTCATGGTTTGTCTCCCTTTCTGATTTCTTCCCCTTCAGTTTTCTCTCCCTTCCCCTGTGGTCCTCCATGCTCTTCCTTTTATTACACATATGAGTGAAACCATATGATAATGGTCTTTGCTTGACTTATTTCACTCAGCCTAATCCCCTCCAGTTCTAACCATGTTGATGCAAACGGTGGATATTCATCCCTTCTGATGGCTGAATAACATTCCATTGTATATGTGGACCACAACTTCTTTATAGACTTCACTTTTGACACTCATGAGAAATTCCTTGAACATAATTCTCAAAGGTACCCTGACCTCAAGTGCCAAGGTACTTGACTGATGACCATCAAGTGATGAGGAGATTGTCTAACAGTTTTTCCAACTATAAATTGATTTGCATTTTTAGCTCTTTGAAGAGTCATTTGAACCAGATAGAAAATTCTCCCTCCACATCACTAGGAATAGTGACATGGAATAAAGGAGCCAGATTACCATCTGGATCTCAGAAGTTCCTCAGTACCATTCATGCGCCCAGCACAGCCCAGATGCATTCTCTCCTAATGGATGGTTATAAGCTGGGCTGGATTCTGTGTGTATGCCAGATGTACTGATGTGAGGCTAAACACCACTTTTATCCTGGGGGCTTTCCCTTTTGGGAGGTTGGAGGTATCTGGTCTTACAGACTTGGTACAGCAGGTCAGTCTCCTAAGGGCTTTCCAGCAACCAGCCTTGGGGGAGATTAAGAAAGGTAACCCAAACTTTGACCTATGGGAATCTCACAGAATTAGGCCCTATCTCTACAGCAGGTAGTAAACACTTTTCAATGATGAGGTACCTTCATTATATCCATATAGATGTCCTCTTTCCAAGCCTCTGTGTAGTGAATTTTGTTGCAGTTGTGGTCATGGGGGACAGAATAGGTATCTTCTCTGAGGAGGTATAGATTTCTTTCGAGCCTTGACTCTACAACAATCATCATGTAGTACAGGGACACCGCAATCTGAAAGTATAAGAAATACTACCGTAAATGTGTGGATGGATCCACAGGATTGTTGTCTGAGAAATGGGTGCAAGGACACTGGTGATCTGCTCATTGGTGAAGGATGAGCCCACAGTCATCATCTCGGGCGAAAGGAACACCACCTCCCCCACCCCCATCCTCTACACGAGAAGTCTGCAAAAGTCCCGGGGAAGAGCAGTTGGTTGCAAACAGCAGAAGAGCTGTAGTTGTCCTACCTAAGAAAGGTCATGGGAAGAAATAAAGAACCTTCCTCCTAGGGAGGGAGGCAGCTGTTTCCAACTGCTCAACTGAGACACATGACCATGTTTCTGGGTTCTCAGGACACTGATTAAAAATCCTTGAGATAGGTCTCTTCTGCCTTATTGATTGCTGGTGGCCACCAAGACACTGTGCATGGTGTTGGAATAAGAGCACATACAAAGCAAGTTCTGCACGACAGACCCATGTAAGTAATTATAATATAACCTGCCTGGGGCTATGGCAGAGGTTTGTGAAAAGCTCTGCAGGAGCAGAAGGGGAATTATTAGCTCTTGTCCAAGAAGTTAGGAAAGTGTTGAAGTGGTGCAAAGTATGTGAGCTGGAAGCTGAGGGGTGAGGCGGAGGTCCTCAGGTAGGCCAGGAGCCAGGTGAACTGTCCAGGAAGCAGGACCAGTAAGCAATGGCCTGGGGGGTGGGGCACAAAGGGAGGCACAGTATCGGCATAGGGGGACTGGAGGAGACTTTAACAGGAGCTCCAGGCCAGTTCTGCAGGGCCTTCATTGCCATGCCAAGCATGGTGGATTGAAATCCACTGGGCATAGTCAAGTCAGCAAAGTGCAATGAGCAAATTTGTAGTCCTTTCCTGACTGGTCCTTTCTCTACATCTGGAGCCATAGCACTGGGGATGTCTATTCAGACAACGAATGTTTGATTTCTGAGGATTACAGGTAGTATTGCCTGGAGCTTCCATTTATAAAACCTTTATTCTGAATACACTCTTGCTTAACCCTATCCACCCTGGCTCATTGTGATTAAGCTGTGTGCAGGAGTTCCTATAATCAGCAAAGTGAATCAATCTCAGTGAAGACATACTAACTGAGTGGCCCATGGGAGGGTCCTTCCTTCAGATGATGGGAGATGCTAACAGGGCAAAGAAGACATCCTGCCTCCCAGTCCCTTCTTACCGACATCTTCTAAGCCCAGGTACCTGTACTCATCTGGGTCTATCTACTCAGCTAAGGGCAAAGAGAACCCTTCTCCTTGCACAGGTATCATTGGAGCAGCTCCTTCTATGCTGTGATACTGTAGACTGCTTTAAATAACTCAGCTGGCCAAGTACATCAGAGAAAGAAGACTTTGAGTAAAGCAGATATAATAATGTGGGTGGGTCTTATCCAATCAGTTGAAGGCTATAAAAGAAAAGACGGAGGTACTCTGAGAAACAAGGAATTCTGCCTCCAGCCTGCCTTTGAACTCAAGCTGCAACATCAATTCTCCTTGACACTAGGTTCTTCCCTCTTGAGTCCAAGAAGAAGAGAGCTTCTCAACTTCCACATGGGTGACTGTGGGGTCTACAGATCAGTAGGCCATATAATTGCTTGGAGTCCTATGGGGTTGATGCTCTGGAGGGGAAGGAAATCAATAGGCCATGGCAGAGATAGTTAAGAATTCTTTAACTAAGAATGCAGTTGCATTTAGATTGAGAAGGAAACAGCATCCCCCTAGCTAGGCACTCATAAGGTATAACTTTGCGTGGACACACAGCACTGAGCGCCTTAGCTGAGACCTGAAATCGGACCTCTCTATGGCTCTGCCTTGGCTCCAATGTCCCCCTGAAGGACCCAGAACTGACTACTAGTTGGTGCTTGGAAGGCAATTCTAGTCACCGCTCTTCTGCCAGGAAAACCCCAAGAATTCCTGAGGCTTAGGGACTGACCCTTAAACAGTGGGTCATGAGTCCTCCCTTGTTCTAGGGTCAGATGTTTTATAGGGTCATGTCAAGAAAGCCACAGAGGTCCGCGGTGAATGATCTGCATCAGCTCACTGACTGTCATTTACATTTGTGACTTTCTGAAAACTTGGGAAGTATACAGGGAACTTGAAGCAAGTTCTATAAAAATTGGGTTCTTGTGGCCTTTTGGATGCTTGTTTCAGAGTGGTGGGCATATCTCAGAAATATAAGCCACACGGAGCCCTTGGGGTAGAGGTTATCTCCAGCTAGTGATGGGAAGAGGCTAACCCAGGGCTGATGGGCAGTCTGTGTAGCTGTATAAGCTCAGGGATGTGCCCTCTCTTCTTTCCCCTGCGTTTGGCAGTCTAAGCTGGGAGCCCGGTGCCCTCAGATCTTGGATATGTTCTCCTTCCTTTTTCTACCACGATGTCTACAACAGGTGCACAACTTCAGTGTCCCAGAGCCCACAGCCTGGGTGGAGAGACAAAGGCACATTCACATGTATGCTCACAGTCTCAGGGTTGCTGCACTGCCCAACTCCAGGGTCAGCCCAGACATTGCAGTCTGTGGAAATAGCGCCCCCTGGTGTTGCGCCCTGTGCCAAGTCCAATGCTTGGCTTGCCTATCATGCATCCTTCTGCTGGTTCCTCTACGGATCCTCTGCCTCCCCATCTTCCTTGATATTTCCAGGGATGTCTCTCCTTTGAACATGAATAAGTCTCTCATGTTTTACTGTTCTAACTTCTCAGTTCTGGTCTGCAAGGCCACATAAGTGTGGGACTCACCAGTCACTCCTGGCCCCAGGGCTCTGTCTCCTGGTATTCTCAAAACCTATAATCCTAGTCCAATCAGGAGAAAAACATCAGACAGATACCTATTGACAGCTGTCCTACAAAATATCGAGCCAGAGGAGACTAAGGCAATGTCACATACTAGAGTGAGGAGTGGTGACGGGTAAGTGTAATGTGGTACCCAGGATTGGATCCTGGAACACAAAAACGACATTAGTGGGAAAATTTGTAAGAGTCAAAGAAATTCTGTAGTTTGGTTAATAGCACTTTCGTAATAGTAATTCTGTCCTTTTGACTAGTAGCAATATTGATTTTGTTTTGTTTTGTTTTGTTTTTGTTGTGTTGTGTTTTGTTTTGTTTTGTTTTTAGTTTTGATGGAACTACCATAGTTATGTTTGAGTTAACGCTAGAGGACCCGGTGAGAGGTACACAGGAACTCTCCGTACTATCTCTGCAGTACATTTGACAACTTCAACGAAATGGCTGAATTCCTTGAACGGCACAAACTGTCTATGCCAGTTATTGCTTTATTGCTTCTTGCCTCCAAATTCATCCTTGTAGGCTTTTGGGTGAAAATAGATCTGGACCCTTTAAACATTTTTTTCCTTTGCCAGACGGCACTGAAGCTTTTCACTAGAGAGGCATTTCAGGAAGAGAATAGTTTGGCTTCCAGCACCGGGAGCTTTGGCTCTGCTCGGCTTCTGCAGTGCAGGTGGAAGGGAGGGAGATGTGCACCTCTAGCATAGACACTGCAACACCTAGTGCGCCCGCCATGGTTTTGTAGCAGAGGGCCCCCAAGCCCTGCAATGCAGGTGGTTCCTCCAGGGCTCAGACGGCACTGTGCTCAGCAACCAGTAGCATCCAGCAACCAGTCTTCCCTTGAGACTACTTCTTGGGCAGCATTTGGAGAAAAGAGCCTCTGTTGACACCCCTCCTGGTGAGGATCTTTCCCAGCGGTCCTCCTCGGTATCATAAAAGCAGTATGGTGCTCAGACTGAGGTCCCAATGTAGAAAAAAGCCATGAAATATGAAGCCCAAAATACCTAAGTTTGAATCCCATTAGGAGCTCTGTCTCCTTGAACAAATTAATCTTGTTGTGCCTCTATTGTGGCATTAAATCACATGTTTTTGAGTTACCGCTCGTCCTCCCTAACTGTATCATTTTCTCTCCCCTTCCTTCTCCTCTCTGGCTCTCTCTGGCTTTTAATCTATTTCGATCTCTCTGATAGATTTCTTTATTCCCCTGAGAAGATATTCCCCTTGTTTCAAAGAACTTTTCTGGAAACCACATATGGTCTGTGTTGGTTCCCTGCCCCCAGCCAAGTTGGCTACTTTGCAGAGCCCAAAGTTCAAGGCTCCTACATACTGATGGTGGCCTTGAACTCTGGCCCAGCTCCCTGTCCAGGAGAGTGTAAATCTCGTCTCCTTTGGCCTTACTGCATTATCACCAAATGATGTCTTCCACTAGCTACCTGAAGTTGGGAGTCTCCTCCTGGCTGCCCTCCTCACCCTTGGCACAGGGCTCCGGGCAGTGGATAAGTCCGGGCAAAGACCAGCCCCACCTGTCTTAGAACAAGAGAGTCCCAAGTGGGCAATCTAGGGCTGGGTGCGTGCAGTATGAAAGAGGGGACGGAAGCGAAGATGGGTAAACATGGAGAACAGTCCACAGCAGTAGCACATTTTAACTGTCACCACCCATCATCACGCTGGTATCTCTGTGCCTGCCTACCTTCTCCCTCCTTTTTTGCCATGCCCAGACTCTCCAGCTGCATTCTGTTGGCCTTCAACTCCTGCTGGACCTTGCTCCAACAGTTACTCTGTGCCTCCATGATCTCTCCATTCATTCTACCTACAAACAGATCCATCTGGTCATTGTTTTTTAGATTTCATTTAAATTCAAGTGAGTTAACAGAGTGTATTATTGGTTTCAGGGGTAGAAGGTAGTGATTCATCAGTTGCATAGAACACCCAGTGCTCGTTCCATCAAGTGCCCTCCTTACTCCCCATCACCTAATACATCTTCTCATGCCCAAGAACAGATTTTTCTGAACCCTGCTTCTGTGTTCTGTGTCTTCCTTCCTTGCCACCAGTCACGCCTGAGGCCTTACAGGATAAATTCAGCCACCCTCACCAGCACCATTATGATCACCACCAATGCCTCCCTCCACCACACACACACCACCCCCTCCAATGACACTGACACCTTCCTGGTGGACATGTCAATTTCTTGATATCTCTGCAGTATCTGACATTGTTTAGGATCCTCTCATTCCTAAAACTCTGCTGTGGCTTCTCTAATACTATTTCTACTTTTCTTCTTCTCTGCCTGCTGCTTTCTCTCCTTCCTCCCTGTACTGTCTGAAACGAATGGGCTAACAGCCAAGCATGGTTTCTCTGGCTGGCTTGCCACACCTGGCCTCCACCATGCAATCAATTACCAGACTTTGTCAACTCTTTTTCCAGCATTTCCTTGACATCCTTTCCATACCCACGGCTACCACCCCGATTACATAACTAAACCGTTGCAATCCTCCCCTTAGTCCCACTCTCGTAAGATACACTCTTTTGTTCTGTGTGATTCGGAGATTATGTCAACCTGCACAATTAATAAATTCCTGGAATCTGACATTATTTTTAATTTGCAACTTTCTTTTTTGGGAAGTGTCTGTTCGATCCCTTTGCCCATTTTTCTATTGATTTGTAAGGGGTTCTGGACACAAGCTGTCTGTTGTATGTATGTGTTAGCATTTTTTTTCCAATGTGACTTTCCTTTTCACTCTTAATGATGTCATTCAATGAGGAACAGTACCTAATTTTAATGAAATCCCATTTATCTATCTATTCGCATGGTCAGTAATGTTTCTAGAATATCTAAGAAATATTTGCTTCTCCCAAGACCATGAAAGCAATTTATGTTTATCAAAAATAAAAAATTAAAAAAAAAAAAAGAAAGCAATTTGCTAGAGTAAGAAGCTTTATTGCTTTACCTTTCACTTAGGTGAAAGGTAAATGAAACAGATTTTTGTGTTTTGATGTGAGGTAGGAGAAAAGGTTCTGTTCTTTCATGTGAATAATTCATTTATTCCACCCATATTTACTGAGAAGACCTTATCCCACTTTGTATTACAGGGGCTCTTTTGCCATAAATTAAGAGACTGGGCATATGCATCTTCACATTGGTCTGTATGTCTGTCTTGCACTAATGCCACACAGTCTCATTTACTGCCACACATAATAGTAAGTCTTGGTAAAAGGTAGCTCAAATCCTGCAACTCTGTTCAGAATTATCTTGATTATTCTTGACTTTCTTTCTTTTTTTTTGGAACGGTCATGTAAGTTTTAGATTCAGTTTATCATGAATTAGCTTTTCATGTATCTTTATGAAAAATCCTTTTAAGGTTTTGGCCAGGATTGTATATTAAATTTCAGTTTGAGGAAAACTGATATCTTTAGCGTAGGAAGTCTTCTAACCCATAAACATGGCATATCCCCTTATTTATTAACATGTTTCCATTTTTTCCTTAGTGATATGTAGTTGTCTACACACACTTGATTAGATTCATTCCTAGGTTATTGATAGTTTTTGAATGATATCATAAAGGCACTTAAAATCATTATTTCAGAATTATAAGACTTCAAGCCTTTTAACCGGGTCTTTTCTCTTAACAGGCATCTGTGAGCACCAGCAGAGGAGTCATGTGCTGTGGGAAGGGACACCAGCACCTCAGCAGGGGCCCTGGTCACATCTGCTCCCCCACTGTTCAAATAGGTAAGTCCTGACTTCCTCCAGCCCTCCTGTCGCAGGAGAATTAGAGGTTTGGTGCTCTCGGAACTTTCACAGGTGTGTGGTCGCCCACAAATGGGGAGAAGTACACCTCCATGCTGAGGTCTCCCTGCCTTCTTGCCCTTTGGAGGGAGAAGCTGGTCATGGGGCCCTTTCTCCCGACATTTTCAAGTATGAGAATCCTGAAAATTTTTTCATTTTTCTCAAGGAGTATATACCAGAAACAACAGAACAGATTGATGGCAAAATGTGCCTGTAATCTCATTACCAAGAAATAAGTATAGTTACAGGTTTGCTTATATATACACACACACACACATATATAAGTTTTTATATATAAATATATAAATAATAAAACTTAATAGAATATAAATATATAAATATTTATTTAATATTTATATCTTACATATAAATATTAATCATATAAACACATTATGTAAATATATAAATATACCTATAAATATATATTTTATATTATATATTATATAATATATCTTTATATATTAC
>NC_081572.1:36651690-36747678 GCF_022355385.1 Mustela nigripes | reverse complement strand
TATAAATATATAATAGATATGTCTATTATAATAGACATATCTATTATATATTTATAAAATATATAGAAATAGATATAAATATATGTGTTTATATATAAATAATATATATATTATGTTTATATTTTATATTATGTATAAATATATAAAATATAAAATATAATATATATTCTAATATATTATATGTATTATATATAAAGTACATATATTATAATATATAAAATTTTAAAATATACAAAAATAATAACAAATTTTATATGTGTTTGTGTGTGTATATATATATATGTGTTTGTATATATATGTGTGTGTGTGTGTGTGTGTGTGTATACACACACATACCCCCAAGGGGTGTGGTGCCCAATGATCATGACATCACACTCCACATTTTTAAACTTCCTTTTTTTGTTGTTGCTTTTATGCCCAGTAATATGTAGTGAACTCTTTCACATGGCTGTGGAAATATTTCCACAACTCTTTCCCCCAAAGGCTTCAAAGCATTTTCATTGTGAATACAGCACATTTTTGCTTACTAATTCTTGACCAATGGACTTGTAGGCTTATATTTTGCTATCAAAGGATTCCTCTGGAACTGAACCTTCCTGTGTGTATGTGACTATTTCTTTAGGAAACATTCCTGAAGTATTGTTGCTGGTTCAAAGGGCATACATTTTTTTTTAAGTCAAAGATAAATTGCTAATTTGATTTTGTGAGGATGCATTATCTTTCTCAAAAACTTCAGTAAACTTCAAAATGCTGGATATATTTTTAATTTTCTCTACTTGGCAAGAATCCTTTTATGGAAATTTGTGATTTTAAATCAAATGCAATTTTGAAAGTTTCAGTTATGTTCGTGAAATATTTACTTGTTTGTAGGGAATGTTTCAGTAATCCTTTGCAATGGGTTCGCACCCCCCAGAGTGGGGAAAGAGTGAAAACATGCATGTTTGACAACCTCTCCATGGCAGGTCTTTTTAATATATGATTTTGTTTGAGAGGTTTAGGTGTGAGAGATGTAAGTATTCATCTCTCCTCCATTTTACAGATGAGGAAACTGAGGAATGAACCAAATTCTTTGTCCTTTTGTTCACCTTGCTATGATTTCTCTCTAACAGTGACACCAGGGGGCAATCATAGCTCCGAGTGTCCCCACTTGCATTCACAGTTGGTATCCTTCCGCCCCTCAGGCAGGGCAGAGTCTGGGTGCCTGGCTCAGGAGCAAAGCCTGGGATGGCATCAGCCCCCTTGGTGCCATCTGCCAGCTGTCACTGTCCAATGTGTGACCTACCCAATCACAGACGGCAGTACTGGCTGGAGCTGACGAGGTAGAAATATCTGTAAATCTCACATTTTTCCATTTAATCTTTATAACACTTTCCCAAAGGAAATCTTATTATCTGCATTTCAAGTGTATCAAAACTGGATCTCAGATTATCTGCTTATCTCCTATTAAGCAGTTCATAAATGACAAAGCTAGTCTCTCCACATCGAAAACACGTGATACTGCCTGTCGAATGAAAGAGGGGACACTGTCCACGTGGTTCTGCATTTTCCTCCAAACCAGTGAAACCATAAGAAAAAATATCCAGCATCTTTGCATAGAGTGACCACAAGCATGTTTCCTGGTGTCTCGGTGGCTGGCCACACTCTGACTCAGTCTCATGGCCAAGACATGGACCACTCCTTCCTGCTCAGATCTTTTCCTGTTCTCTGCAAAGCCCAACTAGAGCAAGCAGTCTCTGTCCCTGTGGGGTTTCCCATCTCTGCCTGGCAGACTGGGCTTTCCCCCGACATCCACTCCTCTCCTTCCCCCAGGGCAAGACCCATACAGCCCCATCCTAAGGAGCTGCGACAGAAGGTCATGGGGCTTCTGACTGAGGGCAGCTTTTCCTGGGGCTGCCATCATCATTCTGGTTCACGGGAGGACATGGCCGCGAGCTCCATAGAACCTTGGATGCTTTATAGTATGGTGTAGTGTAGTGAGGAGATTTGAAGTCACACAGACCCCATTCTGACCCAGCCCCCTCCTTCTCCTAGAGCTCTGGTTTTGTGCAAGTTACTCATCCTAAAATGGGAATAATCATCCATACCCCTCAGGGTTGTTCTAAGGACTAAACAAGATAGGGCTACTAAGAAGCCCAGTGCCTGGGAGGTGTAACTACTCAGTAAAAATGGTAGCCAAGAGGGCGCCTGGGTGTCTCAGTCGGTGGAGCATCTGCCTTCAGCTCAGGTCATGATCTCAGGGTCCTGGGATCGAGCCCCGTGTGGGACTCCCTGCTCAGTGGGGAGCCTGCTTCTCCCTCTCCTCCCCGTTCCTGCTCTCTGTCAAATTAAAAAAAAAAAAAAAACAAAACTTGAAAAAAATGGTAGCCAAGAAACAGGTGAGAGGTTGGTGCTACATATGCCCCTTCTCTGAGGTTCTCTTGGTCAGTAGGGAACATTTGCAGCACGTGGAGGTAGAGACCCAGAAGTCTGGAGTCAGGCAGACATCCTTTTGGCTTTAGGCTCTGCCATTTATTGGCTGTGGTGACTTTGTGTCTCTTCTCTTCAGGCCCATAGAGAGTCTTTATAAAAGCTCAGGGCCTTGCCTATGTATAAGGCTTTAGGTACATATTTCCAAATTGCACATAAGGACCTGTTTAAAATGCCAGAAACGTTAAGACACTCATAAGACTGCTGAACTTTTAGTATCCAACACACCTACAACATCATGACTAATGGAATCCGTAAGGCCACTAAACGACAGCCTGTGTTATTATTTACAGCCGTCCTCGCTTATATTTGAACAGAGAAGCATAATATTTCTTCATTATATGGACCAGATCGGGGTTACAAAAGGGCTTGCTAACCCCATGCATTCCCTTGTTGCCTGGGTCTGCATGACATGTACAAGTCTTGGAAACCTGGCCCCCAACAGCAGGGGCTGCCACCTCTCTCCCCGGCTCTGGGTCCCAGCTCTTGCTTTCCTAGGTGCTAGTGACCGACTGGAGTTTAACAGTCAGTTGGGGTCTTGGACCGCTCAAGTCCTGCTGTACTTTGAAATCCCAGTTGCAACCAAGGGTTTAGAAAAGACCAAAACCCCAGGTTGTCAAAGGCCCCTTCTCTTAAAGGGATGAATTAAAGGCTTTTTTCCTTTCCCTTGTCCTTGCCAGGGTTTGTGTCCATCCTACTCCCAGAATAAAGAGTCTCATTAGGCTTTCATGCCAACAATTGTTCCCCAGTTTGTACAAAGAGATAGCTTGGTTCCAGACAGGAAAACCATAGCCTCAAATCTACAGAGGGTGAGAAGTTTGCATGGGAACAGCCTGTGTTGGAATTCAGAAAGTCATGACAGGCTGGATGGAGACTACAACTAGCTCAAATGATGGTTCTGTGGGAGACAGAAAAAAAGCCCCTTCCTGTGGAGTCCAATGGGTGCTCGGTTTGATAAACAAATGACACCTTTATCCTAATAAGGAAAAAGTAGCCCTCCCTTTGGGTGGAGGCTGTGCCTGGGTAGCACTTCAGGAATGAAGTCGGGGATGGATTACAATCCCATTTACAGTCACCAGATATAATTGTGGAGTGCACCACCTAGAAAACTATACATGGCCGCCGTAGTTAGAGTAGATGAGATGGAATTATGGGTGTCTTCATTCCTCATTACATCTTTTTGAAGTCATAGTGTCATTCTCATTTTATGGAGATGGCAATTGGGGCTCAGAAAGATGATGGGATCTGTTAATAAAGGGTCTCTTTAACTTGAAAAACCAGATCACTCTTTACAACACTATATTGCCTCTTTGCATAAAGCCTTTAAAGAGCTACCATTTGCCCACTTCTGCAACTTTCTTCATTCATATTCTCAGGGCACAGCAACTTGAAGAATAGAAAACCCAGCATCTTTGCATATGGTGTGTTCTTTTCTTTTCTCTGAGAGGCCCAGCTGGAGTAAGCAAGCCCTGAACCAGTGGGGTTTCCCCTCTGGTTGGCTGGCTGGACTTCCTCCACAGCGTCCCTCCCTTCCTTTGTGGGGACACACACAACCCCATCCTGAGGAGGCCATGGCGGTGTGAGCTAGATGATGGCTGTCCAAGGGCCGCCTACATTGTTCTGGCTCGAGGGTGAACACGATGGCCGGCTCCATGGAGACTTGGAGCAGTAGTGAAGAGGCTTCTTTGCAAATCTTTCTTTAGGAATCAGACTTGGTTCAGATATCATGTCTGCCTTTTCCTAGCTCTGTGGTCTCGTGTCCATTGCTCAAGCTCCCTGAGCTTCAGTTTATATAAATTGGGATTAAGAATTCCTATGTCCTAGGAATCTTGTGACAAACCAGTGAGATCACAGGCACAATGACAAGAACTCAGGGTGTAGTGTGGGGAAAAAACCCTAGGAGCTTAGGAGCCAGATATGCCCCATTTCTGAAGACAGCTTTCATCAAGAGGAAACACCACCCTCGTGAGATGGCGAGAAATCAGAATGTCTGGGGTCCTACCATTCTCACATCGCATGCCTGTCCAGCCACGGCCCTCTCCTGTCATTACCGTGGTCTCTGTTTGCAGACCCACTGATAAACCTCCATTCAGCCTGCCGCCCAGCACAGCTGTAAGGCATTTGATGTATATGTTCAGACTGGCCCATGAGGACTGTTACATGTGAAAAAGGATAGGCAATCTGCATGGCAGTTGTAGAATCCCTTTGACCCAGTGGTGCTGTTAAACAGCTTTGTATTTTTTTTTTTTAAGATTTTATTTATTTGAGAGAGAGCACGAGCTGGGAGAGGGAGAAGCAAGCTATCTGCTAAGCAGGGATACCAGTGCAGGGCTCGATCCCAGGGCTCTAGGATCATGACCTGAGCTGAAGGCAGATGCTTCACCGACTGAAACACCTAGGAGCCCCTCTTTATCACTGTTTTATTGAAACATTCCAAAATACTTTCTCAAATTGTGGTTAAAATGGCACAATTGGACTTGATCAACATTTTGAACAAATTCTGACATCTCATTTGCATTTGGGTTTCTCAGAATAACATCATCTCCATCGTGTCATGCACACGCACATTGCAAAAATGTCCCATAAGGTACAACATTCTATAGAAATAGTGACTTTTTTGCGGGAGTAGGCGCATTATAAATTATGTAATTCATTAGAAGGACAAATTGCAGACACTGCCTCTTGGGAAGGGCTCTGCTCGCTCTTGGCCTTGGCCCCTTCCTAGCACTGGGTCCTGAGACTGAAGCTTTTTGATGAATCTGTCCTGGCAGGCATCTGTGAGCACCCATGCAGGACATAGTGGGATGGCAGGGCTGGAAGACGGTGCATCGGAAGGGCTGTAACCAGGTCTGCTCCCCCAGCCCCCAGTGCAGGGAAGACCAGGAGTCTGACTCCATTCCCTAAATCAGGTGTGCCCAAGGTTAGCCCTGCATGGCCCTTCCAACACTGGGCTGCTGCTTAGAAACGGGACAGTCCCCCCTGGGTGTTCCTGGGGCTTCTCCCTCCACTCTTGCCCTCCCAGGAGGAAAATGGACCACAGGGTCTTGTGCCAGAGTCTCATTATTAAAGACCCCTTTGAAAGACCTTTTCTCATTTCCCCTTTTCCCCCCACAAGTAATGCTTCTTATATAAAAATCAGAAACTAACAGAGCGCCGGGGTAACTCAGTCATTAAGCGTCTGCCTTTGGCTCAGGTCACGATCCCAAGGTCCTGGGATGGAGCCCCACATTGGGCTCCCTGCTTGGCAGGAAGCCTGCTTCTCTCTCTCCCACTCCTTCTGCTGTGTTCCCTCTCTAGCTGTGTCTCCCTCTGTCAAATAAATAAATAAAATCTTTATTAAGAAAAAAAAATCAGAAACTACGGATGGACACCTCTCTCTCCACATACACACACATATATTGCTAGCATTTTGGCTACCCAGAAAAAGAACATGTGCACAACATATATGCATTATACATATTTATATAGTATTAATAATACTTGTTATTATATTTAGCCCCAAAGTCATCCAGTAAGTACTTTTTTGTAACTTAAGTTTTGTTGTACCTTCAGCTGTGAGGTTATTTAATATATTTAATTATATAAATTAATTGAACACATTTCCTCATTTAGTTTATGGACTTTATTATATGCCACCATTTAGAACCTCCCATATCACCTCAACAGGTCACCTTCTATGGGACGTTCCATGTGGGGTTTTTTCTGCTTGTCGGGTTGGTTGGTGCTGTTCTAAGCAATGTCTCAGTGATAACTCTTGCTAAAATGTGGCCCTCCTGATTTTTTTAATTTTTTTTTAAGATTTTATTTATTTATTTGGCAGAGAGAGATCACAAGTAGGCAGAAAGGCAGGCAGAGAGAGAGAGGAGGAAGCAGGCTCCCTGCCGAGCAGAGAGCCGGATGCGGAACTCGATCCCAGGACCCTGAGATCATGACCTGAGCCGAAGGCAGAGGCTTAACCCACTGAGCCACCCAGGCCCCCGCCCTCCTTATTTTCATGCCCACATGAAACAGTGGCTCCTCAGTTTTAAGAGACCCATGAATTGCTGGTGGCTGGGAAAACAGTGAGGGTCAGGATCTATCCCAGGGCTGCCCTTGACCAAGTGGGAGGCGCAGGGCTCCAGGGCCCTCCCATCCCACCTCCGAAGCTCCCCCACGTGGGGCTCAGGCCAAGTTACTTCACCTCAGGTTCCTCACCTGCAGAATGGGGTGACGCCCACCTCAGAGAGGTGTGGTGGGGATCCCAGGATCTAACGTCATAATGTATTTGGCCCTGACCCTCGCGGATCCTTTGTAAGGAAAAGCAACAATAGGGAAAAGAATGAGGCAACAGAAAACATGGTAACATCACATGAGGTTTCGACTTGATTTCAACACATTGTCCTGACACGGAGGAAGTATATTTAGTTTTTATGATCCTCCATTGCCTCATCAGTGAAACCCAGAAAGTAGTATCTGTGTGACGGCATTTTGGGAGGATTGAATGAAACGCCTGAGTCTGGAATAAGTGTCTAGTGAAGCATAAGTGCTCAAGAAACCCGTGACTGCCAAGGCGTGGGCCACTCTGTGGTAGGACTCGGGGGCAAGGAGGGGGGGAATGGGGTGAACGGGAAGAGTCTTAGGGTCCCCTGCTCTTCCCCTTCTTTTTCCCCAAAAGGAGGCAAATTTAATTCACGTTGTGCAGAAGAAGGAAATGAAACAAAACCTGGAAAGGGGCAGATGGGACTCTCAGGTGACCTGGTGTGTGTTTGCTAGGGCTCAATCCCCACTTTTCAGTTACTGGGTTTTCTTTGTGTAAGAACCTCCACATTCCAAACAAGGAAACTACCCTGGAGACGAAACAGACACTTTGGGAGGCCAGTCTGTCCGCTGGCTCAGCTGACAGAATCGTGGCAGAGATGATTTCTTTCTCCTGGGAGATGGTACAGGAGGAGAGGAGCTCCTTCGCGGCAAGTTCTTGCAGACCAGAGATTATGTTATGCAGGGTTAAACCATCTGCTAGCCATGAGCCTGGAGCGGGAAACCTAGAGCCTTTCCTCCCCTCCGGTCGGGCCTGACCGCTTTCCGACATTCCTCCCCTCCACCCTCAGGCTTTTACAGCCAGGCTCACCCGGGGCAAGCTTGCACCCATGTTAGCCCGGTTTCCCAAAGCCAGGATGCCGGTGTCACCGCGGATGGACAGTCACGGGTGTTGGCTCCCCCTGCAGGCGAAAGGCGTTTAACGCAACTTCCCTCTGGAGCTTCACCACTGGGGTGCAAAGCAGGGTGGCCCCACTCCCAGCCCCGCTAGAAAGGCTTTGATTGCACATTCTCTTTAGTTTGACTCGCTCTTTGGGGGGCACCCTACTCCTATTTCCCTAGCCACTTTTCTGTACAATTCTCTGCACAGCTGCGTCAGAGCGTTTTGAGAAGTCCCTGGACAAGCTACACCCTCCCCGTCCCCCCAACTTTGCCATCAATCAGTGTCCCAGACCAAACCTTTGCCCTCTCTGCAGGATTTCCTTTCCTGTTCAATATGGTTTCCTAATCCGTAAGCTGTTAATAAGTAAGGTCTGGATCCTGATATGTGACTAGAAGTAAAAACAGCAAAGTCAGCCAAGTCACTTAAACAGAAGGAGACGTTGCTTTGAACCCAAAGGATCCTGGTTTCAATGGTCACTTGAGCCCCGAAGCACATGACTGGCCTCGCTGCCAGGGAAGGGGTTTCGGCTATGGCTAAGCTGCCAGAGGGATCTAATCTGACCTGGTAACTTTAATAGCTTTGCCACGGCGCTTGGTTTTACAGCATGGGTGATACAAGGTGACTTCTGCTCAGATTAGCCTTGTACTCCACTGCCATTCTAAGGATGTGGTACGTTTTCCCACTGACCCCGAGGAATGGAAGAGACAGCAATGGAGTCTGCCATATGTTGGACTTCAGCCCCTGGAAAACGCCGACGTTGGCTGTGGCCAATGCATCTGGGACAAAGTCACAAACCACAAGAGATCTCAGGAGGCACCGGGGCTCAGGAGACTGAGCGGTAGCACCATTTCCCTGGCTAGAGGGGCCCTATCTGGGAACCACACCGTGGAGAATGCCACGCTGCACACCCAGGAGGGAGGACGCCACCTTTGTAGGTACAGCGGTGGGAATCATGAAGGCAACGGATGCCTGGGAGGTTGGGAATGGCATGATCCCTCAAGTGTTTATGAATTCCTGTCCTGAAGGCTCACTCTTCCCCCTCCCTGGAAAAAAAGCTCATTGTGCCTCCCAAAAGTCACATTGGCCCCTCAGACATATACAGCCATGGCAGAACCAATCTGAGGGCATACCTGACTCCACATGGGCATGTGTGAGCTGGGGAATCACAGAGAAGGTCTCTAGTCAAAATGGACTTGAAGCCCAGGGCCACCTGGGTTCCAACCCCAGCACCACTGCTCATAAGTCCTGACTGTGGGCAAGTCAGTTATGTTCTCTGAACTCCTATGTCCTCGTGTCGGAATTCTATGCCCCCCCCCCCCCGCACACCTCTGTTGTTGCACAACTGGCATGCACAGGAAAGGCTTGGTGAGCATGGAATCCATCTTCTGTTCTCCTGCTGATCAACAGCATTGGCCAAAAACCTGAAGCTTATTTCTCTAAATTTTCTCCAGTTTTAAATTTGGCTTTTTTTTTCTTTATTGAAGTTACACTTTTCTTGCAAAAGCTATAATGTCAGAGAACTAAACCGAAAGGGATACATCTGTCTATAGTTGAATCGTCTTGAGATAATCACCCTCATGGTTGGGTAAATATTATTTCAATTTCTTTTAAAAATATACCGCTTTAGACTTATTTTCACATTATGTCCTGTTTCACATCCTATTCCATTATGTACTATATACCACATAGAAGCAGACCTGCTTCCACATACCCCCACCTGAGCATTCTTTGCACACACTGAGTCTTTTCTAATGTCAGGAGTCTGTGTGGTTCTCTGCTAAGGTGACCAAAACTGTGAGGGATGGAGGACAATCTATCAGGAGAGGGTATCATCAAATCTGCTCCCCAGCCCAGGAACCAGGTAAAAGCCCCCAACCCCACCCAGATCCCCAAATCCCACAGAACCCAGGGACACTTACTTAGCTCTGTCCACAGATCTCTTCCTTGGGTGGTTAATATCTATGGTCTCTGCTTTCAGGCTTGTCATTCCTGAGGGAAAAGCATGACATGGCCCCATGTGTCTCTACTTTCTGAGCACAGGAACTTCTTTTCTTACTTTATTATCCAAGTAATGCATGGTCATACAGAAATGCTACTAAAAAAAAAAAGAGAAATTGTCCATCAACCCATCACCCGATAACCACGTTAACATGTAAATAAATGTTTCCATAATTCACATGTGCATGCACACACACACACTTTTGCAGATTTCACAATGGATAGAGATTTATTTTATGGTTACTGCACGCCTCTTATGTGCTAAGTGCTGGAAGAACAATTAAGGAGAGGTCTGTGTCCTTAAAGATCTTATAGTAATAGAGATAAACATACAAACCAACAAAAATTTAGAAAATGAGCTTGTGTATACGATTTTTACAAATGTGATGTCATATATCAGCCCTAATCAGTAAACACAGTTCTACCACATGATTTAATAAGGTTTTATTGTTTTCTAATATATAGATATGCCATATTTTCCATACCTTGTCCTGTTATACTTAGAAAATCTGTCATTGGGGGTTGATGTTCAGTAACAGGTACGAGATAAATATCCTTGAATAAAATCATATTTCTTTTTTTAAAGATTGCTTATTTGTTTATTTGAGAGAGAGTGAGGTAGAGAACATGAACAGGGGAAAAGGTAGAGAGAGAAGCAGACACCCCGCTGAGCAGGGATCCTGACTCTGGGTTCCATTCCAGGACCCCAGAATCATGACCTGAGCCAAAGACAGATGCTTAACTGACTGAGCCACCCAGGTGCCCTGAAATCATATTTCTTTAGGATAAATTCTTAAAAGTGACATGACCAATTGTACATTTGAAAGCTTTTGATGTATATTGTAAATGCCTAATGAAGACATCCTTCAACACCAAAAAAAAAAAGTGTATTCTCACTCTACATATTTGTAATTTAGTAAACAAATGTTTACTGACATTTTATGTGTGTGTATATGTATGTTATTGATGGGCTTGTGTTTATATTTATAAAAACACAGAGAAAATCCTGGAAGGAGCCACAGGAAACAGTAGATACCTCCCGGGAAGTAGGCTTGATGGGTTGGGGGGAAGGGAAACTGACCTTTTCTTTATATAGTTGAGTGGTTTTTGCCTTTTAAAAATGAAAGTGTAGGGACGCCTGGGTAGTTTAGTTGGTTAAGCGTCTGTGTTCATCTCAGGTCATGATTCAGGGTCCTGGGATCAAGTCCCACATCAGGCTCCTTGCTCAGAGGGGATACTGCTTCTCCTGACTCCTGCTCCCCTTGCTTGTGCTCTCTCTCTCTCGATAAATAAATAAATAAATAAAACCTTTTTTTAAAATGAAAATGTATTACTTTTATAATAGTACAAACTATGTAGATATCTGTATATTTTGAACTGAACAAAAGTTTAGTCCCCTCAGAGCCCTCCCCTGCTCTCCTACCAGGCTTCATAGTTCTCGTTTTCTGGTGGCAGGTCTCTGTGTGGAACAGTGCTGAGGACACTGGGACTGCGTGTAGAGCAACCCTGTGTCAGTGGCCAGCACAGCCAGGTGCGCTCGCCAGCCCAAGACCATGGTAAGAGCAGCAAGTCCTGCTTTTGTGTCCTAGACCGGCTAGAGGCTCAGCTCTACCCAGACAATGGGCGTCAGGCCCATCAGAGACAGAGAGAGAGAGAACAGGGCTTCAGGTGGGGCCAGTGTTAGCCCCTGTGAAAATTAGAAAAGGTGTTCAATCTCCCAGGTCTAGAAGACTATGAAGACAGATAAATAAGATCTTGCTTTAGAAGTATTTGCAAACCTTGGGGCACCTGGGTGGCTCAGTGGGTTAAGCCTCTGCCTTCGGTTCAGGTCATGATCCCAGGGTCCTGGGATTGAGCCCCATATCAGGCTTTCTGCTCAGTAGGGAGCCTGCTTCTGCCCCTCCCTCCTCTCTGCCTGCCTCTCTGCCTCCTTGTAATCTGTGTGTGTGTGTGTGTGTGTGTGTGTGAAATAAATAAATAAAATCTTTAAAAATAAAAAAGTATTTGCAAACCTTGAACAAGCTGGAAATAGTCTTAAAACAAAAAAGGAAATATCATTAAGTTACTACATCATTCCTCAGCAAGGGCTGGAAAGAACATGGGTGTGAACAAGTTAGCTTCTGTCTCACACCCAGACACGCATCTGTGCTGGTGTGAAGCACACAGGTCTGTTTGTTCACTCCCAGTCCTTACCCCGCCCTGGCTGGCAGTTGCTGGTCTGCAAAAGAATCTTCAGGCCACGCATGTAGCCTGAGCATCACCTCACCCTGGAGCCCCCGAGGCCCCACACAGAGTACCAGGAGCAGGAAGCCAGCGCTCCCCAAAGTAAATGATCTCGGGAGCTCGTAGGGTGGTTCAGGGACGCGTTGGTAGTCTGGAGGAGCATGCCAAGGTAACAACAGCTGCACTGCAGTCCTGTTCACCATTCTACTGCTCCGCAGAGATTGTAAAGAAGGACTCTTAGCTTTGGGATTTTGAAACCCAGCTGAGGTTAAGGAATGCATTTACAGGAGAAGAAAAATCTTTTATATACTATGTTATGAGGTGTTAGATATTTTCTCTACGTTATTTCCTAATCCTTACAAATAGCCCCATTAGGGGTGCCTGGGTGGCTCATTGGGTTAAGCCTCTGCTTTCAGCTCAGGTCATGATCTCAGGGTCCTGGGATCGAGCCCCGCATCAGGCTGTCTGCTAGGCAGGGAACCTGCTTCCTCCTCTTTCTGTCTGCCAGCCTCTCTGACTACTTGTGACCTCTCTCTGTCAAATAAATAGATAAAATCTTTTAAAAAAAAAATAGCCCCATGAGTGGAACAATCTGAGCCTCTCATCTGTGAGGAAGAAACCTCCGAGATGAATTGCTAAGGATGTGGTCGATTATTACTACGATGTGGTAGAGCCTGCTTTTAGATCCAGATCTGAGTGGCTCCACAACCCTCTCTTTTTTCTTATACTACACTACCTCCAAAAATAAAAATTAGGATGGGTATTGTCTGGCAATTTCATTGCAGTCAACCAATGTACTTGCTACTCTCCCAACATGGGAAGTGCTGAGAGTATTAGGGCCTTAGGAACAGACACTGGAAGGTTTCCTAACACTTGGTTAGTGACTTGTTACAGGAACTTGATTAACATTTGGGAAACTAAGAGCTTGAAAGACCTGGATTGATTATGCAACCTCTCTCTGCCGAGTTGATTAGACAGTCCCTAAAATACTGGCTATGGGTCTTGGATCCCTCCGGAAACTGAGAGATGAAGAGGGACCTGTAAAGTTGGGTTGCGACAATAGTCCCATCTCCCCTGACAGGGGCTTGCAATGTCCCCGAGGTTTAAATGCCCCCTGATGCTGCCCAGGGAAGCAGCTGCTGGGATCTGTGCTATGGAAAGTCACTGATGATCTGGCGATCTGTGCCTGGTTCAAGGTGATCCAACTCTAAAGTGTGTGTCCCCCTATCTTTTTTTTCTTCTTCATTGAGCTTCACTTTCTCAGTTTCCCCAAAATCCCAGGGTTCACAAATATTCCCTCCACTACACCAATACACTGTACAATAGTATCATCCCAAAGTCCTCAAGCACCCCCAGCCTGTAAGAAGAAATGAAATTACATCTGAATGGCAGCCTGGGCTGGTACTCCTTAAAGGCAATAAGAACGTAGTGTTCCATTATAGCCACGCCACCAATACTATTCACAAAATATCAATAGGGACTTCAGAAAATCAGAAATCTCAAAAAGTGGCCAGCCTCTCCATTTAGGAATGCAATGTGAGTTGGGAGAGAGGAGTTGGGAGCAGGAGAGGGTGGAGAGAAGAAAGAGGTCAAACTCACTTGTGGAAAGGGGTGTGTGTGACTACTTAGAATTAACATTACATTAATTAGCTGCAACAACAGGTAAACCCCCAAGTCTTACTGGCTTCTCTCAGTTGAGGGTCACTCCTTCCTGCTGTGAAATCCAGAATGTGTCATCTGCAACAGCAGACAGCTTTTTTCCAGCTGGTAATTTGAGGACCAGGCGCCTTCCATCTTGATTCACCAATTTCAGGACTTGGACCCCAGAATTATTTGTCTGTGTGCTTCAGGCCAGCAGGTGGAAGGGAGGAATGCAGGGTTGCATGTGGTGGGGAGGGGGTGATCAGGGGCCTCTCCCCAGAAGTGGTGCTTGTCACTTCTGCTCCCATTGGGTTGCCTAGAACTCAGTCACATGGCCATAGCTCACTGCGGGGGAAGCTGGGAACTATAATGTACCTTCTCAAGAAGGAGCCATGGGTCCACCTGTTACCCCTAAGGAGGCTGACCTTGCTGACTGTGGCCAAGGCTGCATAGTACTCAGACCTTCCACAGAGCCCCCCTTACAAGATGAGTGTTCTTCCAAACAGCTTTGCAAAAGGAAGACTGAAAACTTCTACATAAAAGCCAGGTCAGTGTTTCTGAGAAGATGTAATAAAAAGAAGGCTCGAAAAATTAGAAAAGAAAGAAAGAAAGAAACCTCAAGGATTCTATATAAGGTGGAAGGAGGGGAAAAGTTGTGATACTCAGATATGGGGTTTTTTCTTGCACCTGAATGTGGCTTGAGGCTTATTTACCCAAAGAAATCTCTACTTGTTAGCATTTTAGGCAGTGTGACCGGATGAGGAATTCTAAGTAGTTCTGCAGAGCCTGGAGGAGAAGTTAGAGGTTACCAGTCCCCACTCCTAGACTAGGTTCTAAGACCTGCAATATTAATATTTGGATCTAAAATCTAGTGAATGGGAATGTGTAAGGAAAAGGTGTGAACTCTATGTGTGTGTGGAGGAGAGAGCTTGGGATTTCGATCAGGAGGACCTGAATCATTAGGAAGTGAGTGGGGAGTGACTTCTTTCCATGTGTGTATTGGAGATAAATTCTGAGAGTACTTTTTGCTTTTAAAACGGGATGGAGATAGCATATACATATCTACCAGTTTAAAGATCAATTTATATATACTACTTAAAAATATGTATCTATAAGATCCAATTTATATATGTGTATGTTTGTAAAATCTGGCACACAGAGATGCTCATCCCCTTTCCCTCTGCCATTCGAAGTGGTCTCTGTTCTGGGGCACCTGGCTGGCACAGTCGGAAGAGGATACATGCCACTCATGTTCTTGGGTCATGAGTTCCAGCCTCACGTGGGGTATCGTTTATTTACTTAAGTAAATAAAACTCAGAAGAATAGTGGCCTCTGTTCTTCAGCAGTCTTGATTATTAGGCAGAAGAAACTGTTTTACTTGGCCTCAGAGAGCTTATTTGAAGATACGCCATTATTCAATATTAAACACGGATCTGTATAATCCAGAAAGGTCAGCTGCCCATATCAGGGCTTAAGCTTCCAAATACCCTTGCCCAGCTCAGTCACCAGAAGTGCATGAATGTCAGGTCCTCTCTGCCCATCTGCACTGTCACCCAAGGAAACTCCACACAGCAACGTGGCATGGGGGGTGTCCTCCCCCTTACAGCCCTCCCCACTCTCCACATAGAGCTGCAGGGGCTGCCCTCCAAACCGGTGAGGCGGTTGGCAGGTCCGGTCAGCCACCACTTGCCTGTGTTAGGATGAGAAGCTGGATAGAAGGATGATACAACGATGAGCAGGAGGGAAGAGAGTGGGGAAGGCAGGGGCACAAGACATTGTATCTGAAGAGGAAGCCCAGGGTGGCATCTCAGCCCCTGTCCTCTTTTCCAGAGCCCCTTCCCACGGGCCTCTTCTGCTCCGGCATTCTCAAGAGCACCGGTAATACAGAACTCACTTCATTTAAAGGAGAAGCATACGCCACTGTCCGTGTAAAGCAGAAGTGCTCACATCAGTGGGGTTTCAAACTGGGGGGGAGGGGGACGGGGGTACTTGTGAGCTTCCTGCTCTAGCAACAGCTCTTAGCAATGAGGACCCTTGCGTTCCACAACAACAGCATGACTTATCCAAGGTCACACAGTCAGGCTTAAATCTAGGTACACTCAGTTATAAGCAAGAATTCCTTTTTGAGGGCACCTGGGTGGCTCAGTGGGTTAAAGCCTCTGCCTTCAGCTCAGGTCATGATCCCAGGGTCCTGGGATCGAGCCCCGCATTGGGCTCTCTGCTCAGCAGGGAGCCTGCTTCCCCCGGCTCTCTCTGCCTACTTGTGATCTCTGTCTATCAAATAAGTAAATAAAAATATTTTTTAAAAAAAGAATTCCTTTTTGAATAATACTATCACGGATCCTGGAAACAGCAACCATTATGGGGTGCTTGCTGTCTTCCAGACATGGTGCTGAATTATGAACATAATTATCTCGTTGCATTCTCATCCCTGACACTGTGGGACAGGTACTATTCTCATAAACTGAGCCTCCCAGGGGTTGAGTAACTTGTCCACGGGTGGTCGCACAGCTGTGGAGTTGGGATCTGACCCAGGTGGCCAGGCTCCTGAGCGCAGACTCCTGCCTGTTATGTGACCAAGATTTGACACAGCACAGAGGTCTAGGCAGGAAGACACATGCTTAATATTCTCCTGGGGACCAGATGTTATCCTCTCCAGATGACCTCACCTTCAGTCTCATGCTCCAATCGAAGAACCCAGGGAGAGGCAGAGCTGGGATTTGGAGCAGGTCAGTGTTCACAAGGCATTGCTGGTAAGTAGCTTTTGTTTGGAGCAAGGACTCTTGAATGGGGACAATCCCTTCTACACAATTGCTGTGCTCTTTAGCACTTTGAGGAGAAATGGTATTAGATTGTGACTTCATTGACCCTCATTAGGCAAAACTTGGTTCCATGCTAGGTTTCCTGACCTCCAGATGGGAATCCTGAACGCACATAAAGTTGTTGTGCTGACAGCTTCATGGTGTTGATGGTTCAGCTGATAATTCCCAGTAGAATAAAATATGGGTAGGTTCCGATTCCCCTTTCTCTTGTGATATTTCCTTGGGGAACTGATACATTTTTGCACGGGCTGTCTGTACGTGCCCTGCTATTGGGAAGAGAAAGACATACATTCCCTTTCATAGAAATTAATGATAATAATAGCTGCTTTTTTTGTTGTTTTGAGGACTCTTCCAGGAATAGATATGTTTCCATATGTGTTCATTTAATCTGCCCAACAGGCCGATGCAGTAGGAATTAATACGCCCACTTTACAGTTGAGGAAGTGAGGCTCAGAAAGAGCAATTAATTTTCACAAGATCACACAACTGCCAAGCAGCAGAGCCAGAGGCAAACTGGATCTGTCACACCCCAGAGTCCTCTGTCTTAAGCGCTAGGCAGTGCTTGCATTGGTCTTAGTGAACAGCCAGAAATAAGGGCCCTATTGCTGTACCTCAACTCTCTTAAAATCACAGCGACAGGTTTTTTCCTTTTTTTTTTTTTTTTTAGATTTTGTGTATTTATTTGAATAAGAGAGAATGTGGAGTTGGGGGGGGGGGGGGGGGGGGGGGGGGGGGGGGGGGGGTCAGAGGGGGAGAGAGAGAGAGAGAGCAGACTCCTAGCTGAACAAGGAGCCTGATGCAGGACTCCATCCCAGGACCCTGAGAGCAAGACCCAAGCTGAAGGCAGATGCTTAACCCACCCAGGCGCCCCCACAGTCACAGCTTTATGTGGGTGAGCCCCACCTTTAACCTGAATGGGCATCAGAATCCACTGTAGCAAACAGCTTGGCCCAAAGTGGTGGTGTTCTGTGTATGAAATCTTAGCACTAGGCCTGTTGCTGTGTCCATACAAACCTATTTATCTGTGTCCCAGAGAGAAGTCAAAGTTATCTTTTAGGCAGTTGGACTGAGCCTGACAGTGATATGTCCCAGTTAAGTACAGTCTTTGGAGTTTGATCTTAGTTCTGCCATATTATTTTGGTATATTACTAAACCTCTCCAAGATTCCATTTCCTTATCTGTAAAATGGCAGTATTAGTGCCTGTCTGTGTTGGAAACCATGTGCGGGGGCTTGCTGCTTACAATGGCTCCCTGAACATTCCCCCCAAACACACACGCAGGGCCCTCAGCAACTTGGTTTATATTATCAGCAATCGGACGATCCATTTCTCTCCTGCAGCATTCCAAATTTGCAACTGAGAAAATCTAGCTTTTTGGGGTTGATTTTGAACTTAGGGTTCTGGAATGGTCACATTTCCTCCATCCTATAGTTTGAGAAACAGGAAGAACCGTAACTGGGGAACCCTTTGAAGGTTGCTGTTTTTTTCGGGGGTGGGGGTTGTGGCAGAGTGGCAGCACAGTCAAGTGGCACGCCCACTTCGTAGGCCTGGGGAAGCCAGATGACATTGGCTTAAAATTCGCTTCTATGAGCAGACTATTTTCGTTGTTTCATACCAGCCGGGGTGCTGTAGGGTGCTTACCTCCTCCTCTGTAAGAGGAAGTCCACCCTGCTCACACCCCATTTAGTACCCAGCATTTAGTACCCCGAACTTAGTACCCAGCATGGGACCCAGTCAGAGATCAGTAAAGCTTTTTCCAAGAACCGAATGCGGTTTTTTCATTCATTAATATTTGCCCACGCACACACCCAGGAGATAGCCACATGGAAGGATTCAAATGGAAGTTTATCCAGCTTCAACACCGTGCCCTTCCTGCTGTTGGTGCTTTTATGGGACTTCCATTCTGGCAACTAAAGGATGCATTACGTGTCCTGTTCAGACCCATTCTCCATCACATGCTCCAGAACCCCTTCTGCTTTCCTGCTCTTCTCTCTGTCCCCATCCTTTAACCAAAACGCCCATTCATTTATCACTGCCCATATCATGGGTTCATCTAATAATTACTGAACTCAGCAAATGCTGATCACTGGAAGACAAAAGATACATAAGACCACTCCCTCATCCTCACCATCAGGATAGTCTCAGGAAAGAAATGTAAAAATAATAATAGATCATTGTAAATATAAGGTACGAAGTGCTATGACCAAACAAGTATAAAGTTACCTCTCCCGGGGGTGGAGGTTGTGGAGGGTTCTGGCAGTGAGGTTTGTGCTGAGCCTGGTGAGATGTGGCAGGGAAAGAAAGGGAAAAGGTGTTCCAAGTTCAAGGAACAGCTTGAGCAGGAGTGTGATGTACCAGGGAAGGGGCAGCAATCAAAGCAGCCCAGAGGGCCAGGGCCAAGAGGAAGGGAGGCAGGCTTGGACCCCATTGCCCAGTCTCTGAAGGCCCTGCTCGGCTCTGAGTGACCCCAAGGACAAACAAAGCATGTGCTTAGGACACTGGGGGCAAAACAGGGCCCCCAAAATAAAATCAGGAAAAAAGAACATCTAAAAAGAAACTAGTTTTAATTTCAACACACATTTGAGTTTTGTTGAAATTTCAAAATTATTTCAAAATAGATTTTTATTTCCGGTTGAAACATTTTTTAAAATTTGGAATTACATGGGGGAGAACATCACTATCATTTTTTCAGTGTTTAGGGTCTCTCAAATATCTCTCTCTGGCTCTGACACTGTTACAGAAATTGGACACCAACCTCAGCACTGGGATAGGCAGGATCAAGTTGAAGCAGTTTGCGAAATTGCTTTATGAATAGCCTATAACTGGCCTCTTAACCTACCCCGGGGGGTACTAGCAGTTTATGATGTCAGGTGTTTTTCCAAAAGACCTCTCACTGGTGGCATTTCAGGAACTGTGACAAAGGAAGCATGATAGGGAGGGTCTCTTTCCATAGCCTTAGAATTAGGAAGCAGGGCCCCTGGTGAAATGTTAAGGACTCTACTTTCCAAAGAGAAGTCAGCCCTCTCCCCAGAGGTGTAAGACTCTGCAAACTCGTCCTACCATTCCCAAGTAGCCCAGTCATCCTTATCCCACGTTACCAATAAGACATCTTATGGGACACGATGCTCAAGGCCAGAAGTTACACATGCCTTCCTCTGCCCGCACTGTCTCTGGGGAGGGAGGGTGTATTCTTCCAAAAAACCAGTGGGAGTATAGGTTTCAGGAAATCATTGGTCTAGCTTAGGAGTGTTTACAAGAAGGAGGAAATGAAATCTCCCTCCCCAGCTGGCTGGTTACAGCAGCCACCTTGCCCCCGCCCTCCCACTCTGTGCTGCCTGATGAGAAACATTCTGGAAGAACCTAGCATGTATGTTGAGAGTTAGGGTTCTCAGAAAAGAAAGTGGGCAAGATGAAGTGAAACTCTAGGCCGTAAAAGGATGTACTTCATATAGGCAAAGACCCCCGCAACCGCCTAAATCAGACCAAGGAAGGAGACTAAGGGGGGCGGAGGGGCTCCTTCCCAGCAGCAGGTGACCTAGGAGCACCCCTGCTGGCTCTCCTGACTCTCCGTGTCCTCAATACCAGAGCTCTAGGGCCCAGAGCAGGGCACAGAGAAGTGAGACAGGGGGCTGCGCCCTGGCTAATGCCCAGTTCCTAGGTTGGAATTTCTATAAGGCTGTATCTGTGCCTAGCAGGTGCCTGGCCTAGAGGAGACATTTGCTTGTGTTGCAAAAGGAACACGTGGATCAAGTACATAATATAAGTTAGTGCCCCCCCACACCCCACTCCACCCTTTTCTCTGTCACTCATAGCTTTCCTGCTTTGGGAGAGTCTTACTCATCTGCCAGAGGAGGGAGTTCCTTTGGCTAGGACTGGCTTGGGCAACAAGGCCTTCCTCAGAAGACCTACCAGGCGGGAGTTCTTCAGACGTAGTTTCTGGGCAGGGCTCAGGCTCTCACGTGCCTAGTCCCACCCCTGGGCTTGCGTTCTAGCTCAGTGGGCGGGAGAGCATAAATTGCAGCTGTCCTCAGCCTTGCTGCATTTTTACCGAAGACTTCCAAAGGCAACATGAAGTTGGGGGGTTTTCTCCTCCTGGCGATGCTCCTCACCCTCAGCTCAGAGGTACAGGAGCTCCAGGCTGCGGTGAGACCACAGCAACTTCTGGGTAAGTCTAGGCAAAAGGCAACCCTTTCTCTGCATGAGGGAGCTGGAAAGTGAGCCGGCAGGGACTGGTGTGCGCTGGGGGTGGAGGGAAGGAAGGCAAGAAGGACAGACCTTCTAGTCCAGGAGCCACCTTGACTGCAGCACCTCTCTCCTTCTGCCTCCACTCTTCCCCCCTCCTTTCCTTGGGTCTTCCTTTCCACTGGACTCTCCACTCTTCCCTCTTGCTGCCTCATCAGCCCCCCGCCATCTTCCCCAGCATCTCTCTCCCCCATGGGTTTCTTGGTCTCTTGCTACAAATAGATCAGGTCACAAGAGAACATAGTTTCCTGATCATGCTCTATGGGAATCATCTTAATCTCTGCTTTTCCTTTTACCCCCAACATTCTCAAAGGAGCAATCTTAACTCTCTACCCGAACTTTCCCCACAACTCCTTCCTTTGCCTCCTAAAGATGGTCACCATTCCTGTCCCCATCAGTCTTCAGAAACTTTGCTCCCAGGATCTGCTGACACATCTCTTGACCCTCCTCAACAGCAAAAGTCTGTAACCTCTGCAGCACTTGGCATTGTTTGCCATTCCATCAGTCCTCGGATTTTTTTCTCTCCTGGATTATTGTTGCTGGAGCTCTTACTTCTCCCTAAAGATTCTTGGCTTCAACTCCTAATCCTCTCTCTGCTGTGCTGTTCTCTCCCACATTAAACCAGTTGCCAAATACTGTCCATTCTTTGAAATTGTCTCTTGCATGTGCTCCTGCCTTTCCACTTCCCATTGCCACATGGCCCATCCGGCCCTGACTACCCCTTGCTTGGGACAGTGCCATGTGGTTTCCTGACAGCACTTCCTGACCCTGGATTGCTTCTGAGGTTTGCTTACTCATGGAACCCTGGTGCATTCTATACCCTTATGCCACAATAATTCTCTTAAGTGAACTACAGTCCTATCCCTCCCTTGTTCTAGCAAGTGAAACCCAAACTCCTCAGGTCCTCAAGATCTGGCCCCATAACTTTACCCCCCACCTACTTTTCCTGCCTGACTTCCAATTGCCCCCTTCTACTTCCCAAGCCTTGTATTTATTTGCCAGTCTTCCCGTATTCCTTGTATTTCAGCCAAGGAGTGAGGAGATGAGGCACCCAGGGTGCCGTATTTAAGGAGATGTTCACTCTCAGGGCTGTGCATGTGCCCCTTAAACTTTGTGCTGCAAGTGCCTTGCATGCCTCTTCCTATGCCAGGCCCAGTTACATTTCTCCCCTTGTGAACTCTTACCAGTAATTCTCTTCTCTTCCATCAGACTCTACCACGCCCCTCAATTCTGCCTTTAAAAGATTCCTCTACTTCAAGACTCACCTTTTCTAGTCAATCTACTGGAAGTAATGTCCTCTCTCCTCTGAACCCCCTTTCCTTTGGATATACCTCTTCTCAGGACACTTGTCCACACTGCCCTGTTTCCTGTGCCTTCAACACAAGACTTACTTACCTCCATTGTTAGACTCTATGCTGCTTTAAGGTAATGACTCTATATCTTTATATTTTCTGAATAACTTAGCTCTATGCTTTGCACCTTGTAAGAAATCAACAGATTTACTGAATGACCAAACAGCTATGAGTGGAGACAAAGTCTTGAATCTTCTCACCACAAATCAACAACAGTGGATAGAAGCATGGAGGGATCGCATTGACTTTCTCTGAGGGATGCAAGTATATGGCAGACACCCCACCGGGCCCGTTCTTACAGTCTTACAGTGCTAGATAGCATTCTCTTCCTTCCGAGCCTCGTGCTTGGTGCCAGCCTGAGCCCTCTCAGCAGGTGGTGCCAGCCCTCTCAACACAGCATCAGAGAGTCATCTTTTTTATTTATTTATTTGACAGAGAGAGAGATCACAAGTAGGCAGAGAGGCAGGCAGAGAGAGATGGAGAGGCAGGCTCCCTGCTGAGCAGAGAGCCCGATGTGGAGCTCGATCCCAGGACCCTGAGATCACGACCTGAGCCGAAGGCAGAGGCTTAACCCACTGAGCCACCCAGGCACCCCCAGAGAGTCATCTTTATGGATCAGGACTGACACTGGAAAATGAACTTTATTTTCCCTGCTCAATCCAAGAGCTCCATTTTACCCGTGAGGAACAAAGGCCCAAAGAAGTCTAGACACAGAAACAGGTAGAGAAACTCCTGATAATCGCTGAGCAGAAGCAAAACCACAGCACATATTCATCCAGAGCTCTGCATACATTTACCTTGAAGCTTCTGTATGGTCTTCACCAGTTTCTTGGACCTACTTCATTTGATCTCAAAGACTAACTCTGAGGCTCTGGGAACCTGGGGGCAGGGCTCCACTCAGGCCAGGAGTGACCTCTTGAAATTTGGAGATATGCTCATCATGTCAAGATCTACTTCACCAAGTGGGATGGCAGAGGGAGCTTGGCCCAGGGGCCAGGCAGGTGTCAGTTGAATTCCACTTCTGTACCTACTAGTGGGCAGTTCACCTCTGTGCACCCCAGCTGCCACACCTGTAAGGTGAGACTAGTCAGACTCACTGTGCAGGGTGACTGCGAGGCACCCTTGATGGCATTTGGTAGATGTGAATCTCCTCTTTTCTGCCCATTTCCCTGCAGAGTAGGGAAGTGGGGACATCTGAGGGGACTTCTTTTGTACTTCTCTTCTGCAAACACAGTTACGCTCTTCGTTAAAGTGGGCCTTACTTTATTGTGGTCATGTGAATGCATCATTTTAAACGGTAATGTGTAAGATGTTAATGAGTGTTGTTCTGTAACTATTTACAAATTCTCTTTTTATTCAACTGGAAAACAAAAATGGAACGGATTCTTTCAATGAGTCAAGGGCTGTCCTCTCTGATACTTGTGCTTAAAGCCGGGTGTTTTTCAGCCACTCTGTTCTAATGCAGGCACCTGCATTGAGGTCTGCAGCGGCGACTGGGATTGTGACCTAGGGGAGAGGTGCGTCAGCAATGGGTGTGGCCATGTCTGTGCTGCAGTTTAAGGACAGGTAAAAACATCAGGCCCTCCCTGCTTCCTCAAACCTTGTTCCCACTAGGCTGACTGGCTCTGATGGGACTTCCCAGAAGTGGGTGGGATAGAAACCTGTCTCTCTGTGGCCTTTCCCTCTTCACACCCTTCCCAAGAAGAAGTATCTATCACAGGATGGTGCCTTCCAAACCTTTAAAATAATTTCACTATCCTAGCTCATCATATATCCAGGAAAGAAATCAGATTATTTATTTGAACAAAAAGAACATAAAAACCAGTCACATTATCTCCCATCCCCAAATGATAGGTGCTTAATACTCTGGTGCATGTTTTAAACACACACACAGATACATAACATATATATTGAAATGAGATGATCTTATGCCTATTTTGATTTCTTAATTATTTCACTTAGAAATAGCAAGTGAACAACTTTGAACAATACCAATCTTCTTTAACAGCCTTGTAGAAGTCCACCATATATACTCATTTAGTAACCCCCATTAATACACATTTAATATTTCATTGTTTATTAATATGGTTATAATGAATATTAAATGTGTGCATATGCCCTTATTAATTTCCTTGGAATAAATTCTAAGAATTATAATTTATGACCAAAGAATATGTTCATTTTCCACCTCTGATGCACACTACCAGATTGACCTATGAGAACCCCTTTCCTGTAGAAATTTTTCAGGGTCCTCACATGATCGTTTCTTTATTTTCTATATCCATCAAATGAAAACGCATAATGAAAAGCTACCATGACTCAGCCTTGATTATAAACTAAGCTGTATTTATTAGTCTACATAATAACTAACACAATAGAATCAACATAAACTTTGCAAGTAACCCATTTGTGTTCAGAATATACTATTTGTCCAATTCAGCCACATCCTTGGGATGCTTTTGGCCTTGCTGGTTCTTTCAGGTGCTTATTGATTCCCAAAACTGAGAACTATCCCCTCTTGATTGCATTCTGTCATTCCAGGTCCCCAAAACAGCAGGTCTCATGTATAATTTTTTGGTCCATTTTTCAGATGAAGACTCATCTTGAAGGTCATCCTTCCCTAATAATTTCTCAACACTTCCTGTCTTCAAAGATACAACTGGAACTCCTTGACCAGGAAGACAGATGAAAATGGGGGTCTGTGGGTAGAGATTACAAGAGATGTGGTGGGGAAGGGGAAAGAGTCATTTCTTTTAATAAATCATCATTGTCAACAGTACCCACGCTGTTTGGGTTATTTGGTTAAGGGTGATGATGAGGTGGACAGGGTGGGAGACAGGTGACATTTGTGGAACACTTGATATGCAACTGTTTTATATTCTCCATAAGCATCATCTAATTTATCCTTACAACCACGTTGTGACTATGCTTATTATTTATATATAAGGATGCTGAGGTTTGGAGAGATTACGTAATTTGCTGAAAATCATATGGCAGGTAAGTCACAGGGTCTTACCTCTAATCCCATGTCCAACTCCAGAGCCTATGCATTATAGTGTGGTAGTTAGGAATTCTAATTCTGAATTTCAAACCCAGGTCTGCCACATAACTGTGTGACCTTCAGCAAGTGTCCTAACCTTTCTGTCCTTCAGTTTCCTGATCTGTATGACAATATACACTTCATAGAGCTCCAAGGACAAAAGAAATTAGTTCATGTAAAGTACTTGGCACAGAAAACATTCAATTACGTTAACTACGATTGTTATGATTATCAAATAGATGGGATGATGGCATTTATTACTAATTTTCATGGAATCTAGAACAGAAGCCTAGGACAATTCTCCTTCCTAGCCTATCCTAGCTCATCTGGATCCTGAAAGCCAACCCCTCTCTTCTGGTTTTCCCCATTACAAAAGATGGGAGGTAAAAATAGACTTACAATTTCTTGTCCGTGTTCTTCATTATTGCAACTGGCCTGGTTTGTGGTCTGATTTCAGCCAATTTGCTGCCTGTGTGGGCCTTGACAAACCATTTGAACCCTTTAAATTGTCTTTCTCTAAGCCATTTAAACTTTTTAAATCTGCAAAAAGGGAAAATAACAGTATCTACCTCACTTGGATGCTAAGATTTATAGAACGTTATAGTTTACAAAGTATCACAAAGATCCCATTTGATTTTCACAACAACCAACCAATGGGAAATCGGAGGCGCTGAATGAATTTATTCATTCCACTGTTAAGTATTGGGAGGTGTCTACCATGACTCAGGTGCCATGCTAGTGTTAGCGATAAAATAGTGAACCAGACAGACAGGATGTATGCCTTAACAAAGCTCACTTCCTAGAGAAAGAAATAGATAATAGAACAATAAAGAATATTACTACACATTATGGTCAATGTTCTGAAGGAAATAAACAAGGATGTGAATTAGAAAGGGTAAAGGGTAAAGCCTACTTCAGTTAGAAGGATCCGGACTTCTAATGAGATGATAAAAATTAAGTTTTGACAGATGTCCAAAATATGAAAGAGGTGATATTCCAGAGGAAGGGCTCCAGATCACTTTATGCAGAATTTATAAAGCGAAATGGCTGTGAACATGCTTAGCATCTTCAAGGCCCCAAGGTTCTGTAAGTTTAAAAAATACTGAGAGTGAGGAGGAGTAAGGATGTGTGAGGAGATTTTCTTGGGAGAACTTTTGCCAAGCTCTAAGTTCCACAGTTTGGGGATTATCATCTAAACACAAGACAAGGAAGGGGGCCCTCAAGTCCTCCCTGAGAGTGTGATGTATGTTTTCTTCAGTTAGTGATAACTAAAGGGTAGGAATGTTCATTTCCTTGTAGAAACCATACTGCCATCTGCAAGGGCATATTCCATCAGAGCTTAAAAGACAGATACCGGCAGTATTGGTGCACTTCACAATTCCTGGGTCATTCAGTCCTGAATAATAACATGGATCATCCATGTTACAACCTAAGATGAGCCACATTGAACCCAGATCCTTTCCAGTCTAGGTAACCACCTCCACTGTGGTGATGACCAGGCCTCATGCTCTTCTAGCCCCAGTGTTGGATATCTTGTGCACTCCTTCAAATACTCTTGGCCTTACACTCTTGTTTTAATCATCGCTATGGCAACCAGTTTCTGTCAGGCATCTACTAGTTTAGTACAAGGTAATCAGAGACTTGCCTTGGACTTGTACCCTAGTGCCCCATACCTCTCACTTTTGCCTCAGGGCTTTTTTGTACAACCAGAAACTCCTGCAGGAACCACTACCCATTGACATGCTCAAATGAGAAGCATTGGAGAATTGATACGTGGTGAGGGTAATGCCTGACAACAGAATTCAAAGGCTGACAGTTATATACTTCCTTCTTACATTCCTTGGCATGGGTCGGGGGATGTCTGAGAACATTCCATAAGGCTTCTCAGAAAATCTTGAGGATTGAGCAATCATTCACTCTTTGCAACGGCCAATTCAATAGTACATATGTGTACTGATTCTCCTTTCTTCCCTGTTCATTCCTAAATAAGTCAGTCATATAAACCTCATCTAAGGTTCTGCTTTGGGAGAAATCAGACTAGCGCTTCCGTGTCTAGGTCTCAGCTCCTGATCTTCCCTGAGCAAATGCTTGAATATCACAAACACACACAAATACATAACACACACATACACACATCCCAAGAATAAGCAATAATATATGAGCACAATGACATCTAAATTCAAACAAAAAATTAGTATTTCTTCCCAAAACCCAAAGTCTTCAGAAAACAAACTCTTCTAAAGCGTGTCCCCAATTGTTATTGCTAAACACAAGTGTTTTAGTCTCAGGATAAAACATGTACATTCGGGTGACTTTGAGGTTTTCCTAAGAACCACTGATGAGCATCTGCTCTATTATTTGCATAATTCAAAAACCCAAGACATGACCAAATGCTAATTTCATGCCTTCACCTCTTGGGTGACTAAAAACCATTTACAGCATTTAAAATAGCTATTTTCAGGGCGCCTGGGTGGCTCAGTGGGTTAAAGCCTCTGCCTTCGGCTCAGGTCATGATCTCAGGGTCCTGGGGTGGAGCCCCACAACAGGCTTTCTGCTCAGCTGGGAGCCTGCTTCCCTTTCTCTCTCTCTCTCTGACTGCCTCTCTGCCTACTCGCGTTCTCTGTCAAATAAATAAAACCTTACAATAAAATTTTAAAAAATAAAATAGCTACTTTCTTTTCCAGCTTCTTGCTTTTAAGGCTACAGGAAATCTTGGGGTGTCCAATCTCAACCAGGTCACCCGTAGGCAGGTTATATTTTACATGGCTCAGTTTGAACTTCCAAATTTCTTTTCTTGTGTAATGACGCCCAAGTTTCTCAGAAGGATGCACAGCCGGCTGCAAGGAACACTAGGACTTGTACCCTCTATTTACAGGGTGGTTTCGTGCCTGGGTAAGAATCAGAGGCTCTCACACGATACAAGAAGAATCCAAGGTTGTCGTAGAAACAGCGGTTTCTGCCGTTCCCACCACCAACCGCCCCTCCAACTCCAGCCCTTCTGAAAACGCTGGTACTAAATAGCCATGTCAGCCCTGTCCAGGAACACACTTTCTAGAAGGACAAATAGAGTCCCACTTTTCAGTCAGGACTCAAAGACAAGTGGGAGGTAAAGCTACAACAACAACAACAACAACAAAGACAAAACAAAACAAAAAAACCCTCCAAGTTAATTTCTGACAAATATTCTCAAAGCACTCCGAGGAGGGACCCGGTCTAAAGAAGTATTTCCGGAACTGGCGCGCGGAGCTGGGAATACCCCGGAAGTGTTTCTCTGTTGTCCTACTTAGGAAAGATGGCGGCGGTACAAGTCGCCGGCTCTCCCGGGCGCGAAGTGCCACGAGAGCCACCACCAGAGCGCAGCAGTGGATTTCGCTGCTTGTCGGCCAGGCTCTGCGCCCTGCGCCCGGATGACAGCAGCTCCGCCCGGACCGAGATCCACCTGCTCTTCGACCAGCTCATCTCTGAGAACTACAGCGAGGGCGGCGGCGTGGCTCCGGAGGTAGGCGGCGTGCGGGGTGGGGAGGACTCGGGCCGCGCCTACTGGCCCCGGCTCCAGCCTCAGGGACCCAGCCGGTAGCTCCCGCCTGCCGCGCCCGGCCTTTCCCAGCTCCGCTACGCGTTACTTAGCTCCAGGCTCCCAGGCTCCCTCCGACCGCGGCAGTCTCTGCTCTCCTCCAGCTGAAGATCCTGCAGTGCTTGGCAAACTCGCATCTTTAAAACCCCACTTGATGACTTCTGCTCTGATAACACTGCAGGTGTCCTCTCTGGTCGCACCGCTCCACTCCCTACGCACAGAACACTTTGCCATATAAAATTCACTTCTTCATTTATTGAAGACCTGGTACTCAGACCATCATCATGTACTGTACTTTATGGTGTACGGTCCGAGGAATCTTACAACGTGGGTAGTAGTAGATCTACTTTACTGATAAAAATACTGAGGCACGTAAAGATCCAGTGTCATATTGCTGGCAAAAGGCAGAGGTAGAGTTGGAGCAAAGGCTGTCCCATGCTCCCTGCCATTTTATGTTGTTTCCTACTAGCTCTTCCCTATCTGCCTCCTGTTTAGAGTAATAATAATATTCACACACATCAGACCATGATGTCTTCTACTCTAAGTCCTACTTACTGAACTCCCAGAACTCTTGACCCAGTCATACCACTGCCTCTGGTGCTCACAGGTGCCTCAAACTTGACAGTTCCTAAAAACGAAGTTACATTTTCTCTGGAGACAACTATATCCACAGCCCATCCCATGCCCTAGCTCACGGAAACATGCCAGTCTGCCAAGTCACACTGGTGCTTTCTCTTTCCTCCCAGATCTTACCCAATGCGGATTCTTCAGATTCCATCTCATAAATATTTCTTATTCCCTTTTCTGTGCTCCCACTGCAGTGCCTTAAGCCCTCAGGCAAGATGACTCCTGAACTCTTCCACTGGTTTTCTCAAACTTCTCTTCAGCCTCCTGTCTAGCTCTTCTCCGAACCATTCTTTGTTCTACTACTAGAGTGGTCTTTTTTTTTTCATGGGAAAAAATCTTATTCGAAAGGCAAAGCTCTGATTTGGGGAGGTCTTCAATACATATTGGTAGATGATCAGAGCAGGGTATGGAACAGTTCGTTGCAGTATGACATGTTGAGTGAGGAGCGTGTCTAAGAGAATACATACATTTATAGATGGTGAAGAGTTCACAGCAACGAATGGAAGCGTTTTTAATGAAATAATAGTGTATGTCCCCAGGGAGCAGAATGGAATTAAGGAGGTACTTAGGACCTTTTGCTTTATTATTATAATTTGATATATTTTTAATCAAAAATATGTGCCTTTGAAGTCTCCTGTCCCTTCTCCTTTTGTGCCTTGTGTGCAGTCATTTAAAAGCTGCTGTTCCTCAGCATCTACTAGTGTTTCACACCTACTGGTATTCTAGGTCTTTGCACACTCCATTCCCGTTGCTTGCTGTATCTTTCTTTGCTTTGTCTGTCTGGCAGATTTTAGTCATCCTTCAGATCATTCCAGATTATGCTTAATAATCATTTCTGTGAGGGGCACCTGGGTGGCTCAGTTGGTTGCCTTTGGCTCAGGGCATGATCCTGGACTTCCTGGATCGAATGCCACATTTGGGCTCCCTGCTTAGCAGGGAGTCTGCTTCTCCCTCTGACCACCCCCTCTCATTCTCTGTCAAGTAAATAGATGAAATCTAAAACAAAACAAAACAAAAAAACCTACCTCCGTGGGACTTCCGAGTGGAGCAGTGGGCTTAGTGTCCTACTCTTGGTTTTAGCTTAGGTCATGATCTCAGGGTCCTGGGATCAAGCCCCACATCAGTCTCCACACTCAGCACAGAGTCTTTTTGGGATTCTCAATCCTCCTCTCTCTGCACCCCCCACCCCCACTTGTGCTTTCTCTCTCTCTAAAATAAATAAATCTTTTTAAAAAATCACCTCCATAAGACCTCCCTAATTACCATTTCCCCATGGAGTTTGCAGTTAATTCTTTCAGCATTTAATTCACTTTAATTATTTATGAGTATTTCTGTCTTCCTCACTATGAGCTCTTTTCAAAGTTCAGGAACATGTTCATCTTTGGAGTCCAAAGATCTAGTACACTACCTAGCACATAGTAGGTGCTCCAAACCTTTCAATTCAATAAACATCAGTGGATGAATGAATAGTGTGATTTGCAAATAGATTGCCCTCTTTATTTTTTTGAAGAATTACCTTATTTTACAATAAATTGATCCAGGTGTCATTCCTGATTTTCCCAGTGGCATTGAAAATATGATTTGTTTACTTTCTTTTCTTTTTTAAGATAGGAATGAATGAGTTCTATTTTTTTTATTTAAAAATATTTTTAATTCCCATATAGTTAGCATACAGTGTTATATTAATTTCAGGTGTATAATACAGTGATTAAACAATTCCATACATCACCCAGTGCTCTTCACAAGTGCCTTCCTAAATCCCCATCACCTATTTCCCCCATCACCCCACCTGCCTCCCCTCTGGTAACCATCAACTTGTTCTCTATAGTTAAGAGTCTATTTCTTTGGTTGTCTCTCTTGTCTTTTTTGCCCTTTGCTTGTTTGTTTTGTTTCTTCAGTTCCACAGATGAGTGAAATCATACGGTGTTTGCCTTTCTCTGACTGACATTTCACTTAGCATAATATTCTACAGCTCCATCCACGTCATTGCAAATGACAAGATTTCATTCTTCTTTATGGTTGAGTAATATTCCACTATAGATATCTAAACCACATATTTATCCACTTATCCATGGACGAACACTTGGGCTGCTTCCACATCTTGGCTGTTGTAAATAATGGTGCTGTAAAGAGCGGTGCATGTATCCTTTTGAATTAGTGTTTTTGTATCCTTTGGGTAAATACCCAGTAGTGCCATTGGGTAGTTCTATTTTTAACTTTTTGAAGAACCTCCATACTGTTTTCCACAGTGTCTGCACCAGTTTGCATTCCCACCAACAGTGCATGAGGGTTCCTTTTTCCACACATCCTTGCCAACACCTGTTGTTGTGTTTTGTGTTTAGCCATTCTGGCATTCTGGCAGATGTACAGTGATGTCTCATTGTAGTTTTGATTTGCATTTCCCTGATGATGAGTGGTGATCAGCAACTTTTCATGTGTCTGTTTACTTTTTGGTGTTTTTAACTTCACTGTGTACTTTTACATTCTGGAGGCCTTTCTTTGGTTATTTAATTGCACTGTCTCTACATATGTGGAGACTCTGGAGCCGTCAGCCTGACCAAAACCACATTGAGTCTTATACTTTTTTAGGACATCATATTTCTGTGATGTCATTTAATTTTTTTTTTCTGAGTTTCTACTTCAGATTTCATCTTTCCTCATTTTGAGTGTGAACATTCACTTTCATTTTTCTGTTTGGCTATATTTGGTGGGGGGTGGGGGGGTGGTTCTTCACTTGACTAATAGGCATATTGCCTTTTCATTATCTTCTTTTTTTGGTAGGATGTCTGTACTCTTCTAGTCCAAGCTTGCCGACTGGTGCCTCTTAATCAGAATCATCTTGTCAGCAAAGTGTCTCAACTTATCCACCATTTACTTAACAGATTACAGGTAATCACGCGTATGACCTTAGAATCCATCATAAACTAAACCTTTGAAATGCTACATTTGTGTTAGGTATGATAGGCTGATCTTTTGAGAAACTGCAAGAAGCACTTCCTTACTAAGAATGATATTAAATATAATTCTGACCAAAAAAATTATGCTGCCCAGTTCCAGAAGTTTGTCCATGAGAGGTGTCCCTTTCTGTTTGGTTCAAGAAACCAATAGCACTGAGGCCTCCAGGTCTTAGAATTTTTTATGGAAGATGTATTTGACCAAGATATATCTAAGAAAAAGTTAAAACAATACCCTGATTCTTTCCTACCAGTATTTATCCCCCTTTCCGAAAGCTACCATTTTTGCAGTCTACTTTGTTCATCATAAAACATAAGAAGTAGCTTGGGAGCAAGAGGACATTAGATGAAAAGACCTCTGTTATTTATATTAAGGTCTGTACTATGGTTCCCCTCTTTCCAGAACCTTCTTAACTTCCTAAATAAATCTCATATCTTTTTAGAAACAGTTCAGAAGTTGCGGCTCTTACCTACCATAGGATACCACATGAGTACATGAATATAGTTAGCATAAAATTTACAATTAGCATTATGTAATCTAGGATTCTTTTGGCTGCAAGAAACAGAAAAACCAACCTAGAATAGCTAAAAATTTTTTTAATTATCTCATGTCACAACCCCCAAGGGAGGAACTCCCAAGGGGCACTTAATAAGAAGAAACGTATGGCATTTTTTTCATTCACTGTTTGTATGGGTTTTCCATATCTCTTACAGTCAAGATGGTGGCCTCAGTTCCAGGCCTCCCATGTGAAATAAATAAATAACATCCTGCAGAAGCAAAAGAATGATTTGTTTTGTGTTCCTTTGATTTAAGAACGAGGCTTCTTGTCCCCCACAGTCTCCATCAGACCTCCCCTGATATTTGGCTGGAGAGACCTAAGTCATATGAAACCCCCTCTACACCCCTCTGATCAGGGGAATGGTTTACCATGAGTGGCTTAAACCATGGGTCAACCTTGACTGCATATTAGAATCACCTGGAGGGCTTAAGCTCCCTAGATGATTACAATGTGCAGCTCAACTTTTATGTCAAAGTTTCTTAATCTTGGCACTATTGATATTTTGGATTGGATGATTCTTAGTTGTGGGTGGCAGTCCTGTGCATTATAGGATTTTAGCAGCATCTCTCTTATCTTCTCCCTTAGAAGCTAGTAGCATCCCCCCAATTGTGAATGTCTATCCTCACTGCCATAAAAAAATCTTATTTCCCTGGGAAATAGGATTGCCCCCAGTAGAGGACCACTGTCTTAGCTAATTGGGATTTACCCTCAGGTCTCATGTGCAAGAGATGAGCCACCAAATAAAATCAGTACTCTGCCAGCAGGAGACAGGAGATGAATGCTGATAGGTAAGCAGTGTCTGCTACGTGTGACTTCCTAAATGAAATGAGTCTATTTTCAAGTTTAGAATTTTTCACACTGATACGGTACCTTCTGAATGTTTACTGTTGTCAGATATATTACCTTTGTAATTCAGGCAGTTGGAAAAATTCCTGATCACATATGGTACCTACAGCCCTTAGCCGACTTCCTAGTTTTTGATGACAGGTTATTTCAGTTATTCATGAATTGATACTTCGATTAACCAGCTTTGTCCCAACAAGATGATAAACTTCTTGAGGACAAAGATACGTCTTCCTGTCCTGTTCCCCACATCAGAGTGAGACATAGTAGCTATTTAGCAGACATACATATTCGCAGTGTATTTGTTGAGCATTTACTATGTAGAAGGCAATTTTAGTGGATTGAGTCTTAAACATATAAATGTATTTATAGCTGCCGGTGTCAAGAAAAATTTACAAGGACTTTGCCAGGTTCTCCTTTGTGTGGAGGGAATAAAGGGGGAGGTGATGAGCAAGGCCCTGGGGCAAGGAGAAGGCCTTGTCATGATCAGACTTGCAGGGCCTTCAGAGCTGATCTTTTTGACACCAGAAAGATGGGCATATGTGTTCTGTCTTTCATAGCTTGATTCAGGTGAGCATACATGTCCGAAAGGATAAAGATATCTTTTTACCAGTTAAATCATGCATATTTTTTCCTGTCTTGATAGGTGATTGTGGATGAGCAGAACCTGACTTTCCTACTGGGCTATGCTATTTCTGCTCTTCGTCAGTGTAGTTCCTGGACACACGTGGAAATCCTTCAAGCCCTGGCAGCTCTGGTTTACTGCAATGGCTCAAAATGTCAAAAGGTAGTTTCAACTGTGTTCTCTCTTTCCTTCAAAAGGTTAGGAACACAGGCTCTGAAGCAACAGGCCCGTTCTGAGGTTTTGGTCCTATCATTCATGGTACGTGTGACCTTGAGCAGCTCTCACTCAACGACTCTGAGCCTCGTGTCTTCATGTGTACAGTAGTTCCTCTGAGGATGAAGTGAGACAGTCCTCGTGAAGTGCTTGGCACTCAATGAATGTCATTACCATCATTATTAATCTCTGTTACTATTATTATTACCCTTCAGCTATGTACCCATGACGGAAGAGCTTCAGCAACTACCTAGGCTGGGAGTGGTGATCCCCCCTGGTGTTTTGGGGCACACCTTTGCATGCCCATCTGGAAGATTTACCTAGCAGCTAGTCTTGTGGAACTTAACTGCCTTTTAGTTTAAAAACTGACATCTGTCTAAAGAGTAATATTTTCCTAGAAGCTTTCTTTGACCAACATTAGCTGTTATTTTGTTTTAGTACCTCCCAGACTTGCTGGGCAAGAGTGGGATTTTGATGACATTGAGTGACTCAGCTCAGCCCGACCCTGAAGTCAGGAGAGCTGCCGTGCACTGTATGGCAAACTTGTGTCTCAGGTATGTGGATGCTCACGGCTCCCAGCTGCAGTAAGACAGGGCTTCTCATGGGCCCTTTGTGGGTGGTTCAATCAGTCTGAAACCAGAGCCAACTTAGAAAAATAACCTACTGTGTGATTCTCATGTTCTTTGCTAATAAGATCATCTTATATTGTTTACTTTTAATTTTGATATTGTTTATAGAAAAGATAAAGGAAAAACTAGACTAGGACCTTATCCCTAAAATAGGGTAAAAGGAGTCCGTGTGCAATATGCCAAGGCTTTGTTTTCCGTTGATGTAAATTTTAACCATATTAAATCTTTTAGAGTATAGTCATAAGAATTTAAGCTATGTTGAGGCCTCTGTCAAAACCAGTTTCTTCTAAGAAATTGGCACCCATCCCGGCCACCCAGTTGTAGATGTCTGCAATGAAAAATGAGGAGCACAGACTTAAACTGCTGTTGGTCTCTATACTGCAGTGTTGTTAGGGTGGGTGCTGGGCTGGCTCAGCTGTGTGCCTCTGGCTTGACAGGACCTGTCTGCGTTACTTCCCTCTAAACCCTGAAAAGCAGAATAAGGAATTCTTCCTCTGGTCTTCCACTACAGACTTCTGTAACTTTTCCCTATAGAAACCACTCTTCCTCCTTCCTATTCATTCCATCCTTGTGCTGTCTCCTAGTCATAGTTATTTACGCAAAGTGCACATTCTTCCTCAATACAGTTTCATCCAAAGGCATAGTCCAACTCTGTTGGTCTGTATTACTGCTATTTTAAATTCTTACTCTTTTGCAAGTCCCATTTCAAAGGAGACTGAGTTTGCATTGCTTTTTTATATGTGTTTTAGTGTGCCGGGACAGCCGTACTTGGAGGAGCCCTACCCAAATATCTGCTTCCAGGCTTTCTTGACCACTTTACAGTCTCCAAAATCATCTGATATGGATGATATCACGTTTTGCATGGTAGGTGGGGCTACCACTGATCTTGTGAATGTTACAGATGTGTCTAGAAGCAGCAGTAGAACGGAGGCTGTTACTAAAGAGTATAATTTGGTTGTCAAATTAGTTTTGTTGAGAGATATTAGGCATGCATGATGTTTGTAACTTAAAAAGATGGACATCGTATCTTTCCGGTTTAAATTACAAGAGAGTTTCTGTTTATTTTGTTTTGCAATTTTAAAGCTTTTTAAAGAAAAGTGTTTTTTTTTTTTTTCTCCTGATTATAAAAGCAATACAATTTCAGACTAGTAACTGTCATTTTATTTATTTATTTTTAGTGAGAGAAAGAGAATGAGAGAGACAGTACAAGCAAGGGCAGGAGATATAGGGAGAGAGAATCCCAAGCAGGCTTCACATACCCATCATGGAGCATGACTTGGGGCTCGATGTCACGACCCCAAGATGATGATCCGAGTAGAAATCAAGAGTTGGATGCCCAACCAACTGAGCCACCCAGGCACCCTTTGTACATATCTTTTAGATGGAAGAGAGTGGATTTCAACAGTATCTGCAATATTATTTCTTTTTTTAAAAAGCTGATAGAAATATGACAATTTATTAACATGTTTTAAATTCTGAGTGACACATATCAGAAATTACAGATCTGTGATGATGAAAGTTCCTCATAGTTCCCTGCTCAGATATAACCACTTGGAACAGTTTGTTCTATGAGTCCCCAGATATTATTTCTGTGTGTAAATGAGCATAACTTTATAATTTTCAAGTGGGGTCATATTAAATATGCTGTTTTTCAGCTTTATCTCCTTTTTTTTGTTTTTTAGATTTTTCTTTATTTGAGAGACAGAGATCACAAGCAGGCAGAGAGGCAGGCAGAGAGGGGGAAGCAGGCTCCCTGCTGTGCAGAGAGCCGGATGTGGGACTCGATCCCAGGACCCTGAGATCATGACCTGAGCCGAAGGCAGAGGCTTAACTCACTGAGCCACCCACACGCTCTTTTAAAGATTTTATTTATTTATCAGAGAGAGAGAGAGAGCGTGCACAAGCAGGCAGAGGCAGAGAGAGAAGCAGGCTCCCTGCATGGAGCCGGTTGTGGGACTTGATCCCAGGACCCTGGAATCATGACCTGAGCTGAAGGCAGCAGCTTAACTGACTGAGCCACCCAGGCATCCCCCTTTGTCTCCTTTTTAAAGTGAATATTTCTAGGGAAGCTCTTCAGTACCTGTTGATGTACCTCGTGCATTCTGACTGCTGTCACTGGGAGACCTTGGCCCAGTTACTGAACTTCTTGAGCTTCCCTGTTCCTTCTGTCTGAAATGGGACAGATGATGCAATTACCCTGTAGGGCCCTATGAGCAGTCTACGAAACACAGCATTGACAGTGCTTGGCATACACCTGCTTTACTTTGGGTGACTTTCCCATGCCACAGAGGGTCAGCTTCTGACCTTCTGAGGATGACACAGTCCTCAGAACAGGGGGAAATGGAAGCTTCATGAGTGTTTCCACTATTTCAGAAAAAGGCTGTTGTCCACATCCTCTCCATGGGGGTAGTATTTCTTCAGGATGGTATTTCTTAATGAGGATGCTGGTCAGAAGATTAATCTGGATCAGACTTGCTCTCTGGAAACCTGCTCCCCACACATGCCTTTGCTTTTAAGAACTAGTGAGGTTGGTGCATCAGAGAGCTTCCCCGCTTCCCATCTTCACTGCTACTTTTCCATCCCTATCACCTTCTTCCCACTACACACCTCTTCTTCTTTTTCTTTTTCTCTTGCTCACCATTTGTACGTGCTAGCTTATAAACATATAGGATAAGACCACTCCTCTGTGAGAGCACTCTTTTCTTCTAGAAAATAATTAGTAGTAGTTCATCAGATCTCTCTCCTCTGGATCTTCATTTTTTTTTTTCTCCTTTTGAATTTTTTTTTTCATCATCTAGAGATTTTTTTCTCCTCCAGCCTCAGTGGTGCTGGAAAGTTGATCCCTGGATAACTACATTTCCTTTACCTTTAAACTTGTCCCTTCTTTCCCCTAGTTGTTACAAAATGCATTAAAAGGTATACAGTCTCTTCTAAATGGAGGCAAGATGAAACTGACACAGACCGAGGAACTTGGAGCTCTGCTGGCTGTGCTAAAGGTGAGGTGTTGCCTGTTTAAACCCAAGTCCTCATTATGGTGAGTATCTTTCCTCCTTAAACCCCAGGCAAAAGAACCACTTCACATCATCACTCTAAGGCTAGCTTTAGGGTATTATATTTTAGGAAAGATCATTCAAATGTTCATATACAAGCATACTTAAGAACTGAAAACAATAAAACTTGCCTTAAGTAAATATATCAAAATTCTGCAACTTTACTTATGAATCTTAAGTTAGGAAAGGAATAGGTTATGATCTGTAAATAATTTAGTTTTAGATCATCTCAAACCTGTTTTTACTTGAAAGAAGAACCAGAGCTTCCCTTTGGCTCTGGGCCCATGCAGTCAGCAGGCCAGTCAGGATCACATTAGGAGGATGCATTCTTTGGCTTCTGAGCCTGCCGGTCAGTGGGAAGTTCAGATCAGCTTCTCTGGGGACCCACCTTTCAGTTCAGCCAGGAAGTGGCCTCGGTTCAAAGCCATGTGTGGTAACTTAGCTTGATAAAAAAATGTCAAATTCTTCCCTGTCCTGTCACCCAAATAGAAAAACAGCTGGGTGTAGACATGCGTAAGTGAAAAAAGAACAATAGATTGGTTAAAAACTTATGGATCAAAGGATTGGATAAAACAGATTGGAAAAATTTTAAAAATTAATAAAAAACATGATTAAATAAACTAAAATCAAGTCTAACCTAATCTGGCCAGGATAGATCTATCCAGATGAAATTAAATGCTTCTGTAACCCCTAAACCACCGAGGTATCAATTTTTTGTCCATTTTAATTTCCTTAATAAGCTTCTAGACATTAATCTGTTCATTGATGTGATCCAGAACATGGTGAATCATTGTTTTATGATTAGTTTTCTGTGTGTGTGTGTGTCTCCTTAATCATCATTATTAGAAATCTATGTTTCATGGACTCCCGGGACTAAACATAGAGCTGCCCACGGTGTTATACCCGACTCTACTTCCTCAGTATGACGGGCGACCACCTGTCAAACCACAGCAACCTGAATCCAGCACTTCCCGACCAACTCTGGTATGCCTTTGTCTGCTTAGGCTTAAGTTGTGGATTGCCTTTAATTGCTTGTTATATGTGTTTTATATGATTTGCATCACTACTTGTGCCAAAGGCTCACCTTGAATTTGATTTCAGTTTAGGGTTTTTAGCATAGTAAATTTAAATTCATCAGACTGCTGAAAACACCAGTTCAAGTCTCTTATATTTCTAAGAGTTCTAGACAGCGTAATAGATGTAACAATGGATGTTTACTTTATACCTGAAGCCACACATCCTCATTCCCCAAATGCTCGAGACCACAAGCCAACCAACTTTCTCTATAAAAGGCTGATTGGTAAATATCGTAGGTCTCTCTTGTGACTACCAAGTTTCCCAGCCTGTTCATATAGCTGCCATATCCCTTATACTCCTTTGTGTTGAGAAACTGAGAACATACAGATACGTGAGCCAGAGTACTTCATCTAGAAACGTATCAGGTGTTAATTACCAAATGCTTATAATGAGAAATTCTTTCACTCATTGATTTACACAACATTAACTGAACATCTGCTACATCCCAGACATTATGTTAAGCATTAAGGATATAGACTCTACTTTTTACAGTATGGAAGAGAAGGGGAAAGTGGATAAACAAGCAACTACAATGCGGTATTGTGATTTCTTTCATCAGCATATTCACAGGGTACTCTGGGATCGCATCAGAGTACCCAATCCAAATAGAGGGGTAAGAGGGGGCTTTTTATTTTTTTATTATTTTTTTAAGATTTTATTTATTTATTCGACCGAGAGACACAGCAAGAGAGGGAGCACAAGCAGGGGGAGTGAGAGAGGGAGAGGCAGGCTTTCCGCAGAGTAGGGAGTCCGATGCGGGGCTTGATCCTAGGACCTTGGGATCATGCCCTGAGCCTGAGGCAGATGCCTAATGACTGACCCACCCAGGCGCCTCTAGAGGGAGCTTTTTAAAAAATGTGGTGGCCAAACTGAGACTTAAGAATGAGTAAAGTACAAAAAGAAAGGAAAGAGTTTTACTCAGAGGAAACAAAGTGCATAAGCATAGAGAAGGAGCATGCACGTAGCCCATTTGTCAACCAGTAGTCTAGAATGTCAGGTGCGTGCAGAGGAAGGCTGGGACATGCAGGTAGCAGAGGCCACATCCTAAGGGTCTTATACAGTACGCTAAGGAGTTAGCTTTTATCTTACAGGATATAGAGATGAAGACTCATATAGGGGAGTGAGGTGATCAGATGCACGTCTTAGAAAAATCACTACGGTAGCAAGTAAAAGGGTGTGAGTCTGGAGCCACATTAATAATCCGAAATAGAAGGGACGAGGACCTTCCTTCCTCAAAGTCAGGGACCTTGAGAATGCAAAGGATGGCACATATTCCAAAGACATTTGGAAAGAAGTAGGAGAAAGGGAGAAAACTGGCTTTTACTTCATACCTACAAAGCCCCAGTGCCCTAAAACATGCATTGTATGTGGTGGGCTAGCATTTCTTTTCTACATCTGGAGTGGCGCTAGCTACATGTCTTATCTGGGAGAACGGAGAAAATTGTCGCCCAAGTCCTTTTCTGTACTCGCATTCTCTTGTGGTTGAATGCGTTCACAGTTGTTCAGGAAAGGTGGCGTTACAGATGAGGAAGGTCAAACTAATGGAAGGCAAAGTGATGTGCTCAGAGTCACGGGGGTAGAATATAAAGCTGGGCTCCAAGCGTGGCTCTGTTGCACACTTCCTGCCTTGTTTCCCGTGGTCCAGTGGGGTGTGTGTAAGCCCTTAGCATAGCCCCAGACACCCAGAGGGGGAAGTGCCACTTTTTTCTCTTCTCTTTTCTTCTTTCCTCATACTACATTTTGAAGACATATTTAGTAATTATTAAATGAGACAGGTACCAGTAGCTATCATATATACATGTTCATTTGCTCCTACAATCAGAATAAAAAGAAAAAATCAAAAGTCAAATCGAAGAAAATCCAGCAAGAAGAAGAGGAAGAAGAAGAATCCAGTGGTGAAAGAGAGGTAGCCCCCGTCGCTGCCTCAGGCAGAGAGCACCTGCGTGAGGGGAACACTCCCTCTTCCTCGACCCTGGGAGGCCAGAGTTTGCCCGTAGAGGGAGATGGCGCTGCAGGAAAAGACCTGTTCTCCCCGCCCATCCGTTCTGCCAGCTGGAAAAGGGTCAGCAGTAGTGAGTCTGACTATTCCGACGCAGAGGGAGGCATGCAGAGTAAAATGAGGTAGTAGTATTTTGTTATGTTGTTATGCCTTATAATCTCCATTGCTTGTAAGGTTATAACTTTGCTTAAAAAGCTGACTGACAGACAGGATTGAATTTGAAGATTCATTTGTGTGGGCCTTTATACATGTGGTTCCTCTGCCTGGAATTTCCCCCCTTCTGTCTCCTTGCCGTGTTAACCACTGCTCCTCTTGAGTACGAGCTCAGCAGTCATGTCCTCTGAGAAGCCTTTTCTGATGCCTGCCCCCCCCCCCCCCCCCCCCCCCCGCCCCCCACCGTTCCGGACCCCCCTGCCCCCCCCCCCCCCCCCGCCTTCTCCCTCCTCCCCTCCCCCCTTCGCCCCCCTCCCCCCTCCCCCTTGTGGACATTTTTCTTCGTCCGGCCCCCCCCCCCCCCCCCGCCGAATTCTGGCTTAGGTCCCTACTTCGTGGGCTTATTCCTGCCTTAAGGTTGATCATGCTGTGTTGCAGTTATCTCCTTAACTGTCTGTCTCTGTCCCTCGTGAGCTTGTGGGGGGCACGGACGGGCTTCATGTCTGTCGGCCTCAGCCCAATGCCTGGTGCGTACTTACGTACTCTGGGTGAGTTTGCTGGATGAAGGGACACTCTGCAGTGTTGCATATCTAACACTAGTTTCCTGATGTCAAACTGTTGCCCTTTTATTTTCTGTCTAGTTGTTTTATATTGTCAACTTTTTAACTTGTTATATAAACAAATTGCTTTAATGTGTTTTGATGGAAAAATATTTGTTTTAATATCACATTGGCATCTTTACCTTAGGGTTTATTCGGAATGTTGAATGTATCATTTGAGTTGGCTAAAATAAACAGACTTTCATGTCTATATTTTTTAAAAACTACTAAAAGACTTTGTATTCCTTCTCTTGGGTAGGTCTTACCAAGCCAAAGTTCGCCAAGGAGCATTAGCCTGTTTTCTTTCTACTATAAAATCTATAGAAAAAAAAGTTCTTTATGGCTACTGGTCAGCCTTTGTTCCTGATACACCTGAGCTTGGCAGCCCTCAGTCCGTGTCCCTGATGACTCTTACGTTAAAAGATCCTTCTCCGAAGGTAAGAGCATTTAAATTTTCATGTGATACCAGGAAGAAGAACTTTACACATCTTTATTGTTATCTCTGCCATACCTGATCTCATCTGAATACAGCTCTCCCTAATAGCAACCTAAGTTCCGACTTGCGAACCGCTGGACAGGCAGGAGGATAGGAAGTGGGCTCATGTGACTAACAGGTTGAGAGAGAGCACAATGAGGTTGCCTGCTGCCCAGGGCTTGCTTCAAGCCTGAGCACAGTGAGGGTTAGAACTTCAGTGTCCCTTCTGAGCTGCCGTGCTTCCTTCCCTTTGGTGAAAATGTTGATTGCCATGGTATTTGTAGTAAGAAAAATAAAAAGTGAGAAAATAAGAAAAATAAAAAGGCTTAAACACTCAGTGGAATATTTTGGTCCATAGTGGGGTTAGATTATTATTCAGACTTGATCTAAGGAACACACTATGGGGTATACTTTCTTCTTGGTACATTGAGAATTATTCTGATTTTGAAATTCCATGATGTTTATTTATTTCTCTTTTGGAGAACTGTGAAATGGAGAAACAAATCAAACTCTAAAGTAATAGTTAGCATAACTAGGAAAGAGAATAAAGCCAGTTTTTAACTATTACAGACGTAGGTTTTCCTTATAAGGCCAACCAAGATACAGATGACCTTGGCTTGGGTATCTCCAGATCTAGAGACCCTGACACTGTGTTCAAATGCCTCCACCCTAAAGGCAGCCAACTTTGGGAATGCAATCAAATAAAAGTAACCTTGAACAATTGTGCAGAATAATCAGTCCTGGGACAAAGCCAAAGAAGGGAACAGCCACGTGCATCGAAACCTCCCTGCTACCCACTCCCAGCAGTGACTTCTTTATCACCTTCCCAGAAAGATTTTGACCAAACAAACATAAAAAAAGGATATGTGGGGTTTAAGAAACAAGGCAGAGGATCATAGGGGAAGAGGAAAAAATAAAACAAGATGAAACCAGAGAAGGAGACAAACCATAAGAGAAACAAACTTAAGAGAACTTTCACTTAAACTTAAACAAACTTAAGAGAACACAAGAGAATCAGGAAACAAACTGAGGGTTGCTGGAGGCAAGAGGCCTGGGGGGATGCAGTAACAGGGTAAAACATTGGAGATGGGTATGTGTTGTAATGAGCACTGGGGATTATATAAGACTGATGAACCACAGACCTGTACCCCTGAAACAATCTACTGTATGTTAATTAATTGAATTTAAATAAATTTTTTTTTTTTTTTTAAAGAAAACATAAGGACTGATTGAGCTACCGTAGCAAACATTTCTGCTGCATCTGTAGGTAGCAAGATAGGGAAAGGGCAGTTTCATTACCTTTGAACAAGACTGCGTGTCCAAGGAAGTGAAACCCCCCGCTGGTGAAATGGAGCACACTGATGCTTATCTGACTGAAAAGTCTTCATCCATCATTGTAAACAGATACTAAAAACAACAAAAGGAGTTCTCTGGAGAGCTGCACCTCTTACAGTTTGCTTGTACATCAGTCATTTCTGATGGAGAACTGGTCAGAACTGATCAGTCAGTTTATTAAATATTGATGTAAGAGTCAGTGAAGCAGAACTTGAACAACTCAGTGTCATAAGTAGAATTTTTTTAGCAACAAAGATATGTTAAACGGGGTTTAAAGGAAATTAAATCAGAACTATGAGAAGTATAATTTGATATAGTATCAATTTTTTATACAGAGTTTATATCTCAGTGATACGTTTCAGTGACATTACTTTTGTTTTCATCTGTTGATGGTCATGGATACTTTTTCCCTTATAGGGTACCAAAGTTAATTGAGCTAAAATTTTTTAACTTTTGAATATCAGTTCATGACTCTCCACAACTTGGCTTTTCATTATAGTTTATTTGTGAGCTGTTGGAATCATGGTTTTTAATTACTATCTAAAGGAATGGATGTTTAGCATAACATCTACATTTTTCAGTTCAGACCAGCCATCTACTCAGGGGTTGGCAAAGTATGTTTTTAGATGATGCATGAACTGAGAATAGTTTTATGCTTTTAATTTTTTTATTTTAAATGATATTTCATGATTGTAAATATTAAATGAAATTCAGATTTCATTGTCTATAAGTAAAACTTCATTGGAACACATTCCTATTTAATCTTTAGTGTCTGTGCTGCTGTGGCTGGGTGGTTGCAACAGAGACTCTTGGGCCTACAAAGTCTAAACTGTAAAGTGTGTGCTACTGTCCTTCACAGAAAAAGTTTTCCAGCGCCTGATCTAGTTCTTTCTTGGATGAGCAGACTTGTGACTTGTGCGTGAGTTCTTTCTCATGAGCAATCTCTCACACACACAGTTTCCTAATATATTGTCATCTTCCTAAATTCAGTGATTGTGCTTAATTCCAAAGACTCATTTTGCTCTACTACACATTTATTTTCAAAGCAATAAATTTTCAGTTTTTTGAGTCCACGCTACAAGAGGCATGCAAAAATGATTTACTCGTTGTTACGCAGAGATGATACAGTTGCAGATTTTCAAGAAAACCTTTTTTACACCAAACTCAGATACACTGCGTGATGAGCAAATACTTAGATTAGAAGTATTATTTTTTTAAAGATTTTATTTATTTGAGAGGGAGAGAGAGAGTGAGAGAGCAAGCACGAGTGGGTGTGGGGGCAGCAGGAGAAGCAGGCTCCCTGCTGAGCAGCGAGCCCAATATGGGGCTCAATCCCAGGGCCCTGGGATCATGACCTGAGCCAAAGCAGACGCTTAACCAGCTGAACCACCCAGGTGCCCCTAGATTCGAATTATAATGATGAGTCTCCATTTTAAAATTATCTGACAGTGTTTGGTATTTTGGGGGACTGGCCAAAGAGGGTACAGTATTACATTATTAGTCCTACATTTATCACCTATATTCCATTTTGGTTAAATTGGCTCTCTTTTTATTTCTTTTCTTTTTCCTTTCCCTAGTTTCAGTACCACAAAATCCTGAGTACCAAGTGAAAGTCATATTTAGCATTAGAAACACAAGCTTGCTGCCCTGAATCTTCCGACAAGTGCAGCCTCCCATTGGCAAAAAGGCACATACTTCCATTTCCATCTGTCAGGCTACGGTTAATGGTTTTCCTTTCTTTGATTATCAAAGGCTCACTACAGGCAGTGTTCATTTCTGTACATTAAGAGTGTTTCTGAAAAATTGGATCACAAATGATGCCTGCCAAGTTGAATGCAGAGTCTCTAATATCCTGTTTAATTAACTTAGAGCACTCATGGATGCTTCAGGAGAGCATATAAAGCAGCATGTTTGATGTAAAACGGACTCTAGACTCATGTATTTTATTTCTGCCCTATGAGCTATTTCACTCTCTTTTCCCTTGGTCTTGTGCTCGAATAAACCAGGCCTCTAATTTTTAAGTTATTCTCATGTTCATGATTTCAGGTTTTTGTATGGTTCTGTAGCTTAGACTCGTTCCTTACTGTAAGAAAACCTAACAGCAGTGTGATGTAAGGCTCTTTTTAAAGTGGAGGTGCAAGGGGCCTAGTTCATGGCTACTTTTAGGACCTGATAGATAATCCCAATGCCTTTATTTTCCTAGTTAAAATGATCCATAATACTTCCAAAATTAAAAACAAAACTAGGAAGAAGGGGATTTTTTTTTTTTAAGATTTTATTTATTTATTTGACAGAGATCACAAGTAGGCAGAGAGGCAGGCAGAGAGAGAGGAGGAAGCAGACTCCTCGCTGAGCAGAGAGCCTGATATGGGGCTTGATCCCAGGACCCTGGATCATGACCTGAGCTGAAGGCAGAGGCTTTAACCCACTGAGCCACCCAGGTGCCCCAAGAAGGGGATTTGACTCCTGATTATTAACTAACTGATGGGAATCATCCTGAAATTTCAGACACGTGCCTGTGCTCTGCAAGTTTTATCTGCCATCTTGGAAGGCTCAAAGCAGTTTCTGTCTGTTGCTGAAGATACCAGTGACCACCGAAGGGCTTTCACTCCCTTTTCTGTGATGATTGCATCCAGCATTAGAGAATTGCACAGATGTCTTTTGTTAGCGCTGGTGGCCGAGTCGTCCTCACAGACCCTTACTCAAATAATTAAGGTAAGCGTGCCAAGTTATCCATAGGTTCTGGAGGGGTTTTGTCTTGTTTCAATTCTGTATGTTTTACATTGTCCAAAAGTAATTTGACTTAAGAATATAACGAAGTACTAATTTTATTTAATGATACCCTATTTGGAAGTCTAACTGATGATTTTATTTAAAGCTATACTGTTGTGCCTACTTATTTGATCTGACCTACAATTTCTGTATGTCCAAGTAAATGATTTACTAAAAATATTCCTATTTTTAGTATTAAGTTGTACCAATGAGAATACAAATGCTTTTCCCCTAAAAAAAGAACAAAAAAGAAAAAGACTGATTTTCAAATGACTATGAAGACTTTTCTTTTTTTAATTAAATGCTGTAAAGTTTGTGTCTGTGCTGTGGCTTAATCAGACCGATTGATGGGCTATCCTTGTATTTTGCAGTGCCTTGCAAATTTAGTATCAAATTCACCATATAACCGTCTAAAACTCAGCCTGTTGACCAAAGTCTGGAACCAGATAAAGCCTTATATTCGCCACAAAGGTTGGTGGTAGTTTAAAGTCAACTGTTTTTTTATATCAATCAAATCTAGATTATTATTTTTAAAAGTATTTAAAGCATATTTGTAGCTCTAGGATATCTCTACTTATTCTCAAGTTTTCGGGGAAACCAGCCATTGCTAGAACCCCACTTTGGACCCTAAAGCCCCAGTAGTAAGGATGGATGGAGAGTCACATAGACATCATTCTCTTTTTGGAAAGAAAAACTGGAATATAAAACCTAACTTCCTTAACATTATGTCCTCTGAGGTTTGGATAAAATTCCAGAGCCTCAAATCCCCACTGGCTACAGTCCTATTTCTTGCTGTTTCCTGACTTATTCCCACACATAATACACATGTGCTAGAACACTTGTTTGGAGAACAGTAGTTTTTCTTTTGCTTGCAAGCTTTAGGATCAGACCGTATTCTGGTATGTTAAGTTGTTCAGTGTTGACTTCTAGTACTTGAAGGAGGTGGCAGATGTTTCTGTGACGTCATGGGAGGGCTGATGGACCTGGAGTCAGGCTGAGGGTCTGCAGCCCCTTCCCACTGCTGCCATCTCAGAATCGCAGCCCTGTCAGAGCCTCCTTTCCCCCGAACAGGAAGAAGTAGACTTACCTCATGAGATTTTTATGAGGCTTAAAGAGATCATGATGTGCAAACTAAGTCCAATTCACTTATTTTGCCAGTGTGTAAAACGGGACCCAGAAAGGTAAATCCTGCCTTGGAGTCTCTCATCACATTAGTGGCAGAAGTAAGACTGAAACATCCCGAGTGTTTGGGCTCAGTGCCCTGCCCGTTCTCCTGCTCCAGTTCTTCTTCATCTGCAGACTGAGGGGACAAGCGTCTGGCTTTGTCCTCCAGCATTTTTACTATTAAAATGGTCAAACCCACAGGAATTTGAAAGAATAGTGCAATGGACATCTGCGTACCTCTCCCTAGACTTAATCATTGGTAATGTTGGCTTTGTTTCCGCACATGTGTATCTGTGTATGTGAATATACATGTGTGCGTATAAATATGTATATTTCTGAACCATTTGAAGGTCAGTTACAGGGGTGCCTAGGTGACTCAGTTGGCTAAGTGCCTACTGGTGGCTTAGGTCATGATCTTAGGGTCCTGGGACCAAAGCCCACTTCGGGCTCCCCACTCAGTGGGGATCCTGCTTCTCCCTCTCCCTCTGCCCCTCCTCCTGCTCATGCTCTCACTGTCTCAAATAAATAAAAATTTTTAAAAAACAATTTTTAAAAAGTCAATTACAGACATGATATTTCATCCTCAATACCTCAGCATGCATCTTTTAAGAATAAAGACAGTCTCCTAAATAACACACCACTATTCTCACACCTAAGAAAATTACATTGATTTCATAGTATCATCTTAAATCTATTCCACATTCAAATTTCCCCATGTCTCAAAGAATCTGTCCTCGTTTTTTGTGAGAACTTGGGTTCATTCTGGGTTCGTGCACTGCATGTCGTTATCCTGTCACTGTAGTGGCTTCTAATCTAGAGCAGTCCATCAGCCTTTCCTTTCTTTCGCCACGCTGATTTATGGATGCGTCCCAGACAGTTGTCTCCCAGCACGTTTCACATGCTCAGTTTGCCAGATAGTTTCTTTCTTTTTTTTCTGAATTCTTTATATATATATATTTATATTATTAACATATAATGTATTATTTACCCCAGGGGTACAGGTCTGTTAATCATCAGGCTTACACAGTTCACAGCACTCACCATAGCACATACCCTCCCCATCACCCAAACACCCTGTTGCCAGATAGTTTCTTTACAGGGTTGTTGAACTACTGTTTCTGTCCCGTGTAGTTCTCTAAACTGGAAGTTAGGGCTAGAGGTTTAATTAGATGAAGGTTAACCAAGGATGCCCTAATTCTTCATTGCCTGCGGCGGTAATTGTGATCCCACAGTGATAGTAATTCCCACTAACTTTGACAGATGTAAATGTTCGAGTGTCAAGCTTTACTCTCTTGGGAGCCATCGTGTCCACTCACGCACCTTTACCTGAAGTCCAGTTGCTCTTACAACAGCCCTGTTCTTCCGGACTCAGCAGTAGCAATTCAGTGACTCCCCACCTCAGCACTCCTGATTGGTGCAAAAAAGCCCCCTCAGGACCCTTTCTGGAGGAAGCATCAGTTAGCTCCCCAAAGGGATCTTCAGAGCCCTGCTGGCTCATCCGACTCTGCATTTCCACTGTTGTGCTGCCCAAGGAGGATTCCTGTTCAGGTAGCGATGCTGGCTCTGCTGGAGGAAGCACTTACGAACCATCCCCCATGCGGCTGGAGGCCTTACAGGTAGAAGGTTCTGGCTCCTTGTTTCTGAAATGGAAGAAATCATTCTGCTTTCAAAGGGTGTTGGGTTGTGGGGAGCGAGTCCATGAAAGTAATGGAAAACCGAGCCACGGGCCAGTGGTGTTACTGGGAGTTGCATTTTAGGTGTGAGAGCTCTGTTGTTTTGTTTTTGGCCGAGGCTGGGAGAAGACTTGGTTTAAATGTCAGATGCCTGCCTTTTTGTTGCAAGCCGTTTTAGTCACCTCTATTATGTGACAGGTGGGAACGCTAGATTATATGGTAATTCTGAAAGAAATTGTACAGTTCGTCTCTGATTTCTGCAACTTTAAGTAAATGTGCAGTTCTCCATAACTTCTCTTTCATCTTCCATCTGCTTAGAGACAACAAAATAATTGCTCCTTCAAAGGAAGAAAACAAGCTAGGTTAACATACTTCCTTCTTCTGTGCTCAGCTGTGATCTTAGACATGGGTTTGTTTCTGCGCTCTGCTGCTAGTCGTCTGGTTTGATATTGAACATGGAAACTTCCAACTTTTTCAGCCTTAGCTCCCTCCTTCAGCTGAAGTATTCCACGAGTCCCAGCCTCAGCAAATTGTTCCCAGGCGTAAATAATATCACCAATCTTAGTGAAACACATTTCATAAATTATAAAGCACCCTGAGATTATATGACACAGTTAATTGACTTCAGTCATAAAATACAGATCGCAGTTGTTCATTTCCTTCAGCATTAGAATCCTGCCCCGTGTTAAGTGTGAGCGACTTCTGTAATGTTAGAGCACACCTCTGGATATTGCAGCCCCGCACTGCATTCAGGTCTTGGGGGTAATTCGTCCCTTCTCTTTGCAGGTGTTGGCTCATCTGGCCAGAGGTTACTTTTCAATGGCTCAAGTGTACTTGATGGAACTTGGAGAGGTGATTTGCAAATGCATGGGGGAAGCAGATCCGTCTATTCAGCTTCATGGAGCAAAGGTAACTTTCATGAAAAGCCACCTGCTTTCTTCTTCTCTTCCTTTATGTTCTTCCCTCTGCTACATGTCGGTCCATTCTGAAGTTTCTTTTGGAGGGAGGTTTCAGGTAGGGAAAATCATACATTCTTTTATTTGCAGCTCTAATGTAAAAACCCGAAGAATTCATTTGGTAATAAATCAACCATATATTTCTGGTGCTTTTGTTCCTGAAAGCATACTTCTTGCATAGCAGTTGCTGAGAAAGGAGAGAAAATTCAGTTGGAAATTATTTTTCCCCTTGATTTGAGGTCATCTCCAAACAAGTGAGGTTTTCTACCTCCGTAATTCTCATACTGTGCTTTGATAATCTATTTCTTTTACCTCGGCAGCTTTTGGAAGAACTGGGTACAGGCTTAATTCAACAGTATAAACCAGACTCTACTGTACCATCTGATCAGAGAGTGCCAGTCACCTTGGTGAGTACGGCTTTCTCTTTTCTTAGTACTTCAGTCAGTTTTGAGACTCAGTAATAAAGTAAAGTAAATGATAAGGCTCCTTCCAGTGTCAAAAACTAGTTTATAATCTGTTATGACATGATACTACCACGAATAGGATTTATGTGCGCTTTGGTTTCTTTGCAGTTCATTGTGTGGTCACATTATATATAACATACAGCCAGCAACTGAAATAGCATTTCTTCCACATAAAACCTAGTTTGGTTATTCATCCTGCCCAAGAGGCAGACTGGAATGATGGGAAGAGCCAAGCATTTGGAATCAGAAGACAGGAGATCAAATTGAGGGAGCATCATTAATGGATGTACAAGCATAGTTTCCTCATAAGGAGGAATAATAATCTTTAACTCCTGGGAGTATTGGAAGATTGAAATGTAAAGGTGCTGGCGCATAGTAGGTGCTCAACAGATGTCCGTTCCCTTAACGCCCTCACCACCGTGCCCCTGTGGTTCCCATTAAAGATCTGAGATCTTAGTTGTTTCTGCTGTCCCCATACTGTGCCAGTGAGGAACATATGACCCTACCACAAGTGATGGGTTTTTCTCCTGTCTTCCTCAACCTGCCTCTTCTTTTCCCTTTGCAATTTCCATCATCCTTGCAAGAAATTAATACCTATTCCTAGTTCTTTCCCGAGACTGCCACTAAAGCTGAAATGTCACCATTCACGGGGAGATGAGTTGATTTGCTCAGACAGACCTGAGTTTGCACCCAGTCTTCTCCCCTTGCTTGTCAGTGACTTTTAGGCAAGACTCATCTGTTCACACTTGGGTGTTATTTCATATGTATGGAAAGGATACCCTTGCTATATTACTAGTCAGTTGCTGGTAGTAAATTATCTAAAACACTTAGCAGCTTAAAACAATATACATTCTCTCACATAGTTTCTTTGGCACAAGAATTGGGAGTGGCTTAGCTCAGGTCTCTCTGAGGTTGCGGTCAGGAAGCCAGCAGGGGCTGCCATTAACTGAACTTGATAGGGGTTCGAGGATCTTCTTCCATCATGGCTCACTCACATACCTAGCACTGACTTTTGTCAGTGGGCCTCTTCCCTCCTCCCCACGAAGACCTCTCCAGAGGGCTGCATGAGTGTCCCCTAGATGCAGTGGCTGGCTTCCCCCACAGCAAGAGAATCAAGAGAGAACAAGACAGAAGCTGTGGCATTTTTAAGACCTCACTTTGGAAATCTCAAACTGTCATTTCCACAGGCTGTTATTGGATACACAGGTCAGCCCCAGCCAGTGTGGGAACGGAGGGCCACCTCCTTAACATAGGAGGCGAGAATCACTGTGGGCCATCTTGGAGGCTGGCAAGCATACCTCTGTCCGCAGTCTTTCATTTGGGGTAGGAGAGACCCAGATTGGGTTTCTAGGAGTTGGGATTTAGGGGAGGACAGAACTGGGCTGTGGGATACATGGTAGATCTTAGGACTAAATCCATGGGGCAGAAAGAGGTACCAAGCCACGAACAGATTGGCAAATGACATGAAATCCCTGGGTTTTTAGAAAGCAGGGGAAGGAAGCTGTTCAAGGTACTCTGCGGGTGCCTACCTGGAGAGCTTCAAAGTGAGCTTGTTCTTCCTGGGCATGTGTGAGGGACTTCACACCCAGCATTACGTCTTACTCTCACCCCGACTCTGCCAAGTAGACAACTTTGCCCTGTTCTTCTGAAGAGGAGCTGACACTTAGGCGGGTTGCAGAAATGGGGTTTGACCGAGGTTGCAGAAATGGGAAGCGGCCGCTGAAGGATCTGCCTCTGGATCCCACACTGTTTGGACTCCCGCACAGGCCTCTGGGCCCTGGGCTCTGACGCCCACTAGCAAGTTACACCATGTCTTTGTGCCTCAGTTTCCTTGTGTGAAAGTGGAGATAATGACACATACTTCGTTTAGTTGTGCTGAGGACTGCAGTGTGTAGATCTGTGTGAGGCACTGAGAGCAGCGTCTGGCACGTGAGACGCACTCTGGAAGGCTCGAGGTGCCGGCAGCTGCTGCTTTTACTACCATCATCTTCCCCCTCCTCCCCACAATTGTCTTCTCCGGTCGTCTTACTGTAGCAGACCGGTCCCTGGTCAGTAAGGTGGAAGGATGCAGTTGTCATTTTCTGAAGCCCCTTCCATTGCTATGGAAGGACTAGCAGAAGACTTAGAGAAAGCCTCTGCTTTATAGAAGGATGTTTTGTTACTCTGGCCCCCTGTGGTAGTGTTCACATTGAGCTGGTTCCATTGTTGGCTCTTGGGCCACGGTTTTGACTGTGCCCCTGTTCCAGGTGGTGATGTTCTGGACTATGATGCTGAATGGCCCTCTGCCCAGAGCCCTGCAGAATTCTGAGCACCCGACTCTGCAGGCGAGCGCCTGTGATGCCCTGTCTTCCATCCTGCCCGAAGCCTTCAGCAGCCTGCCGGTAACCAGAGGAGTGTTTCCTCAGCCCCAAGCAGCCCCCTCGAGCATCAGAGCTTTAGTTTGATTCAGATTCTTGTTGTTTTTGAGCCAGTATTCATCATGTTCTCGGAGAAAAGGGGGCTCAGTCTACTTGAGTATGGAGAGAGGGCGGGGTTAAAATTTAAAATCTTAACGTCTCGGGAGAGCCTTTCCTCCGTGCACTTTAGAGGGTGGGTGGTGGAAGTGGGGGGAGAGGCTCAGAAGTCAGAGACGTTTCAGAAAGCATTCGAAGCCGGAAGTTAGGAAGACCTGGGTGTAAGTCCCAGCTCTTCCACTCTCCACCTCTCTGATGATCTTAACTTCTTTAAAACTGAGTTTTATCATCTATAAAATGGGCACTACGTGAGGAGTAACGTGAAGTATGTGACTGTACTTGGCTGGTGCCCACCACATGGGGTGTCTAGGAGGCTCCCCTTCTTTAGTCCCCAGTGACATTTGTGTCTGCTCTTAGCTTTCATGAAGGAGCAGAGTACAGTGACCAAGTTCACACAGTGGTAAAGGTTAAAGGTCACAGATGCTCTGTGTGCAGACACTCCCCTGATGGGTCCGAAGTGAACCTCTGCTCTCTGCCAAGGTAGCTTCCAGATCTCAGTTGTGTTCTGCTCCCAAATATGAACTCAGACACAGATGCGTCACAGTCACCTGTCAAGGACAATGGCTTCTAGTTCTTTCAAGCTCACTTTCCCTTTGCCAACCTTTCCCACTGCAGAGCGACAGGCAGATCCTGTGCCTCACCATGCTGCTCGGGCTGAACGACAGCAAGAACCGATTAGTGAAAGCGGCGACCTCACGGGCCCTTGGAGTCTATGTGCTTTTCCCCTGTCTCAGACAGGTCAGTGTGAGTCTGCACTGCCCTTCAGTGCCTGTGATGGGCCAGTGTGCTCGTGGTTTGGGTAGATAGAGAGCTGGACGGTAAAAGACATAACATTGCTTTTAATCTGGTTTCCTTAATTGTTGCTAAAATATAGTAATGCCTGTACTGCTCAGGACCCTGAGTGCCCAGGTAATGTTTAAATTAATGAATAATTGAAGAAAAAAAAAAGAAATGGGACATTACCGTGCGATGGTAATAACTTAGAAAGCTGATAAAATTGTTACTAAGAAGGAAATAAATTTCTCTTTCAGTCTTACCTAGGACATTTATCACCCTGAGAAGTGTGTAATGAATAAGCCATGTTTCCAGAAATGCATTTCATTGTCAACATCATTTCCCAAGGTGGAAATCAGTCTAAGCACAGAATTCATTGATAACTGTCATGGACCAGGTTGTAAAATGTTCGACAAGGCAAAATCCGCAGGCTCCTTGGGTGTGCATGGCGCATACCAAAATCATGGAAGACCCTCCCCTGGGGTTTGAGTGAGGGTCCAAATTATAGTACAGTAGAGCAGCAAATTGAGTAAATACATGTTGATTTTTCAAGTGGAAGTTTGTGGTAAATAAATAAATCTTTCTCTGAAAATAAATTTCAGAATTGCAAGGCAGCCGTGTGAGCTCGTAAAGTAACTACCATGTTTCATTTTATCTTCTAGGATGTCATTTTTGTTGCAGATACAGCAAATGCAATATTGATGTCACTTCAAGACAAATCTCTGAACGTCCGGGCCAAAGCAGCCTGGTCCCTGGGCAACCTGACAGACACTCTGATTGTCAACATGTAGGTGACTCAGCTCATTTCCCGTGCGTGACTTCTGAGGCTGAGGACCCAGGAGGATATCTTTGATCACTACTATTAAAAAAAAAAAAAAAACTAACAGTAATCTTCCCATATTGTGTAGTCAGTCTTCCTGTTTTGTTTTTATATTCCTTCAAGTATTAAGATTAGAAAGTTGTGGAGCACCTGGGTGGCTCAGTCAGTTAAGCATCTGACTCTTGATTTCTGCTCAGGTCTTGAGCTCAGCATGTTGGAATGGAGCTCCACATTGGACTCCGTGTGGGTGTGGAGCCTGCTTAGGATTCTTTCTCTGCTTAGGATTCTCTCTCTCCCTTTCTCCGCACCCCAAAAAAGATTAGCAAGTTGTTCTCTGTGTGTGTGTGTATATATTTAATACTGTCTCTGATACAAGTTATATATCCACATTATAGAAGATACAGAAGTAGAAGTACAGAACCATAGTATTCGCTGCACTACTTTTTAAATGTCAAATTTGTAATTTTTTAAAGTATTATATTCACAGGTTAAAAAAAATTTAAATGATACTAAAGAGGTATTCAGTATAAAGCCTCGTTCCTACCTTGCTCCCCTCCCTGGAGGCAGCAGTTGCTCCTCACACGTCCTGCTCTTCATTGCTGAGCTCTCTCTCAGAACGTGTGTGAGCATTCTTCCAGCTTTATAAATGTGAATTACTATTACACCGTCATCAGTGGGCAGTGGTTATTTAATCCCCTGTTACTGAACATCTGCATTATTTTAGGCCTTGATATGCAGTGAACATTTTTGTGCATGAAATCTTTATTCTGAGATACACCTTTTGGTCGCATACCTAGATGTAGACCCACTGAGGCAAAGGGTATAAACTCTAAGTTCTTGATTTAATCTGAACAGATTTGTTGAGCTGTTTTCCCAAATTTTTTTTATAGTTGTACTAAGTGAGAGTATGTGTATATGTGTATATTCAACTGGGTTTTGCCTTTCAACATGTTTTGCCTGTTTTGGATGGAATAGGGAGACACCAGACCCCAGTTTCCAGGAAGAGTTCTCTGGTCTCCTGCTCCTGAAGATGTTGCGATCAGCGATAGAAGCATCCAGGGATAAAGACAAGGTAGAGTCACAGCACTGGTATTTCTCAGGTAGATACTAGTGTATTATGATTTTGTTCCACTGAATCTATTCCTGTTCAGAGGTGATCGAGAGAGTACTCAGGGTATGATGTGTTTCTCTCCTGTCTTCCTGTGTCCTGAAAAACATGAGTGCTGTTTGTAATACCACTTGTAATCTGTTTTCGTTCGCTTTAATATTAATCTGCCTTTGTTTTGTTTTGTTTTTCCAAAAAAATCTTTTAAGTAGAAGTGGTAAGTCAGAAGGATGAGCAGCTCTTGGCTTTGAATAGCTCCTTTTAGACTAGTACGTTGAAAGCATAGAAATGGATTTTAGGGTCAGGCAGACATGGTTCAAATCCTGGCTTGCCCTTTGGTAACTGGGTGATGTTTGGTGTATTGCTGAACTTCTCTGAAGGTCAGTTTCCTCATCTTGAACATGGAAGTCAGGACCTCTACCTCAGTGGCCTCGGAGATGCTTGTGTTGAAGCACCTAGCATAGCACTTGACCCACACCAAGTGCTTAATTGAGCACGGTGATTCTGAAAACCTAGGGAGCCCTGCCTTGAACTAATTTGTTCAGAATTTCTGGACTTCGGGCCTGGGAATTGGTTTCTGAAAAAGAAAGCTCCCCAGATGATGCTAGTAGGCTACAAAAGTTGAGACTCTTAAATACAAAAGTACGGGATTGGAACTCTGAAACCTCACCTCTTCTCCCCTTGCTCCAAGCCATCTCTGCTATGTTGCCCCTGGGTCTTTCACGCCATCTCTGCAAAACGAGGAAGACACACCTCTCTGAAGTCTAATCTAAAGATACCGGTGAGGAGCTGTAGAGGACCTCACCTTCCCAGGGGCACAGGCTGTTCACCACACTAGGTCTTTACAGCTTTCCAAGAAGCTACACCTTTATGGTCTGCTTGTCTCATTGGCATTAACACTTCCTGGGTTTTTTAAAGCTGAAAATAAACTTTCTGTAACATTTCTTTGGCAAAGCAGATTTCTAATGCTTTTTTTTTTTTTTTTTTTTTTACATTTTTTCTAGGTAAAAAGCAATGCAGTCCGGGCCCTTGGAAATTTGCTTCATTTTTTGCAGCCGTCTCATATAGAAAAGCCCAGGTTTGCTGAAATCATTGAGGAGTCCATCCAGGCCCTAATTTCTACTGTTCTAATTGAGGCTGCCATGAAAGTCCGGTGGAATGCCTGTTATGCAATGGGGAATGTATTTAAAAATCCTGCTCTTCCGTTAGGTAAGAAAGTCTCCCTCTTCTCTCTGGTGGAGGGCCCTAGGACAACACATACCAGCCTATTTGTTATTTTTTATTTTTTATTTTTTTTTAAAGATTTTATTTATTTATTTGACAGACGGAGATCACAAGCAGGCAGAGAGGCAGGCAGAGAGAGAGGAGGAAGCAGGCTCCCTGCGGAGCAGAGAGCCAGATGCAGGGCTTGATCCCAGGACTCTGAGATCATGACCTGAGCCGAAAGCAGCGGCTTAACCCACTGAGCCACCCAGGGGCCCCACCAGCCTATTTGTTATTTATGATGTTCCTTACATTGGTACTTATCACAGTATTAGGAAAAAATGGAAATGTTCTGAACACCCAAGTTTAGGGGAATGGTTGAGATAAATCATAGTATATATATATTCAAAGGGGTTTTTTTGTTTTTTTTTTTTTAAGATTTTATTTATTTGAGATAGAGCACAAGCAAAGAGGAAGGGGAGATGGGGAGAGAGATGCAGACTCCCTGCTTACCCACTGAGCAGGGAGTCCAACTCAGGGCTCAATCCCAGGACCCCGCGATCATGACCTGAGCCAAAAGCAGACACTTAACTGACTGAGCCATCTAGGCGCCCCTCAAAGGGATCTTTTAGAATTATGTTTACAAAATGTTTTTGATAATCTGGGAAAGTATGATGTTAAGCAAATTAAAACAGGTTATAAAATTGTTTCAATAGCATGATCTCAATAAATGGGTAGAAAAAGGACTGGGTAGAAATTAGTCTAATTAGTGACAATGGTTGCCTCTGGAGGGGACGATAAGTAGAATTTTTTTTCTGCTTTCACTTTCTAAATTTTCTACAAGAGCATATGTTGTTTTAACAACAGGGGTCAAAAAGAAGGAAAAAGAGTGGCATGGAAGAAAGAGTAGAAATCAGAAATCCATGTGAGCCATTGGCTGCAGCATAGAAGGAGGGCATCTAAGTAGTGACCTGCCATGTACCGAACTAGAGAATTGGTGGCTAACAGCTGCTTAGGCGTGTGGCTTGTAGCTTCCAAATCCCATCCACTTTCCTTATCAGCATTTGCTTTATACACTTGTCCTTGTGACGAGGTTTGAAATAAGACGTGTTACTGAGGAGGTAAATCCATTCTGGACCAGCAGAGCATGCATCAGGTTAGGGAAATCTGGCTCTGCTTCCCCTTTATTATCAAGAACTCCCACCCAGAGAGTGCCTGGCTGGCACAGTCAGAAGAACATGTGACTCTTGAGCTCAGGATTATGAGTTCGAGCTCCACATTGGGTGTAGAGATTACTTAAATAAACATATAAACTTAAATTAAACTTATAAACTTAAGATTACTTAAATAAATAAACAAATAAACTTACTTAAGAAAATAAAAGGGAGCTAGTGGAGAAGTAGCTTCTCGGCTTTTCCATGGAGGAAATAGGCTCAAGTGACCTGCGGAGTTGGAGCTCCTTAAGGTAGATGTCTGCTTGCCTGTCTTCAAAGGCAACGAAGAAGTTGAGAGGAGCTAGGAGAGTTAGGGAAGATGAAATCTATGCTGCTGCCCATCTCAAGGAAAAACAACACCCTCACAATGGAGTGGGGGAGTGGAGAGTGGTAGCTCTGAGGAGGAAGAAAGCAGGCTAACTACCTGAGACCATCAGGAAGGGAGAGAAGACAGAAATCGGGGCAATATCTTCTCAAAATTAAGACAGTTGTACCTTTGGTTAATCTGAGTATTCTGTTTCCCAGTCACTGCCTAGATAGTATTTTCTTTCTCTATGCAATAAAATGCATGACTTGGCTATGTCCACAGCCGTGCCTGGATGCTAATCTGGGTGATAAAATACTCTTTTGTCAGCATGAACAAGGATATGCATACAGTTGTGCAGTGTGTGCTCTGCTCAGAAGCACCTGACTGAGAGAACAAATGGGGCTATAATTCAGTCTGTACTCCACCCACCAAGCCCTCAGGACAGTCTCTTCCCAGAGAAGAAGCCTCTGTCATGGTTGCCAGAGTCCCCATTTGAAGTAGCAAGTAGCAGAGGCCCTGAGCATGCAGCAGGTTGTTTAGGGAAATGAGAAGTTTGGGAGTCAGTACTCGGCACCTTCCCCAGAATCCCACAGTTATCCCACTGGTTACCCTGTGGTTATCCCAGTAATCCCACTGGTTACCCTAATCCTCTAGGGTTAGTGTGAGAATTAAGTGAAAACATAGTGATTAGCTTGAGCACTAGTGTGTGTGCTTCCTCTACCCACTCCCTCTCCCCCGTTGATGTCTAAGCCTTTGCTGGTTTCAGTGCCAGTGGGTTCTTTCTAGGAACAGCCCCATGGACCTCCCAGGCCTACAACGCCCTGACATCGGTTGTAACATCATGCAAGAATTTCAAAGTGCGCATCAGATCCGCCACTGCCCTTTCCATCCCAAGCAAGAGAGAGCACTATGGCTCTGTTGACCAGTACGCTCAGATCTGGAACGCATTGGTCACTGCCTTACAGAAGAGTGAAGACACCACAGACTTTCTGGAATTCAAGTACTGTGCCAGCCTACGGACCCAGATCTGCCAGGCACTGATTCATCTCCTGAACTTGGCCAGTGCCTCAGACCTGCCCTGCATCCGAGAAACTCTTGAATTGAATGGGGACATGGTGCAGTCATTTATCCTACAGTTTCTAAAATCAGGAGCAGAGGGAGAGGACCCCGGAGCACCCCACAGCTCGCATGAAAGAGGCCAGCTGGTCAGAAGGGCCCTGGAGCACGTAAGCAGTATCCAGGCACTGACCGGTGACACTGCCAGGAGGGCCATCATGGGCTTTTTAGAAGATATCCTCGCCATTTATTTTGACTCGTCTGGATCCCAAGTAGCGATCCCAGAATTAACAAGTCGGTGAATAGTCTGCCACACTTCTAAGTGTTAGGTGGTAATAGAAAGACGTAAGCTTGACTACTAGATATGCAGGATTTAGTTTTAGGGGCAGAAACAACCTGTTCACCTTTATTTAGAATAGGTTAGCATCTACTGAAATTTTTCCTTGAAAGGCTCAGCCACCTCAGAGAGTGGTTCCATGGCATTGGCCACGGTACAGGCTGCTGGAGCCTCTGACCTGTGTGGCAGGAGCCCGGAGACAGGGTTGAGTGCGGATGGAGCAGATCGGGTGGTCATGAAGGGCGTTTAGCCTCACAAGGTAGAAACAAAACACAAAGGAATTTAGAGATTAGGATGTTGTGTCTTGTATCTCCGGGAATTGTTTTGCTTTTATAATAAACTAATGAAAAATAGCGTGCCCACAGTCTCCTCTGTTTTCAGATCAAGTTGCACTTCTAGAAAGCTTCCCACAGAGCTTGTGTTCAGCCAGTTTGCACTGGTGGAGCTGCTTCCGTTGCGAAAATACTGGAAAGTTCCTTCCAGGTTGGTAAATAGCTACTGCACTGAGCACCCCAGTACCAAGCCTGGAAGCCTCTCCACATCTCCCCATAACCCACTCCCGGACATGTTGACCCCCGGCACACAGAGGCTTTCGGCTAGGCCTGTTTCTGTCTCACCATGGCCGTAACACCTACTTCTGTCTCCATTCCCTGGTGTCCTTGGGGGGGGGGGGGTGTCCTCCATCCTCACCTGATAGTGCTTTTGCCACCTTTGAATTTGTGCCTTAAAAAAGAACTATTTAATTTAATTTAGGTGGTTAGAAAGAAAGGTTTTTTTTTTTTTTAAACTTCAAACAATTTTATTATTATTATTTAAAAAAAATTTTTAAAGACCTGAGCTGAGATCAACAATTGGATGCTTAATTACAGCCAACCCAAAATTCAAATCACTTTAAAGTCTATATTTTTACTGTAATCTTGAAAACTAGCTTGATGACTTTCCTTTGAACTTTTGTTGAAGTTTATATACTAATTGCACTTACAATATGAATTTTTTTCTCATTTCCCCATTTTGCTACTATATAGTTTGTTGGACCTTAGAAAATTTATGTAACCATTTAAGAAAGGTTTTTAAATAATATTTCGATCATGTCTAAGCAGTTACAAAAGTCACTTCTCACCAAAGAATTATTTACATTTAAATTTTGCATTCATCTCTTTGCCTCCAGCAGTTTCTAAGAATTGATTTCAGGTAGGAATTTAGATACATAAAAGAACCAATTAAAATGTCTCTGTACTGGGGCGCCTGGGTGGCTCAGTGGGTTAAAGCCTCTGCCTTCGGCTCAGGTCATGATCCCAGGGTCCTGGGATCAAGCCCTGCTCTGGCTCTCTGCTCAGCGGGGAGCCTGCTTCTCCCTCTCTCTCTGCCTACTTGTGATTTCTGTCTGTCAAATAAATAAATAAAATCTTTTAAAAATAAATAAATAAATAAATAAAATGTCTCTGTACTTATATTTGATCTGGGATAAATAAGAATCAAGATACATAGAATGGGGTTTGGCAATACATTATTTAACTATTGTTACTTAACACATGGCATGCATGTGTCCTCCGTGTTTCTCCTTTGCCCCTAAGTTGCTCTTTTCCCTCTACTGTGTTGCTGGTTGCTCAGGAAGTACTACCCAAGCAGTGTGGGGAACAGAGGAGTCCAGTACCTGAAGGCCTGCTTTTCCTTTGGTAGAATACCAACTGATTTCCAAAGAAATAGACCACAGGTACAGTAAAAACATCTAGAATGTTCTTTAAATTAGCTTTTCTTTGGGGAGGATTCTGGACACGAATTGTTCCAGAGGCATGGGGCCCAAGTTGAACCTCTGCTGCTCTGGTGCTGATCGGATGATGACTTTCAGAACCTCCCTCTTTCTCTTGAAGGGATACATTCTTAGTAGCAGTTCATTTACCTGTCACTTTCATAAAAGCAAAAATGTGGCATAGTTAGCCACTGTTTGGAGGGTTCTCACTGGTGAGTTTCTTGATAAAATATCTGTAAAAAGATTTTGAATGATTTGATTTGATGATATGTTGTTTATCTTGAATAAAATCTCATTAAAAAAAAAAAAAAACTTTCACTTCCATAAAGGTTTCCCAGTCTCCAGATGTTAGTGTATCCATAGGCAGGGAAAGACCAGGGGTCCGCTGCTAGAAGCTCAGGACATCCAGGGTACAGATCCTGGTCTGGATGGGCTGCTGACTTTTCCTTCTCACTGTGGCACCCCAGGGGCCAGACACCCTCAGATGCTCAGGGCCCCAGGAAAGCTGCCATCCTGAAGGGAAGCCACACAGAAGATGCAGAGTTAGAACTGAGTCTGATGCAGAAATAATAGAAAGTCCAGCTCCAATTCCAAATTTCCATTTAGACTGCCAAGTTTTGAACTGCTTTTTGATATTTAAAGAAAATTGGAGAAAGGGTCATCCATGGACAGATGACTAGAATCTTTTTATAACAAACTGACCACATTAGGACACCTCACTTAACTTTTGAACCTTTTCTGTGACCACTAAAAGAAACTCACGAGTTTCTACCCACTTTTAGAACTTGAGGAAGGTGCACATTATAACCTCTTCTGTGGTACTTGTTAATGGGAAAACAGATGTCCTCTGGTGATTACAGGGCGGCAGAAACCTTCCATGGAATACCTGGGCAAGGGCTTCCTTGGTTTTGACATTTGTGCATGAATGCAGACCCTGAGTGGAACCTCACTGTCTTTCCAACGTAAGAGCGCTGAGTTCTAGCTCCTCTGGTTCGTTTGGTCTTCACTTCGTTGATACAGTGCAGTGGTCAAGAGCCTAGGCTTAGGTCCTGGCTTGCTTTCTATGGACCTCTTGTGCCTTAGTTTTCTAAGGGGAGAAAATGTAAAATGGGGATAATAGTATCTGCTTCATAGGGATATTCTAATGATTAAATGAGTTAATGCGTAGAAAATTCTTAGCATAGCTTCTGGTACTCAGTAAATGTCAAATACGTATTTTCCTTGAATTTTCAGAGCACTAGGCAGAAATACTGTCAACACACCATGAATTTTCGTGATGACAAATAGTTGGGTTCTCCCAACTGCTCCTTCAGGTGAGGTGTTACCTGGGCTGCTTCGGGAAGCGGAATCCAGCCCTGCGGGAGAGGCACTGCCCCGGGACCTTGGTAGCTGGCCACACGCAGCCCTGCATCCTTCCCTGAGGTCCCCACAGGCCAGGGAAGGGACCAGACCTGTGGCAGGCCAGAGACTCAATAGGACAGCTGTAACCCCTTCCCTAGTTCTGCCTCATGACCCATCCCTGAGGGCCAGTGAGAAATTACAGATCATTTTCCACAAGCTTTGGAACTACACCTGAGCTTTAAAGGACAACAATAAAACTTAATAACCACATCCAGGGGCAAGTTACTTGACCTCTCTTCTGTAAACTGGGGATAAGGGTACCTCAGAGTGTCAGGGGTAAGTCACGTAAGCCAGTTAAGTGAAGTGAAGTAAAGCCTCTGGCTTGGAGCTGGCCCAGAGCTGGTGTTAAACACAATTTTCTTTGATGTCTTTCCTGGGCTTGAATGTCTGTCTCATTAGAGAGAAATCACTGGAGTGGGATCTTGGGGAAGAAGCATCTGTCTGATCCATTCATCTGTTGATGGACATCTAGGTTCTTTCCATATGGCTATTGTGAACATTGCTGCTTTAAACATTCGGGTGCACGTGCCCCTTTGGATCACTACGTTTTAATCTTTAGGGTAAATACCCAGTAGTGCAATTGCTGGGTCATAGGGCAGTTCTATTTTCAACATTTTGAGGAACCTCCATGCTGTTTTCCAGAGTGGTTGCACCAGCTTGCATTCCCACCAACAGTGTAGGAGGGTTCCCCTTTCTCCGCATCCTCACCAGCAACAGATGCAATTTTTTTATGTCAAAAAGATTCCATTCACAATAGTAACAAAATAAAATACTTAGGAATAAATTTAAACAAAGCCAATTAAGAAATAAATTTAATTTACTAATAAATAAGTTTAAACAAAGCAAATATTTTGTAAAAAAAAATTTTTTTAAATCTTCGATGGTAAAAAAAAAAAAATCTTCGATGGTCACAAAACAAGAAATTAGAAAGAGAAGGTGTACCATGTTCTAGATGGAAGGACTTGATATTATAAAAAGATCACCTCTCTTCAGATCTACAAATTTAAATTTCCATCAAAATAAGATTTCTTTAAACAACAAAATGATTCTAAATTTCATCTAGAAAAGTGAACGCAAAAATTCAAACCAAGGAATCAGGCTTTTAGCCACTGTGGGAGAAAAGAGAATTTCTCCCTAAATTAGTGTGCCCCAGAGAAGCACTTTTCCAACCTTTGTAAATCCACACCCCTGTCTGTTAAAAGCAAATCCCTCTCTCTCTCCTTCCTGTTCTCCCCATCCTGGTTCTGTCTCCTCCCCCACATGCAGTTGTCATGAAGGGAAGGAGTAAACAGGAACATGAGGGAGGGACAGGAGAACTCGGAGCACCACCAAACTGGCCCTAAGTTTGCCATTTCCCCGCTCTGGTCTCTCCTGGCCTGGACTCCTAGCAGACAGAGAGACCTGGACCTACAGACCAGATGCAGATGGAAAGACAGAAGCTCTCTATCTCCTGCTTTAGGAAAGGCAGAGGGCCGCGTGGGTCAGAGAGTAGGGAAATCCTGTTTGTAGCTTCTCTCCTCCCTCACACCAGCCGTTTGGCAAGCCCACTGGGGCAGGGACTCTGGCAGCCAAAACTACAGGGAGGGAGCTCTTCTCTTGGTCCAGAGGAAGTATCGTCCCACAGCAAGGGATGACCATTGCTTGCTTTCTCTCTCTGGGTTTTCTTATTTGACCTCTTAATATGATAATATTTTATTAATAGAACACTGACACCAAAGGGAAATTTGAAACTTTGGGAATGAAAGAGCAACAGAAATGGGAACTATTTGGATAAATATAATTGATTATTTTCCCCATCTTGAGTCCATTATAACATGTATAATATAAGTTTCACTTCCATAACATTGATTGGATTTTAACAAATACAGATGTAGTACATATGAAAATTGTAAGAGGTAGGGAATAGGGATCTGTATGGTAGTAAGATTTCTATACTTCACTGGAAGCAATAAAATGTTAATCCTAAACAGAGTATGAAAAGTGAAGTGTTTTGCAATGCCTAAAGAATCCACATTTAAAAATCACACAAAGATACAGTTAAAAAAAAAAAACTCACTAGATAATCAGTTACTTAAAATGGAATACAAAGAAATATTCAGCTAATTCAGAAGACAAAAACAGGAATAAAAAACATAGGGAACAAATAGAAAACGAATAATAAAACAGTAGCCCTATATCTAAACATGTCAACAATGAAATTCATAAGACCTAAATTATGCTAGTTAAGAGAGATTGGCAAGATGTTAAAAAAAAAAAAAAGAAAAACACGAAGAAGAACCCCTTAAGACCTAACTATTTGCTATGTATAAAAAAACCATTTGAGGGACGCCTGGGTGGCTCAGTTGGTTAAGCAGCTGCCTTCCGCTCAGGTCATGATCCCAGCGTCCTGGGATCGAGTCCCACATCGGGCTCCTTGCTCCGCAGGGAGCCTGCTTCTCCCTCTGACTCTTCCTTCCATTCTGTCTACCTGTGCTCGCTCTCACTCACTCTCTCTCTGACAAATAAATAAATAAAATCTTTAAAAAAAAAAAAAAACCATTTTAAGTAAATAGTGTAGTTTAAAAATAAAAGGACAAAAAGAAAAAATATACCATGCATATATTAATCAAAGGAAAGCTGGAGTAGCTATATTAATCAGATAAAATGGATTTCAGAGCAAGGATATTTACCAGCAATAAAGAAGGACACTAGAGGGGCACCTGAGTGGCTCAGTGGGCTAAGCCTCTGCCTTCAGATCAGGTCATAATCTCAGGGCCCTGGAATGGAGCCCCACATTGGGCTCTCTGCTCGGCAGGGAGCCTGCTTCCCCCTTTCTCTCTGCCTGCCTCTCTGCCTGCTTGTGATCTCTCTCTCTGTCAAATAAATAAATAAAACCTTAAAAAAAAAAAAAGACACTAGAAATATAGGGTCAACACAAACAGAAGACATAAGAATCCTAAATGGCATATACCTAACAAATACTCAAACTATGGGAAGCCAAAACTGGTAGAATTGCAAAGAGAGATGGCAAATCAGCATACAATTATAGTTGGAAACTTCAACACTTACTCTTCCCTCAATAACCAATAGTAGAATAAATAGAACACAATCTGGACCATAAAATGAATCTCAACAAATTTCAGGGAATTGAAATCATCCACAGTATGATCTCTGACCAGAGGAATTAAGCCAGAAATTGATAACTGGGGGAAAAAATCTCTAAATACTTGGACATGAATATACTTCTAAGTAAACCCTGGGTTGAAGGGGAAGTCCCAGACAATATTAGAAAATAGTCTAAACTGAACAAAAATAAAAATACTACATGTCAAAATGCACAAAATGCAGCTAGGGCTTTGATGGAAATTTGTAGCATGAGAAATTGGGAAGAAAGTTCTCAAATCAATAATCTCAATTTCAAATTTAAACTCTAGAAAAACAAGAGAAACCTAAAGCAAGCAGAAGAAAGAAAATTATGCTGAGCGAAGGGAACCTCTCTCAAGATGTTACAAACTGTACAATGCCATTTACATGGCATTACGGAAAAGGCAAAACCCTAGTTAGGAAAAGCAAATCAGTGTTTGCTAAAGATTGGGATGAAGGAAGCATTGAACTACAGGGAAGCATGAAGGAGTGTTTGAGGGTTGATGGAACCGTTTGGAATCCTTATTGTGGTGGATACATTAATCTGTATGGAACTCACAGAACATGCACTCCCTCAAAAGTCTATAATAATAATTTTTAAAGACCTCTGTCTCTCTTCCAGTGTCTTTCTCAGTGTACAGACTGTGTCCGTTTACTATTAGGTATCCATAGCCGACAGGACGCCAGGTATAGTAGCACTAAATATATTTTTTAAATGGATAAAAACCATTCATTCGGGGATGCCCGGGTGGCTCAGTTGGTTAAGCATCTGCCTTCAGCTCGGGTCATGATCCCAGGGTCCTGGAATCAAACCCCATATTGGGCTCCCTGCTCAGCCGGGAGCCTGCTTCTCCTTCCCTCTCTGTATGCTGCTTTCCCTGCTTGTGCTCACTCGTTCTTTCTCTCTCTCTCTGACAAATAAATAAATAAATAATCTTTAAAAAAAAAAAAAGGCCATTCATTCAGAAATGACTCACTGTACTCAAAAGATGGGGTCCAACATGCCTAATTTTAATGGTAATTGTTAACAATTTATGGCTGCTTTTAATTTGAAACAGCAGAAAAGATTCTAAACGGGTTATCCTACTGCATTTATAACTTAAACCATCCTCTTATATACAAGAATACATTCTGTAGCTATTTTTATTACTTAAACATTTCCGTTCTTTTTGGTTCTTTAATTCACGTGGCCAACGTTCTTAAAAGTACAAGCAGCCTCGCCCTTTTACAGGTAAATTATGGCAATGCGGCAGAACGGCCAGCAGATGGAGACAGAGAACACACAAAGTCCTTCACACTCTAGTCTTGCTTCTCTGCCCTAGCCCCCGATTTCAGAGAGCTCTAAGCGCAAACCTGGTTGAATTGGAATCACCTGCGGAACTTTAAAAACAACAGAATCTGAGTTATTGGTCTGAGGTGCCGTCGTTCCCTGAGCAGGTTTAAAATCTGCATGAGTGATTATAATTACAGCACAATTTGAGACCCACTACGTTCAGCACGTAAGCGCGAGCAACACCAGCGGGCGAGTTTCAGAGTCACCTGGAGAACAGGTGAAAACCAGAGACTCGGGCTGTTGTAGCCTTCACTCCTTTGAGAACCAGTGCATACGGAAATGGTTACGTGAGAGACTTAGTAGAGTGAAATACAGAATCAGGACCGGCTCTGATAATCGTCTCATACTAGCTTCCAATATATCAGTAACTTCAAGACATCAAATGTTTAAGAAAATCGTATAGGAGATAAATCTAAATTGAAAAAAACGCTAACCGCGGACTTCATTTTGCACACACTCACACACACACACACACACACACACACACACACACACACCCGCCCTGGCAGCTGGGACCATCTTGTGGGACAAGGGAAGAGGTCTCTCCTATCCAGAGAAGGGCAAGTTTCGGTCAGGTTCCAGCTGCATTAATAGTCCTATTTGGTCATTTCGTGGTGGGGCCTTGGGAAAACGCTGAGCTCCTTGGGCAACTGGATTTCCAGCCTTCCTGAGGTACGCTCCCCAGATTTGTTTGCACTTTCTTTCACCCGAGTGTTTACACTATTTTAATATTAGAGCCAGCATAGATTAACTTTCTATGTAACGTTTATCTCTTTTCCATGTTATAAAAGCAATGAGTCTTCACAGCAGAATTTTCGCGAAAATCCCCAGTAGGTATGTGTAAGTAAAAATGACTTGCAGTGACAGCTATTATCATTTTGGCATGTTTCCAGTCCCACTGCTATCGATCCGCGCAGGCGTGTGAGCGCGCGCCATCCACGTGGACTCACGTGAAACTCCTCCATGTATGTTGTGGAAATCAGTCTCCAAAACTGGGCTCATAACCTATGTCCCTTTTGGTAGTCTGCTGTTTTACTTAATAACCTCTCGTAAGCATTAAATGTGCTCCTAAAACATGATTTTATTTTTTTTTTAAGATTTCATTTATTTACTTATTTGACAGAGAGAGAGATCACAAGTAGACAGAGAGGCAGGCGGGGGGGGGGGGGCGGCGGCAGGGGGGGCGGAGGTGGGGGGAGTGGGGAAGCAGGCTCCCCGCAGAGCAGAGAGCCCGATGTGGGGCTTAATGCCAGGACCCGGAGATCATGACCTGAGCCGAAGGCAGAGGCTTAACCCACTGAGCCACCCAGGTGCACTAAAACATGATTTTAATGACTCAAGAGCTGGCCATAAGATAGCAATAGGTCGCATTTTAACCAGTTCTCTCTTTCTGGACATGGTACTCCAACTGTTTGTTGATTCACATGCGAGTCTTGAGTGGAGGTTAAATCTTACGTGGATGTGTGATGTGAGGCAGAGATGGACCTTGATGTTTTCCCGATCGCCTCTGCAGGACTGCTTTCATAATCAAACCATCCTTCCCCTGGGTTTGACGTGCCTCCTTGCTCAGATCCTCCCTGCTTCTATTCCTTCAGGGCTGTGGTAGGCTTCCCAGGCTCCTCCCTGATCCGCCCCTCTCTCCTAGTGCCAGTCAGTGTATTGACAGCCAAGATGGCGAGTGGGGTGGGGGTCACTTTGGGAATGAGATTGAGGCTAGAACAGGGACAAGCTGTAGGACTCTGCCTTTCCAGGAGGATCTCATTAGCGTCATCAATCGTTAGCCCCATCACTCTACCCACACGGCCATCAGTCCCCTCTGACCATGGGTCCCTAAGCCCAGGCCCTTAGGGACTATGACAATAGCCTCCAAAGAGGGCACTCCCACCACTAGCAGGTCTGGAGGGCTTCTCACCTTTCTCACTGGCTGCTCGGCTCATCCTCCACACAGCTGCTCACGAAGCTCTTCCCATGGCTTGCCCGCCCCCTCCCCAGCCCAACCCCTGAGTGGGCTCCAGCCATGCAGGCTTAGGCAAGTGCAGGCCTTTGGTCAGTCCCCATGCTCCCTCCCAGCCCTTCAGGGTTTGCCCAGGAAGCTCCCATACCCGCTTCGGGGCCCAGCAGACACACCATTTCCTCTGGTCCACCTTCCCTGAGCACCGGTGACATGGGACGCTTGCCGTGCTCACAGGGTTGTTACGGGAGGGAATGAAATGATCACGCCCCTAGCAGAGCACAGAGCACTAACAGGACGTAAATGAACGCTAGCTGTGGTTACAGCGTTTATTGTGATCTTATCCTATCGTTATCCTATCGCCGCGGTTGCCCTTCTGCTTGGCCGACTTCCTACTAGACCGTGAGCAGCCTGAGGGTTAGCATTGTGTCTTATCCATCTTTCTATCTCCCCCACCAAGCCCTCGGCCCGGCACAAGAGCCGGCACTAAGCAAGTACCTGTGTGAATGAAGTGTGAAATAAGCCTACTTCACAGATGAGCAAACTGAGTCCCACAGAGGGAAAAATGACTTACCCCAAATGACACTGCCCGTAAGGGGCAGAATGGGAATTGAATTCAGGTCTTGCAGACGCCTTGGTCCAGTGCTGTGTCCCTCTCCACTGCTGCTCCCTTGAGGCCAGATAGAGAAGAAAGGAAAATACAGACAGGAGTGATTTCTGGCTTGTTATTTTTTGTTGTGTTTGATTCTGGTCTTCCCAACCGTGGTTTTCCTGATAATTCAGGCCCTTACAGAAAGACGTTCATACAGCCTTGCTGTCGGGAGGGCAGGCTGGGACATTAGAGCTGACAGCGGCCCTTTGGGATCAGCCAGCCCACCCTCCTCACCTCCTCACCTCAAGGCAAACCAAGACCCTGAGAGGGAATTCAGTCACCCACAGTCACACAGCAGAGCTGGACTCCCTCTACAGTGCTCCTCATCTGCCAGAAATGAAGTGGCGTCCACACGGCTGAGCAGCAGAAAGGAGCTGGGTTATTTACAGGGCAAGGGAGGCCTTCCATGGAAGCCTCCAGCACAAGAAGTGGAGCCCTCCAACAGGCCCTCCCAAGATGCACAGCCATGCCAGGCAGAAGGAGAGGAGAGCTCAGCAGAGCAGAGGGCACACAGCCAGGGCCCCACCCAGAGGGCCACTTATAGCCTCTGCCCTGCCAACTGCTAATGCCCCCCCCCCTTTATAGCTTCTTCAAGAGCAGGACAATTACCTCCCCCAGCCAGAAGATTTATGGCTAACAGAGGGATGAGAGACATTCCACTCCACTCCAGCCCTTTGAAAGTGGATTTACATGATTTATATCTAGGTTGGGCCCTTTGCCTTTAGCTACAGAAGGACAGTCACTCCCAGTCCCCCCTTTTCTGCCAACACCTGCTGGCACTGGGCCCACAGCGAGGGAATGAAGCAAGGTAGGTCCAGGAGGGGAAAAGGCGGTGGGCGTGGCCACAGCGGGGACGCACGCTCGTGACCCTCACTGGTCGGGGAGGCGCAGTGGGCACAGCCAACTGGCTGCCTCAGGATTCGTGCTGGAATTTGGAAGAGAATGGTCAGGTAACAGAGAAGGTCGCTCACATTCCCCCGGAGACCAGTAGGCCTTCTCTCTCTCATTCATCTCCCTGCCCCACCCACCCGACAAACCCACCTACTGTGTGGCAGGCCCCTGCAGCTGGAGGATACAGACATGTATCATATACTCGCTCTGGGCTGGAGAGGCTCCTGGACAGGTCCGGACACACAGTGGTACAGTCCGTGTGGAGGAGGGGGCCCAGCCACCCCCCAGGGAGAGCAGAGAGCAGCCAGTGGAGAGGGACTGGTGTGTCCAAAGGCATGGAGTTGTGGGGCCACATGAGTCAGGGAGGGTAGGAGGCAGGACCGGGTGGCAGTCGGATGGAGGTCCCAGAAATCTGTGTGTCTCCCGGGGACTTGGGATTTTGTTGAGAGCCACAGGGAGCTATAAGGGGCTTTCAGGAAGAGTGTAGTGACACCACCAGATTTGCACTAAGGTAGCAGCTCGAAGCAGGGGTTAGACAGAGACACTGTGGCTCTCACAGTTGGCTGTGCTTGTGACCACCTGGGAGCTGGAGAGAGGCTGATGCCTGGGTCTACCACCCAGAGAGGCTGCTGTAATGGGTCTGGGGTGTAGTCTGGGCATTGGGACGTTGAACTTCCTTCTCCCTGTGATTCTGGTGTACAGTGAGGGTGACCCACTCGAGAGAGATCCCAGGTGGCAGGCACTGTGGTTCTCCGGGCGCGAAGTGGCCAGGCAGTTTCTGGGGATGCAGGAGGGAGCCCACGGCTCACAAAAACCTGATCTGAATGTCCATCGACTGATAAATGGATAAATAAGATGAAATTCATGCAATGGGGCATTGTTCAGTAAAAAGAGGAATGAAATACTAATACGTACTACAACATGAAGGAACCTCGAAAATATTATGCTAACTGAGAAGATCACGAAAGACCACATATTGTCTGATTTCATTCGTACGACACATCCAGAACAGGCACATATATCGGACAGAAAGTAGATTATTGGCTGCCTAGGGCTGGCGTGCAAGAGAGACTAGGAGCTGATGGCTAAGCCCTATGGGGTTTTGCAGGGGAGAGGTAAGGAAAATGTTCTAAAATTGATGGTGTCTCATGGTAAATACCCACCTGATTGGGAAAAGCTACTGAAAAAGCTACCGAAAGGTGAATGAATTGTGTGGTATGTGGATTACACCTCCGTAAAGCTGTCAGAGGGAGAAAGGGAAGGCCCAAGCATGATCCTCGGTTTCCCGATGAGATGGTGGCCTCATGACTCGGGTCACAGGCATGGGGAGAGGAGCACGTCAGGGCCGGTATGATGTGGATATACTCGCTCCTTCAGCAAATGTGTTTTGAGCACCAGGCAGTGGGGTACAGCAGTGAACCAAACCAGTATGCCTTCGCTGTGGGTCTTCCCCCAGGGGAAGAGGAAGGAATATAGTAACTGACTTCGTGTCGGGCCGTCGGTGGGGTGGGGACGCCTCTAACACGGGAGGAGCACGGAGAGCCCTGGGCCGGGCTGCAGCTTCATATGAGAATCTGCAAAGGTGACATTCGATGGAAAGTAGGGGCAAGGCTCCAAGGACCAGGAGGTGAAACAGGGAGCAGGAGCAGAGCCAGGAGGGCCTTGTCCTTCCGCACCCACTCGAGGAAGACAGGCAGCCTTGGGAGGGTGGTGAGCGGAGCGTGGCCATGAGCCTACCTCCCTTGGATAAGACTCCCTCTGCTTCTGGTTTCTCTGCCTCCACCCTTCCGACCAACGGCTGCGGCAGGGTAATTCCTTGTTACAGAGACTATTCTCTGCATGTGGGACATTTAGCAGCATCCCTGACCTCTACCTAGGACTCTCTGGGCATCTGTTTCCTTCCCTCTAAAGTGAGTCAGTGGGGCCTGGCCTGGTTAGCTCTTTCAGGAAGAAAGTGTGGGTTTGCAGAGGAAGCATGGGCTTTCCAGTGTATTGGGGGCTCTTTCATACCTAGGCTGTGTGACCTAGGAAAAATTACCTGGCTTCTCTGAGCTTTACTTTACTCATCTGTACATTGAAAAGGAAAAAATACATACGGCATATACAAACGTGCAATGTTTGGCATCTACTAGAGGTACAGCACACGTGGGGTCCCTTCCCAGCTCGAAGGGTGATGCGGGGATTAGAAAGCCCCTTCTCGGTAAGGTCCCCCTGGCTGTCCGGATCCAAAATGTGAGCCCCTACTGTTCCATCCCCCACCTTGCTCTTGTCCCCTTTTCTTCCTTATTGCTGATCACTATCTAACATTTTTCTTATCTGGTTTATCATCTCCCTCCCGCACTAGCATGACTATGCCTACAGGTAGGGGGTTTTTGTCTGGACGGTTTCCTAATACACCGGAAGCCTAGAACAATGCCAGCGTGTGAATTTTTGTTGAATGCGTGGAATGGAAGAGCTCTGGCTATGACGCTGTTGCATTACCAGGTTTCATCTCTTCCACACCTCTGAGGTCAGTGAAGTGCACACACCGTAGGCCTGCAGCTGCTCGAGAGCAGAGCCCCAGCAGGAAACGGTCCGAGCCCACGGGGGAGACAGGAATCAAGGGAAGAGCCTATCATGGGAGGCAGGGAGCAGTTAACACAATCAAGAGGTGCTGGTAATAAGGCAGGAGTCTTCTGGGCTCTTCCACACCACAGCACAACAGAGTAATGCTCCTTTCTTGCTCTCCACCTTACACTGGCACAAGAGATGAATCCACCACCCTCGTAAACCAGCTGAGTCCATAAGAAAGTGATCCATGAAGTGTTAATAGCAGGGCCCCTGGAATTCACCCCATCTGTCTTCCACTGACCTCAGCTTTCTGGATTCCCCACTTCCTTGGTTTCTTAAGACTGCATCAGTTTCCATCAACTTGGGCTCCAGGACCAATGCACGCAGCATGGGATCCTCTTCCCAACTCTGAGCTTGATTTCGCATTCACCCTCCAGTTTCATGCGCCCAGCACTTAGCTTAAAGGCACCCTGATTCCTACCCTCTGCGCCCCAGGGGACAGTGGAACCAAACCCAGGCTTAAGGTCAGGTGGCCTTGGGTTCAAATCCCAAGGCCAGGAATCACCAACTGGACCACCCTGATCGACTTATCTGAGCCTCAGTTTCCTCATTTGTACATGACACGGACAGACATTATCTTGCACAGTTGTTGTCAGCAGTGATTCTCGAAGTGTGTTTTTCAGAACATTCGTCTGATGAGATGTGTGAGAAAGGGTTTTGCCGTCAGGTGAGCCTGGCAAATGCTGACTATCATGTCTCCATCTGGGGGATTCGTGAGTAACATTAGATCAACCAAGCTCTGAAAGAATCCGTTTAACTTTGAACCCCACAGGCTTTTCTAAGCAACAGAATCCTTTTTTTTACAAGGCACACAGACTAGCCTCCTGCAGAGCCAGCAATCTCTTTAATGCACTTTGGGGAGAGCTGTTTTGGAAGCTTCCATAAGATGCTAAGCACAGCTGGGGCACACGCACAGGGGACACCAAGAAAGTATGAGCCCTGCCATCTACTCTCTTCCCCGGAGAGTCAGCAATTTGTTTTCAAACCTTGCCCAGCTCAGCTACAAAAGAGCATTTTAGGCTGTTGCGACAAGTAATTTTCCAGAAAACTGCTGTTCATTCCTTTACACAAAGGGAGAAACACATAAGTTAATGATGTGTGTACTTTTGAAGCTGAAATACGGGCATTCAGAAGCCTAGATATGAAGAACGCTCGCTCCTGGATTCCTGGGGAGTGACTGGTCATACCTGTATCAGCAGGAGGTGGCGAAGTTGGGTAACTTGCCCAAAGTGGCAGAGGCTGAGCTCTTCCCAGGAACAGCCCCACCTTGCACACACAAACCAGAGTGCGTCCCACTGAACATGGGTTCAGATCTAAGTACTTCCGGGCTCCACTAAAAAGTCTGGCTTTATCCTAAAGCCTTCAAAATCTTCCCACTAAAAAGTCTGGCTTTATCCCAAAGCCTTCAAAATCTTCCCACAGGAATGCCATTTCTGTGGTTATTCTAAGGAAACCATCCAAAATGCAGATACACTGATATTTGTAAAGACACTCCTTACAACACTTTCATGGCCAAGACTGGAAACAACACAGCTGCCCAATAGCTTTGGAATGGTTAAATCCAGCGTGGGGCTTTTCCATGTTAAATACCTGACAGCCATTTAAAACAATGTATATAAAGAGTTTTGAGTGATGTTGAGATATGCTTATACTATAATACTAGGGAAATAAAATTGGCTACAGAAATAAAATACATACATGATAATAATAGCTGAGAAAGAAAAATGAGTGCACTGAGAAAGAAAAATTTACCAGTGTGTTAGGCGTGGTTATTTCTGAGCAGATAATGAATGAATGAATGAATTCTCATTTTAGTCTACAGGTTTTTCTATATTTCCTCCTTTTGTTCTATATGTTTTCCTATATTTCCAAGTTTTATACAGTAGTGATCAGGAAAAGGCAAAAATTTATTTAAAAAGAAAAAAATTGGGCTGGCTGGGTGGCTCAGTAAGTTAAGTCTCTGCCTTTGACTCAGGTCATGATCTCAGGGTCCTGGAATTGAGCCCCACATTGGGCTCTCTGCTCAGCAGGGAGCCTGCTTCCCCCTTTCTCTCTGCCTGCTTGTGATCTCTCTCTTCGTCAAATAAATAAATAAAATCTTTAAAAAAAATTTTTTTTAAAAAGAAAAGAATAAGAAAAAAAGAGGGGCACCTGGGTGGCTCAGTTGGTTAAACATCTGACTCTTGATCTCAGGTTGGGTCTTGGTCTTGAGTTCGGGCTCCAACTGGGCTCCATGCTGGGCATAGAGCCTACTTAGAGAGAAAGAGATACCTGAAGCTGAGTTACTTACTAGATCTAAATGAAGCACTATTATAATGTCCAGAGAACCAACCCCCAATCTTATGATGGGGAATGCCATCCACCAGTGTTCCTCAAATCCTAGGAAGCGTCTGCTCTATGTTGTCATAAAGGGCATGACTTTATACATTATCACTTAATATTTAAAGAGAAATCAACTCAATTTTTTTTAACTTAAATGCATCTATTTTAAGATAAATTTTTCATGACTTTACATGGGAACATAGTATCCCTTTCCATTAATTATCCACAAAAATAAATGCAATAAAGCAAAACAACATCACCAAATTCTAGACTGGCAAAGCTTTCTGAGCTTCAGCCTTGTTTCTTCTCCATTTAATAAAAAGTGAGGGCTGGGGGAGAATGTTGCCAGAGAGGAAAGGACTGATTAGCAAAGGTTTGAACGTGATTAAAATACCCTCGCCCAACAACAGACCCCTTAAAGGAATCAGAAAGATTAAGAGCTAAGTAATTCAACATGATTTTCACACTAGAAGTTTTGATTCATGTTTAATGATTTGCTCACGTATCACCCAAGCTGTCTACTCTACTCCACACTGGGGGCACGTGCTGTACAATATTCTAGAATGGTGGGTGCGTGGGGAGATCTCCTGTGTCTGTGGTCACTCGCCCAGCTGGTTTTCGACTCAAGGGCAGGTGTTTCTACCATCAACGCCTTTCCTTTCCTCCTACCATTCCAAAGTCCTGCTCTGTGGTGTTTCCATCAAAGACCTTGGTGTTTCCATCCTAAACCTTGCTAATGCTATGCCGGTTTTGATCTGAAACAGGCCAGGCCAGTTAAAAAGGGCAAAAAGACACCACCAGGGCCAGGGAGTGGTGGAGGACAGAATAAAGCTTAGTGAACTTTAATTCGCTCATTCTACAGACCAGAAATCAAAGGCCCGACAGGGGCTGATGAGCAGTGACAGGATTGGGAACCATCCAGGCACCCGAATCCCAGTCCAACGCCACCTTTCCACTATACTCCCCCTTAAGTTTGCTCAGAACCAGGAGAGGTTTGCCTACTCTGCAATCTCTTTCTAGCTACAGGATCAGAAGCTATAATCAGAGACCGATAAAGAAGAGACAAGGTCTTCTGGCAAGCGTTTCTCTTAGGGTCCCTTAAATGCTAGGGACCCCACTCCTCTCCAAATGACACCCAGCGGTGGGTTTGCTGGGCTCAAGGAAGAATCACGGATCTGTGACCTTCACTAAAAGGTAGGAACCTTAGATTACTCATTTGACCTCCATCTAAAGAGACTCTCTATTTGGTAGCGTTTCTGGTCCATCCACCTCATTTTATAGAAAAGGCAGAGTCCTGGGGAGGGAACATAACTCTCTTGAGATCACCCAGCTAGTAGGCAGCAGTGCTGAGAGTGGCATGTGAGCCTTCTAGGTCTAAGGCCAGTGTTCATTCAAAAAAAAAAAAAAGTTAAAAAAAAAAAAAGTTTAAAAAATAAATCCACTTGTAAACTCAGGCAAGAGGAGCTTTAGTGCAGATAGGACCCTAAATAACATTCATTTATTCAATCCATTCATTCGACAAATACTGAATGGGCCATGCCAATATACGTATATGCCAATATACGTTGACCAGGGATCTACAGTATAACTACCCGGCAGTTCTAAGGAGCTTCCTGAGATTCAAGGGCGTGAGTTTGAAGTGTGAGCCACCAGCATGATGGCGTGTTCTTCTAGAACCTGGTTCAGCTATGTGGGTTCAGGCGTGAAGTGAGCTGCGTCAGATCGAACCAAGGCTATGGCTTTGTCAAAGGAGGTTGACGAGGTGAAGGGCTCAGAGAGAGAGTTGGGGGCAGGCAAGGAAGGGGTGAAGGCAATAATCATAGGATTTGAAAGTGATTTTTATTTAAAAAAAGTTTTTTTCTTAACTTCACAAAATAAATTTTGAAAGGCTGTGATGCTGGTTCAGGTTGACATGGCGATATTGACATCTTCGTTCAGAAGCTGTCTCGAGGGTGTTTTGCCTGGGCTCACCAGCTTGTTAGATGGGGGAGGTTCTACTTGATTTCAGTTGTTGTTTGATCCAGTGCTCAACCCGAGAGCTTCAGGACCTTCCTTCCTCCGGAAGGAGCCTTCTGAGACCAATCCAGGGGTCAGTCCAAAGCTCAGGAGCTGCAACTCACCTTATAAAGCCCTTTTATAGCATTGCTTGCATAAGTAAATAGTTGACTTCCTATTTCTGGACAGGACATATTTGTTCTCAAGGCTGCCTGTGTCCAGGGCACCCACTGGGGAGCTGGAAAACCCAACCATTCCTCTCCTGAAGTTGTTTGGAAATAGCGAGGGCAGTTTGCACACTTCGACCACAAAAAACAACCGTGCACTGAAGCCGCAATCCAAGCCCAGCTCGGTTTTGCATTCTCTGTGTCCCCGACCTCATCACAATACTTCCCGAGAGTCTGGCCTCCTTTCCACTCATTGTGGGTGCCCATGCAGGTTTTCATTGATGTCAGCAGTGGTAATGATTAAGTGGAAACACCCCACCCCATTCAAACGTCTCCCGTTCCCGGCCGATCCCCATTGTGAGCGAAAGTGCAGTGTGCCGGCCAGCGTTTTCTCCCAGAGCTTCAGCCAGAGTGCAAGTGAGGTGAACCCGGAGAAAATAAGGCCTTCTGACTCCAATCACGCCACCACCTTCTCAGCACTCCTGATGTCGGCCTCTGCCCCACCTGGAAGCGGCCCAGCCTCGGAAGAGCCCAGAACGGATATTCCCCTACCAAGGATGACAAACGCAGAAGTGTATGCGTTAACCAAAGTCCATCAGGATGTCCACTTCTGGTATGTGCTGTTTACTGCACGTCAACTCTCACGCAGCAGAAAACTTTCTGATAGAGCAGAATTCTAGATCACATTCTAACTAGTGTAAGATTTAGGGCTGGAAGCAAGCAAGGATGCCATTCCCCACTTTAAGATCCCGATTTTCTGGGTTGCATTTGACAAGAGGACATCAACACAGGGAAGAACGGGTGCCCATTGTTGTTCAAAAAAAAAAAAAAAAAAAAGACAATAAAAGGTAAGTAAGACACCACACCCCCTACTACTGGCTCTCACATTCTCAATCCCTCCGAGAGATTTAAAAAAGAAAAGCCCAGGAAATTCCAAGCATGACTACCTCCCCAGATAAGGCAGAAATGGAAGAAAACCAAACTTTTTAAAGTAAGCATTTTGATCTTCATGCAAACATGGAGTTAATCTCAGGACAGCTAAGCACAATTACACAGATGAATTCATTGTGTGAAATGGTCATTGAGCGTAGAGAATGTTAGTGGCCGTTCAGAGTCCAAGCTCTGTAGGGGTCATACCTGAATCTGCTGAGTTGAGCACATGGAAACCTCGGTGTGCATTCAGGCTTGACCATTCTTTTTAATTTATTTCAGAGTTGCTCTCAGGGTGGTTTCGGGAAATGCAAATCGAGTGTCCATAGTGGTGTCTGAGGACGTGCAGGGTTTGGATTTGTGTTTAACTGCAACTATAAATAAAAATCTTTTGGGCCTGTATTTACATATATTAAAGCTGTTCTTAAGATAATAGGGTGATTTTTATAATCCCTTACTCTTTAAATTGGCTTTCATTCATACAGAGAGGACGCAAGCGTTAGGCCAGACGTTGTCTAGCTAGGTTCTGGCTCTGGTTCTGTCTCAAATTCTCCAGGAGTCCTGGGGTACTTCCTTCGTGGACTGTGGGCCTCCCCACCTGTCCGCTGAAGTGTTCGGAGCACACGGTCTGGCTCTTAGTTCTAAGGCTGCAACTCAGTGGAGTTTGGAATCACCACTTTACCTCCAGGATTTTATTCTAAGCAAACTGGATCTATTTCTACAGTGTAAACCGCATATGATTTTACAGCCTGATTGGCCTCCCAGACCCACCGACTTAGGGCCGCAGTTGGAAAGAACTCAGGTCTTTGCTTTAAACACCTGTCCCTGTTCCCACCAAGAGAAAACTCCAAACTCATCAAGTATCAGTGGCCAGGGTTGAATGTGCAAAACTCACCCCCGGAAAGGAACTATGTTCCCGAGAGGTTTCTTTCCATGTTTGTAATGGTGAAACAGGCCTTAGCAAGCATGGAGGCCCAGAGAGGTTAATCAACTTGGCCAGGATCACACAGGCAGCAAGAAGGAATGAGGACTGAAACTTCCGTCTCCTCACTCCCAGCCTGGTCGGGACTCCTGCACATGCCCTCAGGAGTTAGAAATGCTCATCTTTTCAATTGATCGTTCCACATTTACCTACACCCTTCACAGGGCATGAAAATGTTTTGTTTTTTAGGAGTTCGAGCTTGTTGAAATTCACTAGAGAAGTGGGTATTGATGAAAAACTGTCAGTTACCCAATCTGTAGGAGTTTCACAAAAAGAACTGATGAAGGCCTTTGTTCGGAACTGTCCCTTCCTTGTCCCCAGAAGCATAGTAACTAGGAGACAAGAGAAGGAAAGGGGGCCCGGACCACGCAGGGGCCACGCAGGAGCAGCCCTCAGCTAGAGATGTCTGTGCCGACTTCCTAAGTTTGAATCAGAGCTGGGCCCTAGCGTGCTGGTGGAGCTTGGGCCTTTGGAAAACAAGCTGGAGTAAAACCAACACTGGGTATGTCCCACAGCATCCCCCGATCTTTCATCTTTGGGAAAGGGACTCCCATTTCCAGCATTCTCCAATGCTTGAACTGCCAACACATCTGTCTGCCAAAGTCAGGGCTCATGTGCAAAGCACCACATCTGTACTCAAATGCACTTGAATTTGGGGATCATGTCTGCTGCAGGTCCTCTGGGGAGGGGAGGCAGGGCCAGGAGGCAAGGAAAGGAGCCGGCAGCTGGCGCAGGCAAAAATTATGCTGAGTCTGAGAGAAGATAGCCTGGCTCGGAGCTTAAGGCACGTCCTCGGAAGTGCCTGGCTTCACTGCTCTCAAGCTGTATGACTCCAGGCAGGAAATTCTCCTGTTTCCTCACCTGTGAGATGGGAGAGTCGTACCTCCTGAAATCACGACCGCTGAGGGGCCCCTCCCCTACCCCTTTCCTTAGCAGGCTCTCCAATGAGAGATGCCACCCTTCACCGAGCACCCATTAGCCCGTCTTGTCCTCACAACTGAAAGCGTGAAAGATACGGTGTCCAAAGTAGGATGTCACTCGGGCACCCAACCTTCCCCTACCCCAGACTGAATACTACCACCCCTGGTGAAACAGCCACGTGGCATGTGGCTCACCGTGCCCTCTCTGGTATCTGTCGGGTGACTTCCGTCTTCCCTTACTTCAGTTCCCAGTGTCCTCTCCTGTAGACGACACTTACCCCTAACCCTCGGAAGCAGGGAGAGCAGCGTCCTGCATCTGAAAGAGGAGGGGCCATGCGGCTGTGGCAAGATTCCTTGTCTTCAGCCCTACCTCCCCCCTTCTTGCTGTCTCCAATACACACAGCCACCCAGTCAGCTCACACCACCCTCCTGCTGGACACTGTGGGCCATCCACAGAAGCAGCAGGGGTCAACCTGGCTCTGCAGCCCACTGCCAAGCCAGTTGCTCTCTCTGAGCCTCAGTTTCCCCATTGGCAGAAAGAAGGATCTGGACACGGTGCCTCTCAAGGGCCCCTCCAGCTCAGATCCTCTGCGGCTAGCGTGTGACCAGAGTTTTCTTCCACCAGAGAATGCTGCTTTGTCCTAGCTCCAAAATGTAACAAGCGCCCTTCCATCCCTTCTAGGTATTTTGGACTTTCTTCCAAAAGGTCTCATTTTCCTAGGTTTCTGAGGCCTCCTGCCACACAGAAGCCAAAATTATCCCAGTGTCAGCAGCTAAAAACAAATCAGATCAAAAAACATCCCTGTGCCTCATCTGAACATAATTTCTGCTTTGAACCTTATGCCAAGTCTAGAGCTTATCAGCCAGAGTGTGTTTGATTACCATATGAAAGAACACTCTTGGATCATATTTAAAAGAATCCTCTTTTCAATTTAGATAAGAAAAACACCCAGTCCTCCAGAAACTACATATAAATTCCTCTCTAAATGTCCAAACAGATTTATGCCTGTAGAAGATGTAATTATCTCCTTCTAGGATAAAGGACTCTTCCAGCTATAAGGGAGAGCCAAGAAGCCAGAACGTTCTGCTAGAGACTGCAGCAGGGCCACAACAGAAGGGTGTCCAGGTTGTTCACTGTGCAAGAGTGCTCCACTGCTGGAGGGTTGGGGGAGATAGAGGGGAGAGGGTGACTTAAATCCAGCCTACACTTCACTAGTCAAGCCTGGTTCTCAGTGTGAGATTTTGTCAGTTCAAAGGGAGGTGCATGTCTCTTTTTATAATTCAACAAAGACCTTTGCCAGAGTGCCTGTTACAGGGTTTCTGAGCCGCTTCTCTTTTCCCTTAGAACACTCACATTGTACTTTGCAATAACACATGTGTAGGTGATGGGATTTGCCTCTGTCTGCCAACTAACCTATAAGCTACGTGAGGGTAGGCTGTGTTGGGTTTTGTTCTTCTATCCTTAGGACAGCGTTTGGGGCCCGAGGCAGGAGCAATGAATGGATGGAAATAATCTGAGCTGAAGGGCCTGTGTCTTATATTTCTGCATCCTTTCCTGCCAGACCTAGGGGATGACTGGGCCCAGTGGCATGTGGTCTCCATGACCTAAGCCCTGTGCACAGACCCAGGGGACACAGACTAGATGAGAGCTACCCAGCCCTGGCCTGGCATCTAACACACTCATGAGGATTAATAAAACACAACTTCCCAAGCCTTGTCCCAAGAGAGTCAGGCATCTAGGATTTATATATATATATTCAGGATTTATATTTTTAACAAGGTCCTCCAAGTGATGCTAAGTTGCCTGTCAGGGTTGGGAACACACAGATGTTGCTGCAATAGATGTAAGGAACTTTAGACGCCAAAGAGAAGAACCCCGAGGTCCAGCCTGAAGGTTCCTGGTAGGATTTCGGGCGGAAATGATGCCTCAGCTGGCTCTTGGCAAATAGGAACTAGGTTCTGGAGAGGAGGGTGTTCTGGGTGGAAGGAACACACGGACAGAGAAACAGGAGACTGCAGGGACTGAATCAAAATGACACGGGCTGGGCTCTCGGTAGGCAATCAAGCGTAAGTCACTCACGTTTCAGCCGCTCTCCCAGAACGCTTCTGGGTGGGAAGCCTGCATTTCAGCAACCCCCATTTTTGATCTGGCTTCTTTCCTATTTTTGGTCCCATTTGTCTTCTCGCTTTCTCTTACCTTCTTTCTCTATCGAGACCAAGGTCTCGCGGACTAGCCTCCGGCCCTGTGCCACCAGGGCTGGATTGCCAGGGGCTTCCTTGACCAACGGGCTTGACTTCAGAACGCCAAAGTGTCCCGGCTAGAAACACGAGCTTGCCGCGCCTGGCGGAACGGCAGCCCCCGCAGATGCCGCGTGCGCCCCAATGCAGCAGGAAAGGGTCTTTTTACTTGTTGCAAAAGCAATGTCTAGAGTATGACGTCCAGGCCCCAGAGGAGACTGCACATCATGATTCCTTCCGATCTTCTTTGGCCCCAGAATGGGGTTGGTCATGCTGGGAACGACAGAGGGGATGCAGGTGGGGTAGGAGGGTTGGTCCTCAGAGACCTGCCTTCGCTGGAGGGGTGCTGTCCCCGCGCGAGGCGCTGGAGGCTGCGGAAGCACCCCTCACCCTACACCCTGCTCAGGACTCCCAGCTGGCCTTCCGCCCCTGTCCGTCACCTTCCATCCATCTCCTTACTTGTCCCCTTCCTCTCCTCCTGTCCCATATGGCTTAGCCGATGGGCCCGGACTGCGCTGGCAGGCTGACACTCCCTCCTAATTGGACTTTTCACACTGGACGTTTCCCATAAGCTCAGCTGTTGTTTTGACAGGTCTCCTTTATTTATTTATTTATTTATTTATTTTGAGATTTTATTTATTTGTTTGACAGAGAGATTGAGAGCACAACAGGGAGAACAGCAGGCAGAGGTAGAGGAAGAAGCAGGCTTGCTGGGTAGGGAGGAACCTGGGATCATGACCCAAGCCAAAGGCAGACGCTTAACCTACTGAGCCACCCAGGTGCCCCTGGACGGGCCTTCTATGACCAGCGAATCTGCTCAGAGAGGAGAGTCCCTGGCACAGTGTCCCTCTCTGTTTTGTCCAGCCGGCCTCTGGGAAGCCGTGCACAGCTGAAGCCCTCAGCCTCCACACTGAGCTGCAGACCAGGCCTCTTCTGCGCGACGCCCCATGCCACAGTTCAGTGCCACCCCGCCAAAGCCTGAACTATCTTGTCTGCTGTCCGGTTATAAATTAATCTCCTGTCATCAGTGATTAACTTAGTCGAGCCACAGGAGTTGTTGAACCAAAACAGCCTCTTGGGGTGAGTCTCCAACATCGTGTGGTGTGTGGAGCTGCCTGTGACCCTCATCCCTCTGGCCCCTGTGCTGTGTCAGCAGGGGACCGGGGACAGCCAGGGACAGGGGTCCTGCTCTGGGCACTGCCATCCTGGGGCTCACTGCATTCCTCAGCGTGGAGATCCTTGTGGCAAGCTTCTGGGTTTTGTTTTCTTCTGGTGTTTGCAAAGGAAGCTTTAAAAATGGGGTTGGGCGGGGCTGCGGTCTGGGGGTGTCTGTCATGTGACTCCAGCCACCTGAGACCCATATGGAAAAGAAGGGATTCCTACTGAGGAATGTGCTGAGTGTTGAGGAGACAAGGGAGCCCTCTAGTCTCCTCCTATGTTGTAGCAAGAAGAAGCCTTGGAGGTCACTGGTTCCAACTTCCAGATTCTATGGACACCCAGAAAGAGGGCTTGACTCTCCCAAGGGCACACAGTAGAACCAAGGGGAGAGAAAGGACAAATGTCCAGTTGGGTTTGCATGCCGGATAAAGGCTTTCTTCACCGCTGTGGGACAGGGAACATACAACTCTTTGGGGAAGGGGCCCGGGGATCCTTCCATATGCCACTTTTATCACTTCAAGGCCTCAAAAGTAAAGCTTCTCTCTCTCTCTCTCTCTTTTCTTCTGAGTAATCCTGGCCGGTTTGGTCTTACTTCTTAGCCGTGGAGCTTCTCACAGAAGTTTCAAAGTGATGCCTTTATTCACCTGTAACCCATAGCCCCAGTCTAAGCCCAAGAAACAAACAAAAACAGACAAACCCCAGCGGAGGGACATTCTACAAAGAACCTGACCAGTACTCCTCAAAACTCTCAAGGTCATCCAAAACACGGGAAGCCTGAGACAGCGTCACAGATCAGAGGAGCCTCGTGAGACATGGCGGTTAAAGTCTCTGTGGGAGCCTGGAACAGGAAAAGGCCACTGGGGGAAAACCAGTGAAATCTGAGTGAAGGATAGAGTTTAGCTGATGTTCTGTAACAAGCCTGGGTCCTTCACTAGAAGGAATGCACCTTCGTGCAGAAGACGGTCACAGTAGGGGAAACTGGGCGACAGGGAGACAGGAATTCTGGACTATCTTCATAACTTCTCAGCAAAACTAAATCTGTTTTCAAGTAAAGCTTTCATTAAAAAAAAAAAAAATTGGTGCTCTTCAATTTATCTCAGGCTGGAGCCTTTATCAGATCCTTAATAACAGCGCCGGTCACACGGTGACTCAGAAGCATCTGAGAGAGGGAAGCAGCAACAAGAGAAGGAAGAAGGAATGGAGAAGAGAGCAAGAAGAAAGAGGAAGAGAGAAAGGGGAACGCGGAGGCACAAGATGTGAAAGGAAACATAGCCGTCCAGCCAGTGATGACCAACGAAACAGAATGTGCAATATTCGTATCAGGGGTTTGTTGGCCATAGAGAGGATTGAAACACGGATCTGTGCCACAGGGCGGACAAACCTTGGTCACACGATGCTACGTAGAAGAAACCAGACACGAAAGACCACGTATGGCTTGATTCCATTGACGTGACATGTCTAGGAAAGGCAAACCCACAGTATAGAAAGTAGATTGGTGGTTGCCAGGAACTGGGGACAGAGGGAATGGGGAGTGATGGCTAATGCGGATGGGCTTCCTTTTGGGGCGCGATGAAAATGTTCTGCCATTACACAGCGGTGAGAACCTTGCGAATATACCACACGGTTCAAATTGCCCACTTTCCAAGGGCGCGTTTTGTGGTGTGTGAATTACATAATCCATTAAAAAATAAAATAAATTGAAAATGTTAAGAAGGAAATATAACCTAATCTGTACTTTCATGGAGCTCATGGTGTACTGGACACTTTAGTCCCCGTGATCATAAGCCGTTTCCCTGGTCTGTAAGCTTCATGGCAGTAGGAGCCATGGAGAGCTGCCCGTTTTATCCCCAGCACCCAGCACAGAGCCCTGCCCCTAACAGACTCTCAAGAAGTGCTTGCTGAATGAAAGAGTGAGTGTTTTCTGTCCTCTGACAGCTGGGGGGGGGGGGGAGGTGCTGGGAGGTGCTGGGGGACTGTCACAAAGGAGGGGCTAAAGGTATTCAGGAAAATCTAGGGTGCTCAGAAAAACCACAGGCTGTAAAATGGACAAGATGTACCATTCCCCGACACCGTACGGATTTTCAAAGCCCTCCCTAAAGAGGCATTCATGCCCTCCTGGGTCCCCAAGCAAAGGCTAGCAAAGGCTTACCTCCTTCCTGCCTGCTGCCTGCTCTGTGTGCCTTGGGACCACTTCTCCTTGGACATTCACACACTCCCTGGGGAAGTCTGACCAGTCTAGACCCTCCCTGTGCAGCCCAAGGAGCTCATCGTCTAGAGGAAGAAATGTGTCTGCACCCACCCCACGGCCCACTGCCTCTGACAGAGTGTGCAGAGCAGAACAGAGGCCTGAGCCAGAGGAGCTGGGAGCCTGGAGGGAGCAATTCACGGACCCCCAGCAGAGGGAGGTGACCGACAGCTTTGCAGAGGAGGGAGGGAGACATCATTTCAGCCGGAGGGGCCTTGAGGCGTGAGGAATGGATTGATTCGGAAATACAGATTTTGTGTTGGTAATATCTCCGCTCCCCATTTCGCAAATGGTGGTTTGTTTTCTTGTTCATCCTCCACAGATCCTTAAGGAGAGCCTAGAATATCATCACCAGAGCCCCAGTAAGACCCACGGCGACTCGGCTCCTCAAAGGTAAGTGTCCTAAAAAATGAAAACTGCTTTTGGACTCCTTGAGCCAGCCAGAAGGAAGGGAGTCATCTTTAAAACCTGCTTCCAAGTACCTCAAAACGCTGGGCAAGGGTGGCTGGAGCCTGAGGGTCATGGATGCGGGCGGGACTTGGAAGTGACCTCTCCATCCCAAGAGGGGCTTAGAGGGGAAAGACACCAGCAGAACCGTGCATTGTAGCCTTGGCACAATATCAGAGAAGGAAGAACAAAGGCTTTGCCACCAGACAAAGCTGGCTGTGAAAAACAGCCCTGCTACTTCCCAGCTGTGTCATCTGAGGAAACATGGGTTCTGAGCCTCAGTTTCCTTGTGTGGAAAATGGGGATCTGGTCCCCAGCCCCCCGGGTTGCTTTGAGAGTTTAAAAAAAGATAATGCATGTAAAGCATCCTGGTTAATATCCGACAAATAAGAGACTTTCGATAAATTGCAGGCAATTTTTATCATTTTTATTACAATTACTGTCATAATTAGAGAGCTACCTTGTCAATTTGGAGGGTGCTTGAAAATAAATTTCTATACAGAACTCCCTCTCAGTTTATTCTAAAATCTATTCAAAGAACAAATTGAGCTTTTATTCTGGGCTAAATTGCAAATGGAGTTTCTGTATCATTTCATAATGAGTTTTTGTGATGAGATCACAGAATCACAGAAACAAAATTGGAGACATAGAAGCTCCTGTGCCTTTCAAACTTCTCTGTAAAACAAGACAAAACAAAGTGAGGCCGCTGTGGATATACTGAGGAGGAGAGATTTTTGTCCCCAGAATATGCCAGCTTTAAAGGGAAATCCGATTTCCAGGTCCCTCTCTTACTAAGTCCGCAGGGCTGTGTAATGTAGTACTTTAAAGCAAGGCCATGCAGATGCATAGCTCCCGTGATTTGAATAGAACAAGAAGAAGAAGTAGAGGAGGAGGAAAGGAAGGGTAGGGGGAGATGAAAGAGGGAAGGCAGAGGCATTGGTATTTTGAAAAACACCCCAGGTGATTCCAGCGTGCACCCAGAGGCTCACAGCATGGTACCAGCTCCCTTTGGCACTCAACCGCATACCCCTGGGTAAACAGCAAACAGGAAATACTTGTTTCCCTGTGTCTCCCTATGGCGCAGTTGGGTTTAATAAGATTACACCAGCTTGACCTATATCATACTCGATACTGCTGGCAGCCACGTGCTTATTATAAAACAATCACTAGGAATCTAGGAGCCCCAGCAGATCAAGGACAAGGCTGCACATTCGCATTTATGTGTTAATGGGGAAGCCCAAGGTCTCAGGCAGTGGGCGGGTGGGTCTTGCCCTTTAAACCAGGGATGACTTACATGGACTTCAGATATTTGGTGGACACTTTGGGCTATTGATTGGATCATCCCAAGAAGTACGTAAAAAGAAAAAAATTTAAAGAATCTTAAAGATGAAAGCCGAGGTGCTTCTTTTCAACTTTCTCGCATTGCTGTTTTCAAGCGATTTCCTGGTTTCCGCCTTGTTCGTGTGGCCACTAGATGGCGGACAGGGCAAAACATTAGCCCTTTAGTGGGGCTGCATTGATCACGCTGCCAAGGGACTCAAAGGTCTGGTTGCCGAATTCAGTAAACAAAAATGGAAGGCTCCCAATTAAACTCAAATTTCAGACAAACACGTATTTCGTGGGACACCACACTTACACTAAAAAGTTACTTGTTTATCTGAAATTCAAATTTAAATGGGTGTCCTGAATTTTATTTGTCAGTCTTAATCAGAGGAGACTTTCCAGAATGAATAGGGAATTCAGTGGCTCTCAGCTTTTTCGGATACTAGAATTTTTGGCGGCATACTCGGAGGAATCAAAAGATTCAAAGCAACAGGAAACAAGCCAGCGATTATTACAACACAATCACGACAATTACAGTGTAGCAGTGTGTTCCAGGGTCCAAATTCAGTGAATAAAAATGGAAGACTCCCAATTAAACTCGAATTTCAAACAAATACGTATTTCATGGGACAACACACTTACACTAAAAAATTACTTGTTGTTTATCTGGAATTCAAATTAAAACGGGTGTCCTGAATTTTAACCCTGACAGTTAACCCTTTACTCCCACGTTTGCCCCATGCCACTGTGTGCATCCAGCTGTCCCTGCCCTGATCACATCCCAAGTAATCAAGGCAAGTGCTGGAAGACTCCAGCAATCCCTCTTGCTTTCTTGGTAATGGCTTGAGTGTAACCTTGCCCTATGCCTCCTTGCACTTAAAGTAAGTTGGAGTTGCATTACTTTGAGAAATACAGTCTCTGTGTTCAATCTGACAGAGAATGGCATAGATAGGCATTTGTAAGAAAAGGAAATGTTACATGTCGAACAAAACTTGGTGGCTTACACGTTGAAGGTCAATGCTGTGCCTCTTTCCAAGCTGACGTCCCCTGGCCAGCCTCATGTTTACTCCCTCATGGAGAAGAAAAAGCAGAAACACCTGCATCCTGAGCTCTTTCTTGACATGAATTGGCCAACCTCCCTAGGTGATCATGAGCTTTCTACAGGAAGGGACCATCCTTGGAGCTTCCTGCAGAGAAACGCTGAAGGTGAACCTGAAGTTCAGGGCACTGTTCCCTAAATCAGTGTTGTACTTAACACACTTTCTAGAGAGATTTGTTGCCCTAGTTCTGTGATCCAACTTGTGGTGCATCTGGTCTACTTCTAGGAAAACTGGGGTCCCTGAGAAGGAGAAGACAGAAAGGAAAGGGAAACGCAAAAGTTAGCAGTAGTTTGCAGATGGTAACATTAAAGACGACCCAGCTAGAGCCCACTCTGATAATTAACTCTTCTCTACGGGGGGCGAGAGGAAGGCCTGATGGTCAGAAATCCGTCTCAGACCCACTGTTAGGATCTTGATTCTTTCTCCAGCAGAATGAGTGCTTGCAGGAGGAGATTGATGGGAAAGCACAATCCAGTCTCTGTTTTCTGCCCACCCCAACTCTTCTCTAGATCTGTGTCTTTCTAACAGCTTTATTGAGCTACAATTTACATATTTGAAGTGTACAAATCAGTGGTTTGGGGTGAATTCACAGTGTTGTGCCACCAAGAGTGCAGAATTTTACAACATTTTCATCACCCCCAAAAGAAACCCCGCACCCACCGGGGCCACTCCCTGTTGCTCCCAGCAGTCACCCCCAGCCCTAAGCAGCCGCTAACCTGCCTTGTGTCTCTATAAATTGGCCTCCTCGGACATTTCATAAACATGGAATCTTATGGGGCACCTGGGTGGCTCAGTGGGTTAAGCCTCTGCCTTCAGCTCAGGTCATGATCCCAGCGTCGTGGGATGGAGCCCTGCATCGGGCTCTCTGTTCAGCGGGGAGTCTGCTTCCTCCTCTCTCTCCGCCTGCCTCTCTGCCTACTTGTGATCTCTGTCTGTCAAATAAGTAAATAAATAATCTTTCAAAAAGAAAAAAAAAAGTGGACTCTTGTGATATGTGGTCTTTTGTGTCTACCTTTTTCCACTGAGTATAAGGTCAAGATTCATCTCTATTGTAGCACGTGTCAGCACTTCATTCTTTTCTCTGCTGATGTTCCATGTAGGGACATACCACATTTCATGTACCTGTTTATCCGTTTGTGGACGTTTGAGTTGTTTTCAGTTTTTGGTAGTTATGAATAAGGCTGCTTCAATCTTCATGTACCCATTCACAGTCCCTTCTGTGACTCTGCTCCAGGTCTTATAAACACATTGAGAAGGGTCAACTCTCTTGCCACAGTAGCCCCACGGGGATGCTGTCTCCACCATAAGAAGAAAAAAGGAAATATTAATTTAACTGAGGGAGAGGAAAAACACTGAGTGTGGGGGTGCTGGGGACCTCTTATGTGTAGACTCTTTTTTTTTTTTTTTAAGATTTTATTTATTTATCTGAGAGAGAGAGCACAAGCAGGGGTAGGGATAGGGATGGGGCAGGGGAAGAAGTAGACTCCCCACTGAGGAGCTAGATGTGGGGCTCAATCCCAGAACTCCCAGATCGTGACCTGAGCTGAAGGCAGATGCTTAACTGAGCCACCCAGGCGCCCCTCTTCTGGGAAGATTCTTAACAAAGTACACAAGACCTTGGACTCTGAGGAATTCAGGGAAGTTGATAAGTTTTTCCATCTGCAGAGTGGGTACATAATCCCTTTGCCTCCTCCAGGCAGTCTATAACTAACACATCCACGTCTAAGAAAATTTAGGTCTTAAAGCAACACCATGTTTGGATAGTTTGGTAAGAATGGTCAGACAATGACATGTTTGGGAAATTTTTGCCCTCTGAGATATCCTGAATTCCTCAGGTCAACACACAGATAAACATGAAAAAGAAAAGAGGCTGCATTTTTCAGATTTTCCCCACCACCACCCTCAAGGCATAACGGTCTTAAGAGAGGGAGCTGAGCCTTCCTCCTTGGGAGGGAAAGGGAGGAATCAAGATTGATTGAAGTGAGTCATCCTCACTCCCCTGCTGAGAAGCGACTGTCCTGGGAACTCTGAGCATCTGCACGGATTCATTCCGCACAACTCACTGGGCACTGTCTGTGCGGCTGGTGCCACAGATCAAAATACCACATGGTTTTGCCAGTGAGGAAACTGAGACTCAGAGTTCCCGAGTGCCGCTGAGGTTTCACCCAAGTCCGACCACAGAGAAGCCATCAGAGAGACTTCAGCAATGATTAAAATGCATCCCCAGGGCACCTGGGTGGCTCATTTGGTAAAACTCCAACTCTTAATCTCAGCCTCAGGTATATCTCTCAGGGTCATGAGTTCAAACCCCATGTTGGGCTCCATGCTAGGGCATGAAGACTATATTTAAAAAAAAAAAAAAAAACTGCAGTCCCTACTCTCCAGGTTATAAGCTAGTGAGGAGAACAGATAAACAAGTAAAAAATGAAAAAGGCAGATTAGTACTGGAGGTGAGAAGCATAGAGAAATCATGGGGTAAAACCAAGGGCACTGCAGCCAGTGGTGTGTGGGAGAGCACAAGGTTTCCCCAAGAAGATGAAGTTTGAAACACAAGAAAGAATCTTCCAGGGAAAGGAGGGGAAGAAGAGCTTCCTTACAGAGAGAGAGCCGTAGCTACAAAGGTTTCACTACGGCAGAGAGCTCTAAGAAGTCTGTAACAAGATCAGCGATTGGAGGAGTGGGTATGAGTGGCCATCCAGAGTGGTGACAGATGGGCAGATGTCACTGACAAAGGGCCTTTCATATCACACTGAAAGTTGGCTTTTATCCTGACATGTACGGAGAGCCATTGAAGGATCTTAACCTGAAGGGGGAAGTAATCTAAAATTTTACCAAGTTTACCTGAGCAACATTGTAGAAAATGGATTGGAAGGAGCACAAGTAAAAACTAAAAATACTCAAAAACCTCTTCCAGACCTGTTCCATTCTGAACCACTCGTTGTCCAGGAGAGGCACGGTTCTCACAGCGGCACTTGGCTTCACCGTCCTCCTGGGTAGGCTCCTACCTCCTCTTGTCCTCACCCCACAGGAGTAGACCGCCATGTAAAAACCCTGAGGAAAGTGCTTCATAGGTAAAAATTTCTGAGTTCTTTAAGTCTGAAAGTCTTGTAAGTCTGAAAGTCTGTAAGTCTCATTCTGCACTCACCCTCAGTGGAAAGAATTCCAGGTTGAACAACAGTTTCCCTCAAACTTTCTAGGCATGGCTTGGTCGTCCTGTGGTGATACCAGTCTGGTTGTCTTTCCTTCGATCTCACATTTGAGAATTATCTTGTGCTTCACGACCTCTCGAACATCATCCTTCAGCTCCACCGGCCACCTTCTTGTTCCTCGACCATGTCAGGCTTGCACCTCCCTGCCCCTGACCTCTTCCGGAAATTTTCTTCCCCAACTCCGCCCATGGCTGGCGTCATTTCTCTCAGATCTGAGCTCAAGTGTCCGCTCTCAGAGAGGCCTCCCCTTAACAACCTAGCTAAACTAGCAAATACTAGATGGGCAAAAAATATGTATCAAATTCATTAAAAATAATTAGTTATTTCTAACTAGGTTTCTATGGGACTATTTCAGAAAGGAGGCAGTATTTGGAGTGGGCCAAATACATAATCTAATTCATTTTTGATTAGCTATCTGTATGGAAAAAAGTAGAATCTCAAATCCGTACCTCATAGAATACCTGGAAATATATTCCGACTTATTTAAATGCCTTATACATCTGAATGTAAGAGAAAAACTCATAAATACTCTAGAATAAAACAAAATGTCTTCATCACCTTGGAGGACTGCAGATTCTTGAATAGAACAAAAAAAGTACTAATTACTAAAACAAGAGGGTAAACTGGGGCACCTGGGTGGCGCCGTCAGCTAAGCACCCAACTCTTGGTTTCAGCTCAGGTCCTGATCTCAGGGTTGTGAGATCGAGCCCCACACTCAGAGGGAAGTCTGCTTAAGACTTCTCTCCCTCTCCCTCTGCCCTGCTTCCCAGCTTGTTCTCTCTCTCTCTCTTTCTCTCAAATAAATAAATAAACCTTTTTAAATTAAAAAAAAAAAAAAAACAAACAGTAAACCAGACTAGATTAAAATCGAAAACTTCTCTTCATCAAAAGATATCATAAAGAGAGTGAAAAAGGCAAGTAAGAAAAGATATTTGTAATATATGATACACAAAGACTCATTTTCCAGAATGAAGAACCTTCACAATTAGTAAGAAAAAAGGAAGATAACACAATAGAAAAGTGGGCAAAAGATTTGAACAGACACTGCCCAAAGGAAGATCTCCAAGCAGCCAATCAATGTATGAAAATAGTGCTCAAGTTCACTATCTCCCAGAGAATGCCAATTAAAAGCCCCATGTCAGGCGCCTGGGTGGCTCAGTGGGTTAAAGCCTCTGCCTTCTGCTCAGGTCACGATCCCAGAACCCTGGGATCGAGTCCCACGTCGAGCTCTCTGCTCATCAGGGAACCTGCTTCCTCCTCTCTCTCGTGCCTGTCTCTCTGCCTACTTGCGATCTCTGTCAAATAAATAAATAAAATATATTTTTAAAAAAGCCCCATGTCATACCAGGCAAAACTAATCTCTGAGTTTAAAGTCAAGGTATTAGTTTTCATGGCTTTCTACTAGGGTTTGGTGGGGAGGGAGGGTCTGGGCAGCAGTGAGAGAGGGCACGAAGGGAATTTCTGGAGGGTCGTTTTTTAGCTTTTGCTCTAGGTGCTGACCACGCAGGTTAATTCACTTCGTGAAAATGCATCAGTGTGTACAGTTAGGATTTGCACACTTCTCTGTATGCATGTTATATTTCAGTTAAGTGTTTGCCAAAATAATTACTATTGTGGTGATTAAGTAAGGATAAATTACTCAGTTCAGTGACTATTATGGGGCAAATGTCCACTACATATTAATTTAGATTTCATAGTGTAGTGACCAGTGACCATGATGAGCCAAAGTGAGACACTCATTTAGCAGTACAAAAAATAAATTTAAAAAACTGGCACATGGGGTGCCTGGGTGGCTCAGTCGGTTAAGTGTCCAACTCTTGGTTTTGGCTCAGCTCGTGATCTGAGGGTCTGAGGGTTGTGGGATGGACCCCCAGTGTCAGGCTCCATGCTCAGCATGGAGCCTGCTTAAGATTCTCTCTCTCGCCCTCACCCCCACCTTGAAAAGAAAAAAAGCTTGGTCACACCCAGTAAATGGCGGTCATCAAAAACAACAAACAAAGAAAACCAAAAAGTAAGTGTTGGCAAGGATGTGAAGAAATTGGAAATCTTGTACAACGTGGATGGTAGCGTGAAAGGGTGCAGCCACGGTGGAAAATGGATGGCAGAGCCTCAAAAAATTTATCACAGAATTAGCAAATGAGCCAGCAATTTCACTTCTGAGTGTATACTTGAAAGCATTGAAAACAGGAACCTGAACAGAAGTTTGTACACCGAAATGCAAAACTGCATGCTTCACAGATGCCAAAAGCTGGAAACAATGCAGATGTCCACCAGGGGATGAATGGATAAACAGAATGTGGTATATGCACACAACTGAACAGTATTCTGCCTTCAGAAGGAATGAAATTTGGACCCATGCTGAGCCTGAATGAATCTTGAAGACACTCTGAGATAGGCAAGACATAAAAGGACAAATATTATTACCAAAAAACTAAATCTTTCCCCCACTGCTCAGCAACATTATCTTTGTCTTAAATTAATACATTAAGTGACCTATATACATCTGTCTATTTCCAGACTCTTCCTTTAGTCTCTTTGTCTATATTTGAGTCCAAACCATACTGCGAAGCTTTCCATCATGATATATGGTAGTGTGACCCTTCTAGCTCTGTTCTTTGATGTTGTCTTGGCTATTCTTTTTTTAAAATTAGCATACAATGTATTATTTGCCCCACAGGTACAGGTCTGTGAATCATCAGCCTTCCACATTTCACAGCACTCACCATATCACATACCCTATAACACAACCATCCTCTCCCTCCCCACCTCCCCCCCGCAACCCTAGTTTGTTTCCTGAGATTAAGAGTCTCTTATGGTTTGTCTGCCCCCTGATTCCATCTTGTTTCATTTTTTCCTTCCCTACCTCTCATGACACTCTGCCCTGCCTCTCAAATTCCTCATATCAGAGAGATCATATGATAATTGTCTTTCTCTGATTGACTTATTTCACTCAGCATAATACCCTCTAGTTCCATCCATGATGTTGCAAATGGCAAGATTTCATTTCTTTTTTTTTTTTAAGATTTTATTTATTTATTCAATAGACAGAGATCACAGGTGGGCAGAGAGGCAGGCAGAGAGAGAGGAGGAAGCAGGCTCCCTGCGGAGCAGAGAGCCCAATATGGGGCTTGATCCCAGGACCCTGGGATCATGACCTGAGCCGAAGGCAGAGGCTTTAACCCACTGAGCCACCCAGGTGCCCCCCCTC
>NC_081572.1:36520436-36651590 GCF_022355385.1 Mustela nigripes | reverse complement strand
GAGCCGAAGGCAGAGGCTTTAACCCACTGAGCCACCCAGGTGCCCCCCCAAGATTTCATTTCTTTTGATGGCTGCATAGTATTCCATTGTATATATACACCACCTCTTCTTTATCCATTCATCTGTTGATGGACATCTAGGTTCTTTCCATAGTTTGGCTATTGTGGACATTGCTGCTATAAACATTCAGGTGCACCTCTCCCTTCAGATCACTACACTTGTATCTTTAGGGTAAATAACTAGTAGTTCGATTGCTGGGTCATAGGGTAGCTCTATTTTCAACTTTTTGAGGAACCTCCATGCTGTTTTCCAGAGTGGCTGCACCAGCTTGCATTCCCACCAACAGTGTAGGAGGGTTCCCCTTTCTCTGCATCCTTGTGTCTTGGCTATTCTTGGCTCTTTTTATTTCCTTATATATTTTAGACTCACTCTGCTTATCAACTTCCAATTTTTTAAAGATTTTATTTATTTGAGAGAGAGAGAGAAAATGAGTAGGGGAGGGGCAGATGGAGAGGAAGAAACAGCTTCCCCACTGAGCAGAGAGCCCAATAGGCGGGGCTCCGTCTCAGGACCCTGGGATCACCACCACAGCCAAAGGCAGACACTTAACCACTGAGTCACCCAAGTGCCCCTCAACTCCATTTAAAAAAAAAAATGCTGGGAGTTTGATTGGGATTACATGAAATCTACTGATCGATTTGAGGAGAATAGCCACCCTTTGAATCAGGAGCTGTCATTATTCCCATTATCAAGATGAGAAAACTGAGGTTTGGAGAGAGTCTGTAACTGGTCTGAGGTCAGATGGCCAGGGTCCAAATCCAGTGTTGCTCTATCGTATGTCTGACTTCAGAGCCTTTGTGTTGGATCATCTTCCAAGTAGAATGAAATATTCCTACGACTTCTGTCACTACCTGGACATCAAGCCTCCAGAACAGAGATTATGCCACCCATGTTGGTACCTAAATAGTACCTCTAGCTCTTAAATGGTACCCAGGACCAAAGTGCTCAGTAAATATCCATTACATGATTCGTTAGATCAGCGAATGAGTAAGGGAACGAAGCACCAGCTCCTGAGAAGCTCCTGAGAGCACAATTACATGCTGATAGGGAAATGTATTTGTATTTGCCCCTTAGACACAAACACCTGAAATAAACAAGCAAAGCTAACATCAACTAAAACAAAATTTTGTGTTGTTACACTTTAACCCCTAAAGGCCCAAGTCTTACCACAATAAATCAGATCCAGTGTGGAATTCTGTCCCTGAAGGTGACATCAAGGGCAAGTGTGGGCTGGGAACGCTCATCATCATCCTTAACATCCACCTAACTGCTGCTGTAGGTTCCCTCCAGACCTCCATCCAGCATGTTCCCAGCTCTGAATTGCAGGGACAGCTACAGAGCCATGTGTGCAGTGTTGCTGGGGGCAAGGGAAGTGTGTTGGATTCTGACCACTCTGCATCCACTTCTCCCAAATAGCAACCTTGTTTCCTTGATTGGAGTGATCTCTTCTACACCAAGCATAGTCTGGTGGGGCCTCCCTACCCCCAGGTGGGCAAGTGACCCAAGCCTGACCGGTCTGATGCTCCTTGCCTGGGAACTGGATCTTGGGCAGAGAGCAAACTAGTAGAGCACTGAGTGCAGCACTGCCCGGGAAGCTCCTCCAAGGGGATCCTGGTTGAAGTCTTCAAGCATAATTCAGTTTGAGCCCCCAAGAGCCTTCCAACAAATTTCTTTTCTGCTGAAGTGTTTGAGTCACAACCAAACGATTCTTAACCAACACAGAATCTAATACCATTAGTGTGATGTTACAAAGCTAAGCTGAGAGATTTGGGTGAAGGAATGAACTAATCTAAGAATTTAGTAATTCTTTTTTTTATGTTAGAGTAACAGTGAGTTAACCTGCTGCCTGTGAAGCCTTGAGACTCATACTGTGTGTTTCTGGAGGCTCTAACATTAAAAGATATTGTAAGAAAATTTCAAATTTTGGAGGGTGTGCTGGTAACTTCTTCAGGGTCTTCCAAGAACAATTAGATTAAACTGAACCTGATCCATCCAAAAGTAAGAGAGGGGGAAAAATACAGATTTGCTAAGAGTTGTCTTTTTGCTGAAGGTCTGCTGTTAAATTGTCGGAGAGTCCAGGACAATCTCAATTCTGTGCCCTCAAATCGAAGTTGGCAGAAGAAAGTTACTTAGAAGAAGAAAGTTAGAAGTTCCATAGTGGGAACAGAGACACCAAGCAGGAAAGAAGATTCAGGCCTGGGAGAGATCCCTTCTCAGGACCCTCCCGCAGGTTCTTCCAACAAAGAAGTCAACACGCTCCTTGGCGGGGGGGGGGGGGGGGGGGGTGCAACAGAAGGTAGCCAGAAGTCACAAATAACAGCTGCTAGTGGTCCACTAGGACCATGGAACCAGCCTGCCTGGTGTACATCACTGCTCCGTCATTTGGGAGCAGATTCTTTATTGCTCCATGGCCAATGTTTGCAAAGGGGAGAAAGTTCCTGTCACATAGGACTGCTGGGACTGCTGTGAGGTTTAAGTGAGTTACTGTCCACATAAAGCCTTTAGAACAGTGCCCACCCCATAGTAAGCAATCGGTACATGTTGCTCCTATTATTTTTGTTGTCACTGTGAGGAAGGGGGTAGTTCTGTGAGTCATCCCCACCTAGCCTGCTATTTTAAATTATTCTCAAGTAGAGGCCAAGATAGAAACTAAAGGATGGCCAGCGCACCTGGACTTGTTACAAGGCCATAGCTGTCCTGAGGCAGTTTCTAGTTCAAAGACTAGGACATGGTAAGATCCCAGACTCTTGTTAAGATCCATGGCATTCCCCAGAAGAAAATAAACCTTCCATTGGAAAGGATTACATTCACTTTGTAAGGGCATCATTTTGCCAGAGAACCCTCAAGCCTGGTCCCAACGGTCTATGATAATGATTTCTACTCCAGAGCTCACAGCAGCAGGATGAGAGCTGAGAAAACAGTGCAGCCCACCAAAGGGGGGCTTCCATGCGCTTGTCAGATGGTCTGTGGAGGACAACATAGAAGGGATTTTCCCAAAGAGACAAGCAGGGGCCACAGAGGGCAAAGGGGAAAGGGAAGCCTTCTGGAGGACAGCATTGGGAAGGACAGGTACTTGCTGCCAAGGAAGGATGTCCATGTGATTCCGCAAGCATCCTCTTCTCCCTCCATTACTGTTAACCGAGTGCATCAGTTGGGATTAAATTTACCATTTAGCCTCACTGGACCTTATAGGACCACAGCGGGTCCCCACATGAGGACCGCAGACCTCCCAGAGAATCAGACTATATCCTCTTGGGGAGAAGAGGTTGACTGTGTTCCTATAGTGAGTGGAGATTTTTGAAGGTATATTATGGGGATACAAGCGAGTGTGGATATTTAAAGGGGGATAGGCTATACTGGTTGGATGTTTGTGTGACTTGGCATTGGCTCACTCTTCTTCTGATAAAGTGACTCCTCCAGATGCGGTTTGGTCGGTGTCTTGATCCTGCCCCCAGGTCTAGGGCTAGCCCTTGATTCTCTTCCGCCCGTCAGCAGAGCTGATCCCCTGGCTGTGTAAAGAGAGCTAATGAAATCGAACACATATACTGAATTTAGAAAAAGAAGAGATCCTCCTGCCTCTCCCTCCATCTCTCTTTAACAGGAGCTGGGGGGGAGGACCTGCCTTCCTCTGGATGGCATCTTGTCCAGATGTGACACCGACAGTCACTTATAGGGGCTGGGGAGGAGCTGGCCTTGGTGACATTGAATCTGGTCCTCACTTGAATCCATCCTTTTTAATTACATAAATCAACTGTGGTTTAAGACAGTTTGAGGTAGGTTTTTTGTCACTTCCAGCATGAGAAGCTATAACAAGAACACAAGCAGGACTGGTGCTTTTACGGTGCTTTTATTTTTTAGTAATAAGAGCTGTTACCTGTCAGGAGCGGTAGGGCTTACAAAGCATTCGCACAGCCGGTTCTCTTGACGGGTCACCTCCCCCGCGGGGCAGGCAGACAGAACCTTAGCCCCTTCCTGTACTAGATGAGGAGACTGGGGTGGAGGGAGCCTACCTTGCCCAAAGAGGCCCAGCCAGGGGTTACACAGAAGCCATCACAAAAACAGAGCAAAACAAAAGACATATAGTCACATGGCCCCCGCGGATTTCTGAAACCCATGGCAGCACCTGGGTTTCAGATTCGGGGCTCCACAGTCGCTTCTGCGGGAGGGGAAGGGACTCCATTTGAGATATCTCTGGTGCAGTCAAGCGGGAGGTCATTTTCCCGTGTGGTTTCATTGATTTTTATGAGGAGGGAGTCTGTGATCTTAGTTGGAAATATTTATGCTTTAAGGGGAGAAACTTTGGGGACTCAGTCATGTCTGTAGGCCAGTCACTCCCAAGGACCTTCTTAATTTAGCGGTTCCTCCCCTCCACCCGCCCCCCTCCTGCTGTCCATCTTCCAGGATGGCACTGAGCAGCCAAAGGTACTTATGAGACTGGAGCCCCAGAGCCCACGTGGAGGAATAAATTACAAGCCAATGCACCTCCAGGATGGGCAGCCTCCCTCATCCTGGCAGCACTTCAAAGCTTCCTGAAAAATCCCCAAGAACAGCCAGTCTCAGCAGGGCTCCGTGCAACCCTCTGATGACTCTGTCCGGGTCGTCTCCAAGATGTGCCGGCTCTCACTCATTTTGTGTCCACACCCTTCTCTGGCAGTTAGCTACTCCTGTGGGCAGAGGGGACACTGAGGCACAGCGAGGCCAAGCTTGTAAATTTAACAGGAGCTTGAACCCATCCTCCAGATGTCGGTCTGGGGTTTCATCTCCCTGTGCTACATGCCCGAAGGGCCAAGACTGTGTCTTGTCCATCTTGGTATTCCCCATCTCTAGCACAAATATAGCAATAGCTAGAACCCAGTATCTTTTTGTGGAGAGAGTGGATAATTTTGCTGTCCCGGTCTTTGATGCCAAATTTGATTAAAGTCCAGTTTGCATTTCCAATTCATTTAGACCACAGAGAACAAAGACTATAAGATGCTCATAAACACTGGAGAGTGTCCAAACCGATTCCTCAGTAATTTCTAGGCACCCAGATAGAAACATAAGAAATTGCTTTGTAATTCACAAAGCCCTTGTACGGATATTCTTCCGCTAATAGATAACACCGCATGATACTAGCCTCACTGTGCCCATCTCAGAGATGGAGAAACTGACACACAGAGAAGTGGGGTCATTTGCCTAAGTCCCACAGTTCAGTGACAAAAGAGGACCCAAACCCAGGTCTTTTCATTCTTTTTTTTTTTTTTTTAAGATTTTATTTATTTGAGAGAGAGAGAGATATCACGAGTGGGGGGAGGGGCAGAGGGAGACACAAACTCCCCGGTGAGCCAGAAACTGGATGCGGGACTCAATCCCAGGACCCCGGGATCATGACCTGAGCCAAAGGCAGATGCTCAACTGACTGAGCCACCCAGGCATCCAGGTCTTTTCATTCTGAGCCCAGTATTCTTCTCACCCCAGGGGTGTATTTTTGTCCCTGCCTTCTGGGGCAGGGGCGCTGGAGAGGCTTCTGGAAAAGATGGCAGGGAGGACAAGAAATCCCTGACTTTGCCTGCGGCATTGGAGTAGGAAGATGAGAGTTGTTCACGCTTCTCCTATTTCCTTAGCACCTGCTCCGCACATACGTGCTCCCAGGGGAGTTGAAGCTTCCAGGCTTCCCTTACACAGACCTCCCCAACAGCCCTGGGTAGTGGGTGCCTTCAGTTCACCCCACAGAAACACTTGAAGCCCTGAGCTCCTATATTAAATCTGATGGAGGTTTTCCGCATTTGACAACAATCCTAAAAAATGCCTAGCATGTTGAACACTGAGTTGTGAAGCTGAGTAATAAACTCTTGGGAATGAGAGCCGGATTTTACTCAGCCATGCTGAGGAAAGACCAAATTCTCTATCTCTTCTGACTAGGGAAACCACCCCCCCTTTTTTTAAAGATTTTCTTAAAAAAAAAATTTTTTATTCAAGAATTATTTGTTTATTTTAGAGAGAGAGAGAGACCACACCCAAGGGGAAGGAAAGAGAGAGAGGGAGAAGCAGACTTCCTGCTGAGAAGGGAACCCCATGTAGGGCTCAACCCCAGAATCCTGGGATCATGACCTGAGCCAAAGTCAGACGCTTAACCAACTAAGCCACCCAGGTACCCCTAAAGATTTTATTCACTTTCCTTTTTTTAAAAAATTTTATTTATTTATTTATTTATTTGACAGAGAGAGATCTCAAGTAGGCAGAGAGGCAGGCAGAGAGAGAGGGAGGAAGCAGGCTCCCTGCTGAGCAGAAAGCCTGATACGGGGCTTATTCTCAGGACCCTGAGATCATGACCTGAGCTGAAGGCAGAGGCTTTAACCCACTGAGCCACCCAGGCACCCCTAAAGATTTTATTCTTAAGTAATCGCTATATCCAATGTGGGGCTTGAACTCATGACCCTGAGATTGAGAGTCACACGCTCCACCGACTGAGCCAGCCAGGTGCCCCTGACTACGGGAAAACTTCGCAAAATCTTTGTCATGTTGACAAGTGATCAAAAAGAATGCAATCAAAATGTAAGAAAGTGGGGCACCTGGATGGCTCAGTGGGTTAAGGCCTCTGCCTTCAGCTCAGGTCTGATCCCAGGGTCCTGGGATTGAGCCCCGCGTTGGGCTCTCTGCTCCGTGGAGAGCCTGCTTCCTTCTCTCTCTCTCTGCCTGCCCCTCTGTCTACTTGTGATCTCTGTCTGTCAAATAAATAAATAAAATCTTTGAAAAAAAATGTAAGAAAGAAGGTATTTTAAAGAAGTATGTTTAGGGCACCTGGGTGGCTCAGTTGGTTGAGCAACTGCCTTCAGCTCACTCAGGTCACAGTCCTGGAGTCCCGGGATCGAGACCCACATCGGGCTCCCAGCTCCATGGGGAGTCTGCTTCTCCCTCTGACCTTCTTGCCTCTCATGTTCTCTCTCACTGTCTCTCTCTCAAATAAATAAATAAAATCTTTAAAAAAAAAAGAAAAAGAAGTATGTTTAGGTGATTTTATTTTGAATTGTCATTTCTCTGAATATTGTGATATTTGTGATATTTATCAACTTTTAAAATGTGTGGCATTTTTTTTTGGCATTTCTAATTCTAAATAAATGTTCATTTTGTACCTAACTTATACTTGTAATTTTGCATTCACCCTTCTTAAAGAGGGCCCTGTCAAGTTGTGAAGGTGTCAAGGCCCATACAATTTGAGTCTATCCCTGCATGGGTCATCTTGTTTAAATGATAACTCTTTGAAAGAATTACTATTGTCATTTTCATTTTACAGATGAAGAAACTAAGGCTCAGAGATGATCATTTTTGCCCCTGATCCCAGAAAATGGAAGGGAGGTAAGCTTGGTTTCAAACTCAGATTTGACTCAAAGCCCGTACTCTTCATGGTGCCTTCATGGGTCTTAAGCTGCACTGTGGCTTCCTTCTTGCTCCTTTGGATGGCTTTCCACAGGGGAAGCTATCACGTCAGGGAGACACTCAAGAGGCCCTACAGAGAGAGACTCATGGTGAAAAACAGGCCTCCAACCAACAGACATTTGATGAACTATCTTGGAAGCAGAAGCTCTAAGCCCCAGTTGAGCCTTCAGATGCAGTCCAGCCAGCGTCTTCACAGCAATCTCATGAGAGACCCACAGAAGGACTGTGGCCTCAAGAATCCAACCTGAAAGCCACATGCCCACAGCCCCAGTGGGCCCTCACAGGCACCTATGGGGTGTGGAAACGTGCTGTACTGCATCCTCTATGACCAGAAAGTCAACCTGTATGCAGTGGACCAATCCCATAAGGTCTGCGGACACCACAAAAACAGCGAAAGACCTTTGGTCTGAGGAAAAGGGACATCTTTTTTTTTTTTTTTTTTTTTAAGATTATTTATTTATTTATTTGACAGACAAAGATCACAGGTAGGCAGAGAGGCAGACAGAGAGAGGAGGAAGCAGGCTCCATGCTGAACAGAGAGCCCGACATGAGGCTCGATCACAGGACCCTGGGATTATGACCTGAGCTGAAGGCAGAGGCTTTAACCCACTGAGCCACCCAGGCGCCCCGGAAAAGGGACATCTATGGAGGCTTAGGCCAGCCCCTCCACGTGTCCTGAGGGACCCCCATACTGGGCTGCTCCCTTGCATGGATATACCGGCTTTCTAGATGCAGACTTGATGGTGACTCGGGGATGCAGGCGCTGTCCCAAGAGGTCTGTTGGAGGATCTAGAGCCCCACCCAAAGTGAGGGACATTATAGGAAAGATGCCAAGACATGCATTTGCAGACTCGTTGGGTGGCCCTGTCTGCAAGTCTTCTCAGCGCCCTCCTGTTTCCTCCTGGTCAAATCATGCATTCCCAGCAGGGAACGCCTCCCTTCGCAGGGTGAGCAGAGTGGGAATCTGTTTCCTGGGAGACGGCCTCTTCTGATTTCAAACAAGTACATTTCCTCGTCCATCCCAAAGAAAAAAAACCTTAAAGCACTTTTTCGAGCTGGAAGTCTGCTTGATTGGTCATCGGCATTCCCAGAGTAGGGGGTATTCAGTGCTACAATGGGGACAACCCTGTGCAAATGGGAGAGTTGGTCACATTTAAACAAGCAGGAAGCCAGATAAATCCAGATAATTTTTTTAATGATAGGGCACCTGGTGGCTCAGTTGGTTAAGCGTCTATCTTTGGCTCAGGTCATGATCCCAGCGTCCTGAGATCGAGTTCTGCATCAGTCTCCCTGCTCAGCGGGAAGCCTGCCTCTCCCTCTCCTGTGTCTGCTGCTCCCCCTGCTCAAGCTCCCACTGCCTTTCTCTCTCTCACTGTGTCAAATAAGTAAAATCTTAAAAATAAACAAATAAAGAAAATTTAAAAATAAAAATTATCAAATTAATGACATTATTTATCACTCACCTTCAAGAGAATTTTTTTTTTTTAGATTCCATTTATTTATGTGACAGACAGAAATCACAAGTAGGCAGAGAGGCAGGCAGAGAGAGAGGAAGGGAAGCAGGCTCCCCGCGGAGCAGAGAGCCCGATGCAGGGCTCGATCCCAGGACCCTGAGATCATGACCTGAGCAGGAACAAGTGGAAGGGAAAGGGAAAAACAGAGCTCTGTTCCCTAAACTTATCCTCTTCACCTTAAAGTTCAGTTCTGTTAGCAGCACTTGCAAATGGTAACTCACCTGAAGAACTGTGCTTTTCTAGAAAGACAAGGAGAGAGGTTAAGTTGTCCTGTGAATAAGTTAAGTTGTCCTCTCTCCTGCCAGAGACCGATTCAATTTCAAATGCTGGGAAGGGTCTTCCAGGACATCTAATTTGTATAGGCTTGCACTCTTCTTGACTATATGACTATCAGCCTACAAAATCCATTGTGCAAGAAAAGTAACTTTTTTTTCTTTTAAGTGCTTACCTTAATTTTTCTCAGGACTCTCCATTGTATCTCCATTGTATCCATTGGTCATGGGAATCCCATCTTAGCTAATTCTGGAGTCCTCGAATCGAGGTTGGGTCTGAATTCAGGACTGGGGGCACCTAATGTAGCAAAGAGGTGCAGGGCAAGGGCGGGCCATCGGCTAGTCCTAAGAGCCGATACTCACCGTGCTAGGCCAGACACTAAGTGCCTTATGTGTCCCTCTCTCGATCTCAGATCAGTACTGACCTGCACCATTTTTAACCCCATTTTATACATGAGTCACAAAGAAGAGAAGAGACTCACCCAAGTACTAAGAGGCAGAGCTGAGGTTTAGAAACTCAAGAGCCTGGTTCTAGAGGCGGCCCACCTAAGGTCATTCACTTGACAACTATTGATCGATCCCCTCTTACATGACCTGGGCCCACAGGTTGGAGCAGTGAACTAAGCAGACAGAGACACCACCACCCCCCCTCGCCCTCAAGGAGTTCCCATCCTGGTCTCTAGGCCCCTTTGCCTGTTTGTGGCCATCATGGGACCTCCACCTGCCATGCTGGTCCCCCAGGCAGCCTTTCTCCTGGTTCCCATTCTAGAGGACTCTTCAGTACAGGCCTCGGTGCTACACTGGTCAGGGTTCAAATCCCAAGGGCACCATTTGGTCATGTGCTCTTAGCTAAATGAAGCCCCAGTTTCCCTGGTTTCTAATGGCGACAGTAATAGAAAGACCGCAGGAGTTCAGTGAGGGCGAGGGTGTTCCTGTCTCTAGCCCATCGGAGACATGCTAGTTTCCTCCCTGCCTTCCCCACCTCCTGTTCTGATAGCAAACCAGAGAAAGAGAAGACAGGACCCTTTTCCCAGGAGGCAAAGCTTTCACTGTATATCTTTCCAAAAATGAAGGAGCTGGAGGAGAGATGAGTTGAAGGGAACATCAGTGCGGGTGGAACGTTCATAGGGGACGTTTGACGGAAGAGATGATCCTAGTCTGACAGGAGAGAAATAAGGGAGATTGCTAGAGGGCAGCACGAAGCTTTCCTGAGAGACCACCGGTATAAAGTAGCCCTCTCTCCCTCTCTCCCACTTCCCCAGATTTGCTTATTCACGGTCCTTACACCGCTGTCTCGCTCATTCGTCTTTCTGTAACTGTCTGCGTTCCCTGCCAGGAATGCACGCTCCAGAACGGAGCCTTCGTCTGCTTTATGCTGGGCGCTCCTGTTCCTAGAACAATGTCTAGCACACAATAGTTGTTCAGAAAATATTTGCTGAATGAATAAGGAGTGACAAGTCACAAAGGTGGGACCCGGACTATCTTGGGAAGAAAGGAATGATCTGACCGGAAAGCGTCTATGTTTAAACTGTTGAGAAATACCAGGGACGGTAACAAGGTCCTCAGGGCTGAGCTGCGATCCCTTCCCAAGGCAGAAGGTGGCCTGGGCTGTGGGGCTGGCGGCCGAGCTTTCTCTCCGGAAGGCCCACATTCCTGACCTTTGGCCGGCTCCTCTCACTCTCGTACCAGCTGGCAAGCCTAGAGAGATACCTCCCCCCACCCAAGACTTCAGGGGCCTTTAGGTCAGCCCTTTACACAGGGGTCATCTGTAGTCACTGCATTTGACTTTGTGGCATGTTGGCCTAGTGAGGGCAAAGTGTTGGAAAGACCGGCTGCCCAGAACCCGCAAGGAACATAACTGAATCACCAAGCATCTTGTTTGTGTTGGGGGGAGGGTGGGGGTGAGGTAAACTCTAGGAGCCTTCACCCATAAAACTGTCTCCCGTATTGAAAACATGCTTCATAAAAACTCCCCGGTGACCAGGAATGTACCCTTCTAATGTGGGATGTGACTGAAAACATCTCGAAAACCTGATAGACCGCAGGTGGCCTAGGTTCGCTGGTGTGCAGCAGGGGGCGCACTTGCTCCAAATGACAGTAGTTAAACATTGACTCCTTTAGAACCTGACGACCAGCAACCTGTGTTTACAGCTCGGCATCGACACCACTGACACGGGGCCCTCCTGACGCTGAATAGTTAACAGGTGGCTTACTCAAACAGTTTGAAGGAAACATTTTCCTGGTTGGCATCCTATTGAACGAAACTCTTTTTACAAAAGCGTTTTCACCTCTATCAGTTCTCACCGCGTTAAGACTAGCTGGCCTCCTACAGAGCATGTCTATCAAAGGGTCAACATTTGGTGCGCCCCGAGAATCCCTGTGCTAGAAGAATGCCCAGCTGTCCGAAATGAGGGAGCCCAAGTCCCAGCCACTGGCTTGAAGAAAATCTAGACAGTACTTCTGGATCAAGCCCAGTCCTCCCAAGAACTGACCTCATGAGGGCTGCAAAGAAAATTGTTTGGGAAACTGCTCCTGGCTGCCCCTGGAAGTCATCCACAGGCACTGGAAGAAGGAAGCCGCACCCTGGGGAAATCCCCAAAAAGAGGGTGCATGAAAGCTTCCGAATGTCAGCTGCGGTAGGGACAGTCACCCTGTTTAGGCGCTGGGCAGCAGATTTGCACTTCTAAGAGCACAGATCTTACACAGGAAGGAATGAACAAAGGGTGCCCTCCTTACCTCCAACCCTTCACCCTCTCCTAAGCAACAAGCCCCCAAGGCTGGCTCAGCTTCACCAGATCCTGCTTGGATGGCCTTGGGATGCCCAAGTTGCCACCCGAGTCAGGAAGGTACCAAGACTGTTGGGGACATGCAGATACTTTGCTCTTTTCTGGAGTCTTGGACCTTCGTGGTTCCCGACAAGCTTGCGCCTAGTTCTTCTAGCAAAGGAGGACAGTGAACTCCCAAGAAGTTCTGGGTTCCTCATGGCTCAAGGACTTTGAGACCCCACGTCCAGGCCTCCTCGGTGTCCTAGGACCAAGCAAAGGGAGCAGCCAGGAGGTCCCTTCTGGCCTCTCACCCCCCTCTTCCTCCCTCCACACGATTCCAGAGGACGGAGGTGCCAGAGAGAGGCTGGGAAACAAAGGTGGCTTTCACCCAGAGCCTGCTGAAAAGGGACAACCGTGGCGGGGTCTGCAGCCCTGAAGCAGGGTCCCGTCCTGTGACTCTGAGCTCAAAAATGTGTGAAATTTCTTTTTGCTGGGTATTCTACATCAAGCGGAACCTGTTCTCAGAGAAACATTCCATTTCACAGACCCTAATGGCTTTCCTCTGTGCTGTTGCATTAATGAGGCTCCGGCTCGTTCTAATCAGAAGGAAGCCATGCAGATAATTGCCTGAATTTTTAATTCAGGGTTATGATAGGGGAATCAAAGTCACACTGCAGTTGCTGAGGCTGCCTCTAGTTCCAGGCCATTGACTTTTGCAATTTTCTTTGATTTCCCCCCCTCCATCTCTTTCTCCCCACCCCCACTTCTCTCTCTCTTTCTCTCTCTCTCCTCTCTGAGGCTTGGTGGAGACTGACAGTTTCGGGTAGGGTTGGGTGGAGGCATAGGGATGGCCCTTGGGGTCTCCTGTACAGTCTCTCCTCCTCTGACTTCACTTTTTAAATCCCCACCCCACACCCCATGGAAAAGCCGAGGACACAGCCTGCACCTATCACCCCAGGGCAGGTTCTGGAAGAGTCAACAGCCAGCCTCCCCGCTCAGGGTCTCCATGCGCATAAGCAAAGACAGGAAATTTGCCCCAGAAGAGGATCTCCCTTGGTAATTTACTTCTCATTTCATTTCAGTTCTTTGCGGCAGGGGAGAGAAAGGGAAAGGCAAAAGGGGAAGAAACCAGATGACCAGAGCACCTCAGGGTCTTCCAATCCCTGCCAAGGTGATTTGCTCTAGACTGATGCTGGGACCAAGGGCAGGAGAGAAGCTGGAGGAATCCAAGCCTGGGTTTTTACTAAATTAACTTACCACCACCCCCCCCCCCAACCTAACCAACACTGAGTGCTAGAATCAACAGAACTCTGAGAAGAGACAGGTGGCGGAAAGAAGTGAATTCAAACTCGTTGTATTATGGGCCACCAACCAGGAGATGAACAGGAACCCAGAGGCTGGTACAGGGGAGGACCCCTGACGCTGGCCAGTTTTTCCAGTCTCCTGGACCTTGGCGTGCCAGAGAATTGGCCAGGGCGAGAGTCAGCCTTTCTGGCTCCGCTCCAACCACGCAAGCTGGCTTTTCCAGGCGAGCGACTGTTCCTACAAGGGGAGGCTCTTCTCCCAGGACTTCCCGTGCTGTCAACGACAGCAGCACTAGAGGCACGGGTTTACACTTTAAGCTGGTAGTCATCACAGAGGGAGTCTTCCCCTTCCAGACTGGATGGCTGAATCGCTGGACCCCAGTCCCATGGCCTCTAAGAGCAGAACCTACTTGCTCCCCTCTGATGCTACAGAGGGTCAGGACTCCTACTTTCAGGAGAAAGAGAATGTCCTTCCGCTGCAAATGAGCATCTTCTAGCTGCAAAAGGCTTGATGGCACCGTTCCGCTTCCTCCTGCCCAGTGCCTTGTGAAGAAGAGGTGGGACTGCCTTGACTTTACAGATCCGGAAAATCAAGTTCACGGGAGGCTAACAGAAATCGTGCCCCCAGCGGCACCTCACCTTCCAGCAGGAGCTTTCTTCTGTAGGACCCCGAAGTGTCTTGAGAGATGCCTTCTGGGCTTGGTGATGTTCCAGCTAATGCAGGCTTTCCAACCACTGGCTGCAGCTTTCCGAAATTATAAGGAGTGGTTGTCTTTATCATGCTGGTGGAATTTGACCTCCATGGGGCTCTTGTTTCCTCAATAAAATTTCACTGCATGCTTGAATAGCACCTCTCTCCCAAGAATGCCATCCAAACATGGAGGGATAAAGGGGAGAGACTGAGCACCTTAAGAACATTCCATCTCTTTCCAACCAGTGGACCTCATCTTGGCTCTGTGATAGTTTAAGATACCACAGAGTATCTCAAAGGATGTCTGTGAACTTCTCTTGAACTAATGCAAAATCACTCTCCATTTCTTCTAATTATGTGAACATGAAAACAAAAAAGACATATGCTTCGGAACCCCTGTAGGCTGAGTTAGGATCTTGTTTATTCAACCAGTCAGCAAATGTTTAATGAGCACCTACTATGTGTCAGGCACTGAGGTCACTGAGATGAAAGATTGAGCGAGGACTGCCCTCCTGGAGGCCACAGTGTATGGAGTAGATGGATGATTAAAGGATTCCCATGCTATATAAGGGCTGCAGCAGAGGGATTTACAGTATCTTCTAAACACTAAAAGGGAATCCTGAAATTGAACTAATAAGATGATGGTGAAACTCCAACAAAATAGAAAAATCATGAGTCCTATTTCCTGAGCCTCAAATGTAGATCCATTCAGAGACAAAGGACCCCCTTCTAAACTTTGGTCCCTTCGCATCTCAAGAACCATCTTCCCCTTAGCGCCCTGGAGACCCAGGCCACCCCCCAGGTTCTGTGCATTCCAGCTCCAACCCTGTGAACTTGGGAGTTAATGATTAAACTGGGCATGGGTGCCATGGCTTCCTTGGGGTAAACGGGCTGCTCAGCCCAGGAAGCTACCAAGCTCCTGGCTCTGCCCCAGCCCAGGATAGGCCAGAGAGACAGATCCAGTCCCCACACTTGGATGTAGCTCATTTTCAAAGTTGGGTGTGGTCTCAATGCATGGTCACCAAGCCTCCTGTTACAAACTTTAAGCACTGTGGTATAGTAGAAAGGGGAGTGGAAAAGGAGATGGGGGTCTTGGGTATGAATCCTGGCTCTGTTGACTAATCAGCTGAGTGACCTTGAGACAGTCTCCTTACCTTTCCGGGGTTTCAAGTTCCTCGTCCATAACAGAAGATTGGACCATGAGGTGCCACCTTCTTTTCCACTTGTATGCTTTGGTATGTGGTTCCTTTGCCTGGTACACCCTTCCTGTCTGCCTTGCCTTCCTGTTCATCCTTCAGCTGAAGCCTCACCAAACTCAGAAAGCCTTCCTCCACCCTCTTCCTACAGGCTGAGCTGGAGGCTGAGCCCCTCTCTTTAGTTCTCTTTGTCTAGACACTTAGCCTATTATCATGGCTTTGTCTTCCCCCTACCCCTACCCCAAGGAGACCCTGAACTTCCTGAAGACAGAAACCATAGTTTATCTATTTTTGTATCCCCCACACATCGCATAGTGCCTGACATCAAGTGTGTGTTCAGAAATTTCAGCTTTCACCCAATTAGAGTCATTGTGATTTGTGAACTTCTTTCTGCCATTTTGCTTAATGTTTTCTTTTTATCTTTTTGTTTTTTCTCTCTCTCCCCTTCCCCCTCCCTTTCTTTTTTCATTCTACTAAGTTGACTGTATTTTCTTTGTTTGAAGGCTTTACATTTTATTTTCCTTCTTTTAGTGGGAACCCTTAAAATCATAACATAATAAAAAAAATCGTAACACAAATTCTTGTCTTAATAACTATAAAGTTAATAATACCTCTGATCTCTTTCCCCATAGTATAAAAACTTTAGAACACTTTAACTTATCCCTATTGTGTCTTAGTACTTTAGTTTCATTTTATTTTTAGACCCACCAAATTACTTTATTTATTTATTTTTTAATTTGTTTGAATTCTGACTCCTCCACATACTAGTCATGTGACCATGAGCTAACAAAGGAGTCTTTTTTTTTTTTTTTCAATTTTATTTATTTGACAGAGATCATAAGTAGGCAGAGAGGCAGGCACAGAGAGAGAGAGGAGGAAGCAGGCTCCCTACTGAGCAGAGAGCCCAATGCAGGGCTTGATCCCAGGACCCTGGGATCATGACCTGAGCCAAAGGCAGAGGCTTTAACCCACTGAGCCACCCAGGCGCCCCCAGACCCACCAAATTACTTTTAAAAAACCTTATGGCCATGGGTGCCTGGGTGGCTCAGTGGGTTAAGCCTCTGCCTTCGGCTCAGGTCATGATCTTGGGGTCCTGGGATCAAGCGCCATATCAGGCTCTCTGCTCAGCAGGGATTCTGCTTTTCCTTCTCTCTCTGCCTGCTGCTCTGCCTACTTGTGATCTCTCTCTCTCTCTCTGCATGTCAAATAAATAAACTAAATCTTAAAAAAAAAAAAACCTTATGGCAAGGGATTATTTAAATATAGTAGTATGCATACACACACACACACATATTTAATTTAATTTATCTCATCTTGATTCTTGCAACACCATTCCTTCCATCTGGGCTCAGGTCTCTTCTTCTTGAAGCATGTCCTTTAGTAACCCTCTCAGTGAGGGTTTGTTACAGATAAACTCTGTGCTTGCCTGAAAATACCATTATTTTGCCATCACCCCCCTAAATAGTACTTCAGCTGGGTCAGATTAATTTCTGTATTGATGGTTATTCTTCCTGTGTCCTTTGCAGACTATTTCCACTGTGTTCTGGCCCCTTTGGTAGCTGATGAAAGGTCTTGTTTCAATCTGTGTTTCCTGTAAAGGAAATGTGTTTGTATTTAACTCTGGTAGCTTCTGGCCTTTTGGTTTTTTTGTGTTTTGTTTTGCTTTGGTCTGTATTATTTCTGCAGCTTCATTAATCTGATGTGTCTGAGCATATAGTTGTTTGGTCTGTCTTGCACAGGACTCAGAAAACTCCTTTAACCTGAGCAGTCATACCTCTTCAAAGTTGGAAATCAGGATCTCTTTAAATATTGCCATTTCTACATTTGTTCCAGACACTGTTCAAAATCTCTATTAAAAGTATGTTGGGGGTGCCTGGGTGGCTTGGGGGGTTAAAGCCTCTGCTTTCAGCTCAGGTCATGATCTCAGGGTCCTGGGATCAAGCCCCCCATTAGGCTTTCTGCTCAGCGGGGAGCCTGCTTCCCTCTCTCTCTCTGCCTGCCTCTCTGTCTACTTGTGATCTCTGTCTGTCAAGTAAATAAATAAAAATCTTTTTAAAAAATAAAATAAATTTTAAAATAAAATTTTTAAAAAAGTATGTTGGGGCTCCCCCCACCCAGTTTAAAATACTGTTTATTCATGACCATGTCCCCTCTCCGGTGCAAGGTACAGCCTTCCCCCTCTATTTGGCCATGTCGATCAGGCTCTGCAGGGAGGTGGGCACCCAGATCATCTCACCCTGGACAAATACCACTCCCTGGTCAATGTAGATGACGATGTGGCCAAAGTGTTCGGGGTTCCTGGGTGGCTCAGTTGTTAAGCTTCTGCCTTTGGCTCAGATCATGATCTCAGGGTCCTGGGATCCAGCCCTGCATTGGGCTCTCTGCTCGGTGGGGAGCCTGTTTCTCCCTTTCCCACTCCCCCAGTTTGTGTTTCCTCTCTCGCCATGTCTCTCTCTGTCAAATAAATAAAAATAAAATCTTATAAAAATTAAAAAAAAAAAAAAGAAGCATGTTGGAACTTTCTGTCTCTGTTTCATGTCTCCTAGCCTCCTTCCATGATGCGTTATCTCTTTATTTATGCACTTTTCATTTCAGGTGACTTCCTGAGATCCATACTGTGTATCACTAGTTCTCTCTCTGTTTGTAACTATTCTATCATCCAGCCAACAGTATTTTTTATTTTTGAAAATTCCACTTTTTTAGATTAATTGATTCATTTTTAGCATCCCATTCTTGACCTTTTACCACAATAAATATTTTCAACCCACATATCTTACATTTGCTTTTAGAATGTCCTATTATCTGCAATTTTTGTGGGTACTAATGTTCCTACTTCTTGTAGGAACCTACTCTCCTTCATGACAGTTTCTTAGCACAGTTGGTAACTTTCACCACAGGGTCATCTTTGGAAGGGATTATGTTTTGGGCCATTTCATATATACCTCCTCTAGGATTCTGGTGATTTGACTGGTTTAAACTGGTTTTTACACTTCCTCACGTGGATATTACAAACTGAGACTCCACACCGACATACGACACAGTCTATTTTTTGTGGTGTCTCTTCCCCCACCTACTGTCCCAGGAGGGTATTAAGGCTCCTTGTATATTCCCTAGATCGGGAGCAGTTTTCCAGTTCCCATTTGTGAACAGGGGAACTCTTAGAATCTACCCCACCTCCTCACCTCTCCCTGTCCTCAGAGTTTCTCTTCTGTGCCCTTTAAGTATCAAAACATAGCTTCCGACACCTCGGCACCTGTCTCAGATTCTGAGACCCCTGTCAGCCCTCAGGGTCTCAGTAGCTTACTGGGCCCTCACACTTTGAATCTTCCTCTTTATTACTTTCTTACAAACTCAACAATGTATTTGGAGAAATTTTTTTTTTTGTTCTACTTAATCCAGATTGTCTGTGACTTTTTAGAGAAATGAACCCATGTTAGCCTATCTCATTAGCCAGAAGTCTCCAGAAAATTCTTTATGATGAATAAACAAATGAATGAATGAATGATATCCAAGGTTGCTTCAAGTCAAAAGTCTGTCCTTTGAAGTGTAATCAGAGGAGAAGTTTAACACCAGAGAGAGGAATCCAAGTACCCTATGCATCTTTCCAGATCTCTCTGTGGAAATAGAGAAAAGGTACTCTGACTCCAGCGAACACATGTTTTGGCACATAAACTAAGGTTTGTTCCCAGTTACATTGGGTGACAATGGACAGAAAATTTGCCTAGGTTTTTTTGTTCTTCAAAATGGAAGCGATTCGGGCCACCTGGATGGCTCAGTCTGTTAAGCATCTGCCTTGGGTTCAGGTCATGATCCCAGGGTCCCAGGATCAAGTCCTGCATTTGGGTCCTTGCTTCCCCCTCTGCCTGCAGCTCCCCCTGCTTGTGCCCCCTCTCTCTCTTTCTGACAACCAAATCAAATCTTAGAAAGAAAAAGCAAGAAAGAAAGAAAGAAAGAGGGAGGAAGGGAAGGAAAAGAGAGGAGAGGAGAAGGGAAGGGAAGGGAAGAGAAGAGAAAAGAGAAGGGAAGAAAAGGAAAGAAAAAGGGAAGACCCAGACTTTCAAAGCTCAGATAAGAAACTACAGTCAAGAAACTATAGACAAGGGGCGCCTGGGTGGCTCATTGGGTTAAGCCGCTGCCTTCGGCTCAGGTCTTGATCTCAGGGTCCTGGGATCGAGCCCCGCATCAGGCTCTCTGCTCAGTGGGGAGCCTGCTTCCCCCTCTCTCTCTCTCTGCCTGCCTCTCTGCCTACTTGTGATCTCTCTCTCTGTCAAATAAATAAATAAAATCTTAAAAAAAGAAAAGAAAAGAAACTACAGACAAGAAACACCATGTGGGTGTGGTGAGGCTCTGTCCAAGTACATGATATCCTAGGTGCACGAGAAAAGGAGGGGCCAGTCATTTCCCTGGGTGAACCGCAGAGAAAGAGCTCGATTCTATTTCCTTGCAAGGTAGTCACTTCCCTCTCTGGTGACTAATGCCAAGGATATTTTTTCTAGAGTCTTCAAGCGAAACTCAAAAGGCAGCCTCCCTCCGTCATGCTCACTCATGAGCCCAGACCCCGTCCTCCCACACACCCCAGAGGCCACCAAGGCTTTAGTACCAGAGCCAGAGTGAATCATTCAGTCCAGTTCCATTGGTGTAGACATCGGCCCCTCTGGCTCCTCTGAGCCCACCTGCTTTTTAGAAACAGTCCCAGACTGCCTGTGGATACCTGAATTCTTCGGCTGGTGGTGGGAAGAGGGAGGAATTGTGGTAAAGGCTGACCATCTGCCTGTTTGTATTCATCCCTTTATCTGATGGTGTTCTAGAACGAGAGCCCCTTCATTCTGCTACTCTGACTCCATGAACCTGTTTTGTTTTGTTTTGTTTTTCTTAAAAGGGGGGTGGGGAGGAAAAAACTTGTTCCAGTAATAATCTCATCTACATTTAATTACATCGCCCCGGGGGATTTTTCTTTCACTGGCAATGAAGGTGGCCTATGAACAGTGTCGAGGGCCCCCAGGCTCTGGTCACTTCCTGCATGAGAAACAGGGGCTCCCCTGAGCCAGCCCAGCGCTGCATGGGGACCCAGGGTCTGCACTCTTCCCCACGGCGATGGGCATGCCAACTCTAGCAGTGAGTTCTCCAAGTGGCTCTTCAAATAGGCCAGGAAAGATGGCAAAGATGAGACAAGAAATTCCTTGAAGGAGCCCCTCAGTTTTATTGCCAAGAAAGATGCAAATGGCCCAGCTCTGCAATTCTGTATGTTTAATGCTTTTCTCTCTTAGAGATTAACAGGAGGAAAGCAGCTAAACTGAGCGGAGTGCCACAAATTCCCACAGGCCTCAAGTGCATGGTCAGAGGCAGAATGCAGGAGTGCTGCAATGCTCAGCATGGGCGTGGGGTGTGGCCAGAAGGGGGTGGGGACTTCAGAGCGAAGGACCTGAGCACTTGCCGAAATCAGCCCCTTCATTTACAAAGGGGGAAACTAAGGCCCCGCTAGAGGAAAGGATGCCCCAAAGTCACTGTACAAATACCCCTAGGGTATTTTAAGTGCATTTATTAAAATATTATTATTAAAATATAATATATATTATATATAGCTATATAATATATAAATATTATTAAAGTAATTATTTTATTAAAATCCCTTGGCACATTCTCATGGCTCCTGGGTGGTTCAGTTGGCTGAACATCCAACTCTTGATTTCAGCTCAAGTTGTGATCTCAGGGTTGTGGGATCGAGTCCCTCACTGGGCCCACCGTTCAGCAGGAGTCTGCTTCTCTCTCTCTCCTTCTCCCTTTGCCTCTCCCACCTTGTGCTCTTGCTCTCTCTCAAATAAATAAATATTTTTAACAAATAAAATTAATTTATTTGAGAGGGAGAGAAAACAGGCAGGGTGAAGGACAGAGGGAGAGAGAGACTCTTAAGCAGCCTCCCTGCTGAGAGTAGTGCCCCATGTGGGGCTCAGTCTCAGGACCCTGAGGTCATGACCTGAGCCAAAATCAAGAGTTGGACACTTAACCAGCCAAGCCACCTGGGCGCCTTAAGTAGATATATCTTTTTAAAACAAAAAAATGGGGGCACCTGGGTGGCTCAGTGGGTTAAAGCCTCTGCGTTCAGCTCGGGTCATGAGCTCAGGGTCCTGGGATTGAGCCCCACATCAGGCTCTCCGTTCAGCGGGGAGCCTGCTTCCTCCTCTCTCTGCCTGCCTCTCTGCCTACTTGTGGTCTCTGTCTGTCAAATAAATAAATAAACTCGTTAAAAAATAAAAATTAAAAAATAAGATAAAAAAATGCCTTCTGAACAATTTATGAAAACTCAAGAGCTATCGAAAGAAGACTCAACTGTCCTTAAGTTTCTCTGGTACTATTAGGATTCCCTGAATTCATCTGGGGAGAAAAAAGTACCAAATTCATGAAAAATGCATGAAAAACCAAGTCAGGGGTGGACAAACTACACCCTGCTCTTTTGTATATCCTATACGTAGAGAGTGATTTGTACATTCTTTGAATGACTGGGGGAAAAAAAAAAAAAGAAGGAAAAATGACATCTCATGACATGTGAAAACCCCTTGAAATTCACATTTCAGTGTCCATAAATCAAATGTTTTTGGTATACTGCCACATTCATGTGTTTACATATTAACCACGGCTGCGTTTGCAGCAGAGTCCGTAGTCGGACAGACTGTCAAGTGCTCAAAACCAAAAATACTGACCATCTGGCTCTTTACAGAGAGAGCTTGCAGACCCTTTAGGTAGAGAAGAAAGATTTGGAGCAGGAATTTGGAAGTGGTCCCAAGCTTTGCCATCTAAAGCTAAAAACCTCCCAGGGGGAACCTAGTACTCATGAAGAAAAACCCCTCGTGGCTTACAGAGGACGGTGTGTCGAGAGGGCAAGAATTAACCCCCTGCGCATAGAGAATCAGGGTCGTGTCTCTGTGAGCTCTGTCTCCATCCTGCACCTTCCCCATGGTCCACAAGCTCCATTAGCCCTGAGGGTCCCCATGAGGGCCTCCGGTGGTTCCCCTGATATGTCCCTTTAAGACCATTGCACTTTCTGTGTAGACATCACAGGTATCCTCCCATGGAAGGCCCTTTGCTATGGGGTATTAGGAGTTGGCAATCAGAAATGAAGGTATCCCAATCAGGGACTTGTGCTTTGATCTGCTATTAAGGGTATCAGAAGATAGGAGAAATGAAATTTATCCTTAAAGCCTTTAGAATTTCCTCCTCCGGGACGCTGGCCCTGACTCTTCCTCTGACCTACCTCTGCGTGCCTTTGGACCTTGAGCTAATTAACATATTGCACTGTAAAGCGGTTATTTGGCTGTTGGTCTCCAGGATCACACGGACCTGATCTTTGCATCTCTGGATCCCCCAAGACCCGAGACCACACCTGGCATACAGTGGGTGTGTTAGTTTGCTAGGGCTGCTGTAACAACATATCACAGGCTGAGTGACTTAAGGAACAGAAGTGAATTTTCTCACAGTTCTGCAGACTGGAAACCCAAGGTCAATGCGTCCACAGGCTTGGTTTTTCCTGAGGCCTCTCTCTGGCTTTAGAAAGCCGCGTTCTTCACGCAGCATGTTCTCTGTGAACGCATATTCTGGGTGCCTCTTCCTCTTCTTTTAAGGACACTCTTCCTATGGGATTAAGGCCCCATTCTTAGACCTCATTTAACCTTAATTACCTCTTTACCGGCCCTCTTTCCAAATATAGTCATATGGGGGTTAGGGCCTCAACAGGTGAATTTGGGGGACGCACAATTCAGTCCATAACATTGGGTGCCTAATAAATAATTTTTGCAAAGAGGGAAGGAGGGATGTATCCTGAGCCCTAAAGCATTTACAAACAGCAGGACATGATACATACGGAATTATATCATATAGTAGAATAGACCATCCTCTCTTTAACTTCCCCTTTCTTCCTGAAATGGACTCAAGCCACCAGACACCAATTATGTTGAGTTTCGTGCACTGAACTAGAGAAAGGAGCCTTTGCTATTCTGGTCTTCCCATGACTATTGACCTTGAAGCAACAGACCTACTTTCTAGGCCTTCCCAATCATCTTAGGCACTTAGGGCACTGAGAAATATGTTTTACATCAGAACTTGGTATGTACATTTCCCAAAACAATGACATTACTTTGCAACATGGTCTGGCACTTTTATTTATATTCTTTAAAAAAAAACAAAAAAAAAACAAAAAACGAGTTTTCTTCATGAACCAATAAATTGATTTTATGACCCACTAATGGCTCAGGACCCATGGTTTGAAACACACACAATTTTCCTTAGAGAAGGGCTCCTTCTCCTTTTTTCCCCTAGTTACTCTCCTTCCGTATATCACTTAGCATTTTACAGGAGACTTCTACAGACCTTGTCTCATTAGGCCTCACAACAATCCTGAGGGGTACATTTTTTTTTTAAGATTTTATTTATTTATTTGACAGACAAAGATCACAAGAAGGCTGAGAGGCAGGCAGAGAGAGAGAGGAGGAAGCAGGCTACCTGTGGAACAGAGAGCCCGATATGGGGCTCGATCCCAGGACTCTGAGATCATGACCTGAACAGAAGGCAGAGGCTTTAACCCACTGAGCCACCCAGGTGCCCCCTGAGAGGTACATTTTATAACATAAAAAAACTGAAGGTTAGGGACTCCTGGGTGGCTCAGTTGGTTGTACGACTGCCTTCGGCTCCGGCCATGATCCCGGAGTCCCGGGATCGAGTCCTACATCGCGCTCCCAGCTCTGTGGGGAGTCTGCTTCTCCCTCTGACCTCCTCGCTCATGCTCTCTCTCACTGTCTCTCTCTCAAATAAATAAATAAAATCTTAAAAAAAAAAAAAAAACTGAAGGTTAGAAATAGTAATTATACCCAACATCATTCAGCCAGAATTCTACTGGGATTTGAACCCATGTTCTCTGGCTTCCATTCAAAAACTCTTCCATGTATTATCCTGTTTTATTTTGTCAAAAACGGGAATATTTACACATTTTTTCACACATTTATTTGACTATTATAATTGACAATTCTTACATTGCTTCCTAATACAAGAAAGTTTGAAATGTGGGGGTAATTTGATTCCTAGCATCTAGGATCCTAGTATCTTATTTTTTATAAAATTTCAAAATTTTCATAAAGCCTGAGTGAAAATATTTTTTCAGATTATAAAAAAAGTAGAAATAAATTATGTAAAATGTGGAAAAATAGAGAAAAGTTGAAAAAGAGAAAATCACCCGAATTCTGGATACCTAGAGAAAAGCACTGTAGGCCGTTTGAGTGTTTCCTTCCAGTTTTTTTTTTTTCTCTATACATAGGCACATCTACATTACACTCGATTTTATCACTGAACATTATCCCAGAAGTCTTTTTCCCACATTATTTCAAATCCTCATGTTCTTAATGTGACAAAAACACTTCATGGTGCGGACATGCCACCATTCACTTCACTACCCCCTACTGCTGGATACGTGGTTTGTTTCCAGTTATCATCTTTGTAGATTGAAGAAAAGAAATAGTCCCCTAAGCCTTTTCAGTGCCCAGCTGTGTCTCCTGGATCAATTCCAACATTCACTAAATCTGTCCTGGAATTCAGAGGTAGACAGAGACCTTCACTATTATCTAATTTAACGTCTTCAGCTTAAGGGTGTGGATTCCTGTAGGGGCTATACGACCCTACAGCTGGATGATGGACAGAGCAGAGTCAAGCCCTTGGACGGGGAAATCAGAGAATCTTCACATTTAGGAATGAAGAATCATGTAAGGAGACCCTAGACCGAGGGCTATATTCTCATCAGCCACTCAGCCACCACAGCAAAAAGTCTCCAAAGACCAAGCCCTCAGAGTTTGGGGGAAGGGAACGTGATTTGCCTCAGATGACACAGTGAGATGATGAGAGAACCAGGCTCCAGACCCAGATCAAGTAATTCCCCACCACGGCTGCTCTCCGCGCCGCTGCAGAGGGGGCGGTACAGATCACAAAGTGTGAATGAAAATATCCCAGCACCCAACCGCACGCCCTCCACGTGGAAAGGTAGTGCTCGAGCACTACGGTCTACTGTTTGGCTGAGTGAACTCTAAAACCCAGCAAAGCAACAGCTTTTATGCAAATCAAGAAGACAAGAGTAGAGCCACTAATTTTTAACAATTTAACAAACTTCCCAAGAACTAGCAACATTAGTCATCCATGCAATATTTCAGCAGAAATTTCATTTTCGTGATTCTTTAAACTAGAAATAAATTTGGGAAGAGTCACATTTTGCTATTGAGTACTTTGAGCTTTCCCCAAGCCCAAGCTTTAAGGAACACCCCAGATGGCAACTATCTGCCTTTGGTTAGTCTGGAACTAGGTCCCGCCTCAGTCCCATACCACCTAGAAAATTCCTGACTTCCATTATCCAAATTCCACCAACTGACTGCTGCATTTTGGTTCCTTAAAGAACCTGATTATTGCCGAACTACAGGACTAACATTACTTGTCCCAGACTTCCCTTGGCTGCTAGCTTTGTGTCAAAAACGGGTTACATGGCCAATAACCACATGAACTGATATCAGCATTCTTAGAAGGCCAGTGGGCATCGCACATCAAAAGCCACAGAAATGTTGATACCCTTGGGACAACTAATCTCACTCCTGGGACTCTTCCCCAAAAGAGAAGTCAAAAGGAGAAGGACCTTTGTAACTGATGTTCCTCATAGCATTAGAGCTACCCAACAATAGTTCTCTACTGACAGCTGCCTTTTGTTGAAGAAATTCTCTGACAGGTCTCAACATGCTTCTAAAACCTCACAGTGGCTGTGCACCAGGGGGAAACTGAGGCTCAGAGCACAAGGCGGGAACTGAATCCAGGTCACATGGCTAGCACACGGCAGATCCAAGGCTTGAACCAAAGACTTTGTGACTGTCCCACTCATCCCTAGGATTGCTAAGGACCAAGACCCCTGGAGCGGCGAGGCTCAGGAATGAGCCAAGATGCAAGAGTCCCCATGAGAAGCATGAAGACGATGCAGCCCTGCAGGAAAGGCCTTCCTGAAACAACATTAAGGGGAAAAGAGGAGCACTTCAAATTAAAATCCACAGTGTGATTATAATTTCCATTAGAATATTGTAAAAATTGAAAGCAGTCCCAGAGACAAATCTCTGGGCCTAGATTCAGGGGGAAATATGGGTGGGGGCTTTATTCTAGCTCTATTTCCTTGAATGTTACACCAATGTCTTAAAAACAGGCCTCAGAAATAAAAAATGTAAAAAACAAAAACAAAAACAAAAAAAACCTGCCTTGGCCACTGACTTGAGGTTAAACGAGCGCACAGGGCTGTTTTTCTCTCTCCTCTACCTCTGGGTGACTCCCCCTTCCCCGTTCCTCCTCCCCACCCGCCAGCTCTCTCGGTTTCATGATGCCTGCTCCGTGCTGGAAACCACAACTTCCCCCCTGGGGATTGCTGAGCACCTAGGAGGGAATCACCGGTAGGTCTTTTTCAGCAGAGGTGAGAGGCTATTGGAATATGACATCACTATTCAAATGGTGAAGGACAGAGAGAGAGCACCAAACAAATTCGCATGCCAAGGAGAAAACCGGTGGGCTTTTATGGCTCTGTTGATGGGAAGTGCCCTGCCGACTGAAAGGTCAGGAGCTGACGTGTCCCATGGCACTGGAGCGTTGCACGAAATTGCAAAAATAGAATCTTATAAAAATTCATAAGCTCATGAAACACCCACTTGACTTACAGGTTCGGGGTATGGTGGCCGGAATTCCAGCAGGTCTTGGGAACAGAGGAAGCCTAATAGCTGCATCTGTTTGGGGCACCAGTGTGTCCTCAGCACTGCCCTCGGCCCCTCTGCATGAAAGAATGCTGGGTAACTCACATGCACGGAGGGTTTCCCATATATATGCCTTGAGCAGAGCTCCTCTTGTTTTAACCGATTGACTCCCACGGTAGATACTGCTGGTTTACCTTCTAATGAAGAGTGCGGTGTAGCACAGTGCCTGGCATGTAGGGGAAGCAGCTTCCCTTTGGTTACTCATCTGTCCCTTCTTGGTCCTAAAGGAACTTTGAATGTCCCCTTCTCCAGTGAAAGTACTGTGAAAGACTTGGTGCCTCCAGGACAAGGCACTGATGACCTGTCATGCCCCTCCAGCAGCTACCTGCGGCTATTGCCTTTTCCTTCCTATCGGTGCTCCTACTACACTCTGCCTGATCAGGCCTGCCAGTGGGATTTCTCTTTCTCTGATAGGAGTTCTCTCTCTTTCGCTTATCCATTCTCCGATCTCTTAAGACGTTAATCTTTGTTGTGCCTAGTTGTTGATGTCCTTGTTTCGCTTTTCTTTGCAAGCTCACTAGATGCTAGGTGCCTTGCTTGTCCACACTGCTCCTTGCACGCCCAAGAGTCTGCACATGGAAAATGCCACCCGGGTACATTTTGCAAGGGCTCTCCTCACCCTCCAATCCCCCAGGGTCCGAGCGTGATACCTGGCATATAGCAAGGTGCTTCATGATCATGCGATAGACAAGTGAACAAACAAATAAGTGATTAGCAGGGAGTTTATATGGGGGCCTGAGTGGAGAGTGGGTCATGCTACAAATATATGCAAAGCACCTGTTGTTGGCTATGGGAGGAGAGTCACAAGACGGAAGGTCTGTTAGGCTCCCTGGGAGTCCGGTGAATTATGGCAGCTTCTCTGTTACATGTTTCCTATACTCATGTGATCCTAAAGGAATCCTACACATGCGACTGGACACTTCATTTTACAGATGAGACTAACTCGCCTGGTTACCCAGCTCTCCCTGACTCCAAAGCCAACATTACCTCCTTTCGCTGGACAACCATTTAGCAGAGTGGTCAAGGGCATGGGCTCTGGGGTCAGACGATCTGGATTCACGTCCTGACTTGCTTCTTACGAAGCAGTGGGAATTCTGACCGATCAGGGAAACCACCAAGGCTTAGTCTGTAAAATAGGGATTGCGATATTTCCCACTTCAAGGGTTGTTGGGAGAATTAAATGAGACAGTTGAAATAATATCCCCTGAGTGAAGCACACCGCAAGCCTTAGTAACAGTTGCAGCAGCGGCGGCGTGGGGTTGATGGTAATTGTGGTTGTAGACCTCCACATGAAACTGGAAGACTGTCTGAGCGAGTGTAAGAGCGGGAGTGGAGGGGTGGATTGGAAACCGAGCACCTACGGGAAGAAGGCTGGTTGTCCTCAACGCCTAGGGAACAGGAAGGAGGGATGCAGTTCCTAGGAATAACCACAAGGTGGAGCAGCGACTGCGCACCCACCAAGTCTGAACCCCCTACCCCCACCCCGCTTAAGACAAAATAAAGGCATTAGGTACTGGGAGTACCCTGAAGAACTCAGAACTCAGGAGACTCCTGATACATCGAGGCGGGTTAGCTCCTCAAGCTTTAGAGGTGATTTTTGTCCCTGTCATTTAAGACAGGTTTCAGGAAAGCAAGATCAAACACAGGAAAGCACGCAGAGCTTGGGCAAAGTGGGAACAGGGCAACGGGGTGACCACGAACAGGGGTTCTCAACTTATTCGACCTGACTGATAATGTTGTGACAGGGTTTGCTTGTGACACTCCCTCCCAGCTGGGGTGGAAGCAAATGGGTCACAGGTTACGAGCAGTTCCCCTTTCTTTCTCACTCATCTGGACCCCATTAGGTGAGTTAGAGAACAGCTGGACTGGGCCACACATGGTCGCCTGGGATGAGGGGAGTTTAAAAGGTCTTGGAGGCATAATATTTCAAGAAACCTCTTACACACGGAGGCCTAGCGTGGGGCAGAAGACCGAGCATGGGCAAGATGGACCTGGGTTCAAATTCTGCCTCTACACTATAGTTCCATGACCCTGGGCAAGGGAGTAATATTAGTACCAATCCGGTGGGTTGTTTTGCCCATTAAATGAGACACTACCTGTCAAATGCTTTGCATATGCTGAGGAGTAAGTACAATAACTGGTCAAAGAAAGGCAGCTATTATTTTTACCGGATAGTGATGGAGAAAAGATTGCTGTGACGTCCGCTCCCACAATCCTGCGGAGGTCCCACGGTCTCACGTGCCAAATGTCTTATATTTTGCTCAGTTTGAATCACATGCGATGGAACTGACTTCCCAATGAGAGCTCAAGGCCCTGAAAGTAAGACTCAAAACACCCATGTCTCTTGACCATTGCACAATTCTGACTATAATTCTGGACATAGGAGAGTGGAGCTGACTATCGAGAAGCCCTTCTGTTGGTCAGTTGTGGTTTCCAGCACGGCCCCTAATGAGGCAAGTCAATAGCCATTTGTTAAGCACCTGCTGTATGCCCAGAACACGGGGACTGTCCGCTCTGAGGAGAATGTCCTGGGTGTCCCTTTTTTCTCATTGCCAAAATGTGGCTCTGGGGGAGTCCGTGTACCTCAGCCCCCTGCTCCGACCTAACTGACCCCACTTCTGGACAGAGACACTGGCATGGAACAGAAGGGACAGTACAAGAAACTAACTTGGTTCAGTGCATTTAGGCAATTGTTTTTCAAGTTCACAAGGCCATTTCTTCCAGGACTAGACGAAACTGATGTATAAGTTACTGTGACATTGAAGGCGAGGAAGACAGAAAGAACTGGAAGTCCCACTTACATAAACTCAAGAGAATCTGAAGGGGCAAAGGTCCATTCTAAATATCTTCTTGGACTCCTAAGCCCTCCTCGGCCTCATTGCTCTTTCTGCCTTACTGGTCTCTGTTTCCTCAACTGGAAAATGAGAGTATGTGAGCAACAGGTCACAAGGTCATTTGAGAACCCTGGACGTAGCCCCTGGTGGAGGCTCACGGTGGGAGAGCCCTGGCTCCTTTCCAGTCACCAACTCTCCATGTGACCCGGAGTCCTTCTCCTCTCTGAACCTCAGCTTGTCCGTGTGCATTGTCCGTGTGCACAAGACCTCCGAGGTCTCTCCAGATGACCTCTGGGGCCCACTCTAGCTGGGCCGTTGATGCCACTTCTAAGGTTGTTCCCAGATTTGCCTGCTCTGTTCTCACCCCTGATTCAACAGTGTTGACTTGGGGCTTGACTAGTAGGTGAGTTTCACTTCTTCCTCTCAGTGGCGGGTAACTTTCGTGATGACATACGTCTCCAGAGACAGTCTGGGACTCTTCAGGTAGATGGAGGCAAACATGACTATCCCTTGACAGGAGGGCTGGGGTTGGTTGGTTTTGCTATTGTTCTTGGAGAACCATGACCCTCCTTGCACGGCAGTTTTTTTTGTTTTTTTTTTTTGTTTGTTTAATTTTTTATTTTTTTTTAATTTTTTATTTTTTATAAACATATATTTTTATCCCCAGGGGTACAGGTCTGTGAATCACCAGGTTTACACACTTCACAGCACTCACCAAATCACATACCCTCCCCAATGTCCATAATCCCCCCCCCTTCTCCCAAACCCCCTCCCCCCGGCAACCCTCAGTTTGTTTTGTGAGATTAAGAGTCACTTATGGTTTGTCTCCCTCCCAATCCCATCTTGTTTCATTTATTCTTCTACCCACTTAAGCCTCCATGTTGCATCACCACTTCCTCATATCAGGGAGATCATATGATAGTTGTCTTTCTCTGCTTGACTTATTTCGCTAAGCATGATACGCTCTAGTTCCATCCATGTTGTTGCAAATGGCAAGATTTCATTTCTTTTGATGGCTGCATAGTATTCCATTGTGTATATATACCACATCTTCTTGATCCATTCATCTGTTGATGGACATCTAGGTTCTTTCCATAGTTTGGCTATTGTGGACATTGCTGCTATAAACATTCGGGTGCATGTGTCCCTTTGGATCACTACATTTGTATCTTTAGGGTAAATACCCAATAGTGCAATTGCTGGGTCATAGGGCAGTTCTATTTTCAACATTTTGAGGAACCTCCATGCTGTTTTCCAGAGTGGCTGCACCAGCTTGCATTCCCACCAACAGTGTAGGAGGGTTCCCCTTTCTCCGCATCCTCGCCAGCATCTGTCATTTCCTGACTTGTTGATTTTAGCCATTCTGACTGGTGTGAGGTGATATCTCATTGTGGTTTTGATTTGTATTTCCCTGATTGCACGGCAGTTTTAAAGTAGGAGCACTGGCTTTGTTTTTAATCAGCAACTTTACCCATAAAGAAATTTTGAATGGCAATTATATGTTAAATATCTCAAACTTCTTTCCTTGCAAATTACAAAATGAACAGTCTTGCCTTTCTTCCTTTGCTCCTGCCCTCTCTTCAACCCAGAAATTCAGGGGCTCTTTAAAGGCATTTACTTACCTTCAGAGAGGGGGAGAAGAGGGACATTGTAATGGGATTTCTCCTTTGCCCTGATTCATCCTTTTGTTACTGGCTGAGCACTTCCCGCACATCTATATAATTAATACTCAATAAGCTGAAGGTTGACCTTCAGTGACTGGGCAGTTCCTAAAAATGAGAATGTGGTACACGAAGGCACTGTCTTCTGGAAGAGTCCAGGATGACACTGGAGTCAATGTCCTTTGATAAATTCACGGAATGTGGGGTTAGGTCAGCAGCCCCCATGACTGCAGCATGTCACCCAAGCCTCTTTGGAGAACTTTTTAGGTAGGAGCTGGGTTTTGGGTGAAGAGGCAGTGATAAATGAATCATAATTCAGAAGAATGGCAAGGTGATTGGGGGAACTATGATCTGTTCTGCAGATCACGAAAAGATGAGCCCTGGCGGGGCTGAAATTCAAATACTGTCAGGGACCAGAGAAGTTTCATTCATTCATTCAAAAAACATCATTGAGACCTACTAAGTGCCAGGCATTGCTCTAGATGCTAGAGCAGACAACAACTCAGTAGAGACCTGAGGGAGATGAAGAGTGAGCTGTGCTAACATCTGGGGAAGAGTGTCCCAAGGCAGCAAATAGCAAGTGCAAAGGTCCTGAGGCAGGAATGTGTCTGGTATGTTCCAGGAACAGCGAGGAGACCCTGTGGCTGGAGTCAAGTACTTCATGTAGGGCTTTTGCACAGAGGGAGAAGGGATGCCATTGAGACACTTCTCAGCAGAGAAGAACACGATCTTACTTTTGATTTGACAAAATGCCTCTGGCTGCTGAGCAAAGAATAGACTGGAGGGAGCAAGGACAGGAACAGAAGGACCAGAGACGACAACGATAGGTGAAAGTTGTCTCGTGTGACTGAGAGGATGTTGATGGAGGTGCCAAGAAGCGATCAGATTCTGGGTTTATTTTGAAGGAAGAGCCAGCAGGATTTGCTGAAGGATTAGATGAAGGTAGTAGAGAAAAGGATGAGTTCTTGTTTGGGGCATGAGCTGGTCGGAAGATGGGATCACCATTCATGGGCTTGGGAGAGATTGCAGGAAAAGCAAGGTTGAGGAAGGAAAGGGGAAGCTGTGTATTCACAGCAAGATGGGGAGAGACATGTGGCAGCCTTGTCCCACCTTGAGGGGAGGTGATATCCAAAATTCTGACAAAACAGGTCCACCACCACACGTACAAGTAATACCGTGAGGTGGGGAAAGCCCTGGTTTCTTTTGAGTCAGAACACCTAGTTTTGAGCCACACACTTGCCACCCTCTAGCCAAGGGATTTGGGGCCTCTCACAAAAGCGAGCTTGCTCTGACCTAGTCGTCTTCCCAATCAGGCTGTGTAGAGGTGCTGTGAAAAATGCAAAACGTTAGCCCCGGAGGCGGAGGGAAGGCGCAAGGAAACCAGTCTCTGGAACCAAGGGGAGATGGGTTTGGAGTCTCTTGCTCTAAATATGACATTGGGCATGTTTCAGAATCTTTTCAAGTCTTGGAACTAGGAGGTTTTTTTGTTTTGTTTTTTAAGATTTTTGTTTATTTATTTGACAGACAGAAATCACAAGTAGGCAGAGAGAGAGATTGGAGGAAGCAGGCTCCCTGCCGAGCAGAAAGGCCGATGCGGGGCTCGATCCCAGGACCCTGGGATCATGACCTGAGCCGAAGGCAGAGGCTTTAACCCACTGAGCCACCCAGGTGCCCTGGAACTAGGAGGTTCTTAACAGACAGATAGGACCGAAGAAAAGGACCTTTGAGATCATGTTGCTTTGAGAAAGAATGATACCAGAGCTCAGAGAAGGCACAGACTTCCCCAAGTGACCCAGCAAGTGAGGAGCGGAACTAGGCCTGGAAGCCAGTGCTCCTGTGGCTTTGCCCCATCCCTGTTAGGAAAAACGGAAGCAGCGGGGGTGAAATCGGGATCTTCTCCTCGACGACGTGGACCCTTTCCAGTCTTGTCCGCAGGCTCACACAGGCTGACCAAGATTCCATGACCAAGGCTTCCCGGTAGTGACGGCAGGACAGAGCGGGGCTTCTTGAATGGTCCCTTTGAGCCTCTTGGATTTCTCTGGGGCCTGCAGTGTTTGCACTGGTCTAGACATTTTCCACCAAAGCTCCCGGCAAATATTTGAGGGCCCCGATACAATGCCACACAAATAACCATATCTAAAGCTCTCCCTCGGGTAAACAGCCTCAAGTCCTTAGTCAGTGAACAGTGATCAGAGGGGAAAAACCAAAACCAAAACTGGGCGGCTCCTCAAAACAGTTTTTAGAAAGTAAACCTCAAAGACCACCTAGCAGGTGACACATTTTTTGTTGTGGTTAAAGTCCCAGTACACCATTCACTGAAAACTTGGCAGGGTGTGTGTGTGTGTGTGTGTGTGTGTGTGTGTGTTTAACAGCTTTTCCCTGATACAGAAAAAATGCCCTGTGGGAGCAAATGCTGTTTTAAAAAATAACTTTTAAACTTCAGAAACCCAGTACGTATCCCTCTTACTTGGTCTCAAGTGTCGCGTGTACAATATTTAATGATCCCTCTATCCGACAGTGGTAGGAAAGACTTTAGAAGTCGATTAAATGGGCCAACTTTTTTTGCTCTGAAATTTTGACATGGTTCACATGAGAAATTTTCTGTCATCAGCAGAAGGAGGTAAATGTACTCCATCCTCACACATGAGCCAATCTGGGGGTAACCCTCAAGCAGCTTTGGATGGGGAGATGGAGAGGAAGTCACATAAAATTTCAGGGATAGTGGTTCAAGTTTAGACCAGGGAAGCCACAGTGGGTCACCCCAAGTTAGAAGTCCCAGGACCACTCCTGACCTTCCAAGGTTAGAAATCTGCCACTCCAGACCTTCAAAGAGTCTTCATCATCCTTTCTTCTGCTCTACCTTTCTTCTGCTCTACCTTCACACCTGGTAAATTGGGAATCCTAGTTCCTAAAACCTTCTGTTATTCATCTCAGGTAATCACAGGTTAGTCAGATCAATTATCCACTGGTAGTCAGCTAGTGCTTTGACAGACGCAGACAAACAAAATTACTTTCGTGTATTATTATTGGCAAGAATAGCAACTAACATTTATTGAAGACTTGCTCTGTGACATCACTGTGTATTATCTAATTTAATCTTTTTAAACCATGAATTTACACTGTATTAACCCCATCTGACCCATGTAGAACCCAGGTCCTCGCTAGAACCCTATTCCAGTCTAAATACAGGAAGGCTCTTTAGAAATAACTGACAGAATTTCAGAATTATTAAAGCCCAAAAGATCATATGATCTTAATGTAGTGTCTCGTATGTTTATTCTCATCACTGATACTTAATTAGTACTTCCTAAGCCATAAATAGGATCGCGCTATAAAAATGTTTGAAACCTTTTTTTCACTTAATATATTGAGATATCTTTAAATCAGTAAGTAAGAATGAAAAAATATCTACAGCACTTGAGATTAAGGAAACTGGCACTTTTTTATTTTGCCTTAATTTTTTGGAATGGTTATATATCACAAAGAACAACAACAAAAAAAAAAGCAAGTTATTTCCATTCCTGGAAAACAAAACAAGATTCCATTACTGCATTGGCCTATGGCAGGACGTGGGCACAAATCCGCTGGTAACAAAAAATCACTAATCATCATCTGCACCTGCTTAGAGCTTTCTGGTTGGCAAAGCACATTTGTGTACTGCTTTACCTTAATCCTCATACTAATCTTATATGATACACAATATGATGCCAACTTTCAGGCCAAGGAAACTGAGGGTCGAAGAGTTTATAGTATGCATGACTCAAGGTTACACAAAGCCTTAAGACAAAAGCTGGGCTCGGTTTTCTTGATGCCAAGTGGTACACTTATTCCATTACCCCCATACCTTTTTTTTTCTTTTTTAAGACTGTATTTACTTACTTGGAAGAGGAGAGAGAACACGAGTAGGGGAAGGGGGAGAGGGAGAAGCAGACTCCCCACTGAGCAGGGACTGCGTAACTACGCAGGGTTCAATCCCAGGACCCAGGGATCATGACCTGAACCAAAGGCAGAGGCTTAACCCACTGAGCCACCCAGGTGCCCCCTATGGTTATCTATCCACATAACCTGAGTCCTTGGTATTTTCTGGATTCTGCTGTCACCTCCTCCTAAAAGTTTACATGATGAGTCTTCACTCTGAGGGTCTGCTGTTTTGAAAAGGACATCTGTATATAACAGCTTCTCCTGATTGCTGGAAAGATAAAGATAATGCCTTCTTAATCACGTGTTCTTAGCTAGCCCCTCTATGGAAAGATGATACACACAGGGCAAGTGTGACCATAGTACCTCCTGGAAGCTCCTCCCTCCCCTCCCTTGCTGTGGGCTTCCTTGAGCCCTGTCTGCTCAGAGAGCACAGGTGATGGGGGAACCTTCCAGAGAAGGACAACCACAGTCAGCCCTTGTTGTCTGTTTCCTAGGTGCCAAGCACCTGCCACTCTTCTTCTTAAGTCCTGACAATAATAGTGTACCCATTTACACATGAAGAAACCGAGATTCATGCAGGTAAAGTCTCAAGCCCGTGGTCACAGTCAGTAAAGAGTGGAATGGAAATTCAGTCCCAGCCATGGGCCCCTAGTGCCTATGCACTCAGATTATGCACCCCTCGGTGACCCCTCAAGGAGTGAGTACACAATGGAAAAGAAGGGATCAGAAATCCTGCTTGGGTTTTTAAAAGTATACATCTTAATCATTTGTAAGTGTACAGTTCAGCAGTATCAAATACATTCACACTCTTGTGCAACCATCATCAACAACCATCTCTAGAACTTCTTCGCTCTGCAAAACTGAAACTGCACCCATGAACCACTAACTCCCCATTCCCTCCCCCTCTACCCCGCCCCGCCCCGCCCCCAGGCAACCATCATTATACTTTCTGTCTCTATGAATTTGACGATAGTCAGCATCTCATAGAAGTAGAGTAATATAGCATTTGTCTTTGGGACTGGTTTATTTCACTCAGCATAATGTCCACAAGGTTCACCCGTGTTATAGCATGTGTCCACACTTTCTTCCTTTCTAAGGCTGAATAATATTCCATGGAACCCATTTTACTTCTCCGTTCATCCGTTGATGGACACTTGGTTTGCTTCCCCCTTTCAGCTGTTGGGAATCATGTCGCTGTGAGCACGCATGTGCCAGTATCTCTTGGAGACCCTGATTTCAATTCTTTTGGGTGGAATTATTGGATCCTATGGTGATGTTTATGAGTTTTATAATTTAAAGAAATAAAGGTGTTTTTTTTAAGTGAACACTCACATGGATTAAAACATGTTTAATAATGAGGCCTGCAAGATAATAGTGGATAAAGATGGTGGGCTTGGAGGCCGTTGAGGTCATCTTGGGCTCTAGAGCATCTGTTGGGCTGCGAGATTCCTGAGGGCAGGGGCCAGCTTTGCAGCTCTCCACCCCACCCCATGCCCATCTTCCGGTGGATGCACAACATACATGGACTAGAGGAATAACTTCATCACAGCATCTAGGCAAGTGACAGATTTTCCCAAAGGTAAACAAAGGACTGCATGGAAGCAGGGCCCCCATGACAATGGAGGACAGGACTTTGTCACTTGGGCACTTAACTTCCTCGGTCTTTTTCTCCTCGGTTACATGAAGACACTACCACCTTGTATAACTCACAGGACTTTTTAAAAAGATTTTATTTATTGGCACACCTGGGTGGCTCAGTGGGTTAAAGCCTCTGCCTTCAGCTCAGGTCATGATCCCAGGGTCCTAGGATCAAGCCCAGCATCGGGCTCTCTGCTCAGCAGGGAGCCTGCTTCCCTCTCTCTCTCTCTCTGTCTGCCTCTCCACCTACTTGTGATCTCTGTCTGTCAAATAAATAAATAAAATCTTTAAAAAAAAAAGATTTTATTTATTTATTTGGTAGAGAGAGAGAGCATCAGAGAGCAAAAGTGGAGAGAACAGCAGAGGGAGAGGGAGAAGCAGACTCCCCCCTGAGCAGGGAGCCTGATGTGGGACTCAATCCCAGGACCCTGGGATCATGACCTGAGCTGAAGGCAGATACTTAACCCACTGAGCCACCCAAATGCTCTTAATTCACAGGATTATTGTGAAAATGCACCATTCATTTTTTCAACAAATAACTGCATGCCTCCTGGCCCAGGGCTAGATCAAAAGCAAAATAAGCATTCAATGAGCATTGCTTGAGTTTTCATTCTGTATAATTTTATATAGTATTTTTTATTCTTTGGTAAGGTCCACATTGAAGTGCCTTGTCTTATTCCTTTGTCTTTGAAACAAGATTCTAAAAAGAAAGAAAGTGCTCAGGGCTTTCTTTTCATGACCTTCCAACATGACTTTGTTCTGCTAGCTCTATAAACCGGAAGATCGTCTCCCATGTCCTAGAGGAGGGAAGCCCTGGGTCAGGAGCTTTCTGGGAAACTGTGCATTCCTCTGCTCTCTGAAGAACCCATCAGCTTGCCTAACCAATGATGGGCATCTCCAGCTGCAAGCAGGAGTTAATGAAGTGTGTGGGACAATGATGGGAAAAGGTCAGCCTCTCCATCACTCCTGACACCACTGCTAAGTGAAGGCCACGGAAGGGAACTAGCCATAGGGTTAAGAGAGAAGGACCAGAAAACAATATCCACTTCATTAGCCGGTGATTCCAAATGTGTGGAAAGAGGCCAAGGTCCAGCCTACGGACTGTGACGAGACGTTCTTACAACGCTGAGAGGTCTGGGCAAAGGCCGACCCGAGAGTGTCCACGCCGTCTCTATCCAGTGGCATCTTGGGGACATTTTCCCTTTACCCTTTACCTGTCCACTTCCCCACTCCTTCCTTCCTTCCTTCCTTCCTTCTTATCTTTCCTCCTTTGCCTTTAAAATTGTATTAATCTTCTCTCCTTTTTCATTATCCTCTTTTTCTTCCTTTGAACTTTTCTCTCATTCTATGCCGCCAGTCAATTTCCTCTTTTTTCCAGATCTTGAAAAATTCCTGAGAGGCAGACATCTGGTGGCCTCTAGCCAGGTTTTCAGCTACAAAACATAGCACTCGCATGCATTAGAACAGGGGTCCCAGAGCGGAGCACCCGAGGTGGTCCGTTGCCACGACGGGATGAAAACATGAGGTCTTAACTTTCATGTTTGCATTAATTCCGTGGCCTTTTTAACTTTCCTGTTCGCATCAAGTGTTAATACAGAGGCACCTGTAGTAAGTGTATTAGTCACTCAGTACAGATTGTAGGATTGAGGTGCTCAAACCTTTCCAGCTAAACTGAGAGGAATAATGGGGACACCCATTTACGATGCCCGCTTTAAGAAAAAGCCCCTTAAAAACTAGCACTTCCTTCAGCTCATTCCTGTTGCCCATCAGCGCCTCTGACTGTGCTCAGACGGGGCTTCTGGACACTCGGGGCTGCTGCCCGGCTCCATTTTCAGCACTAGGTCCCTTACCTGAAAAGTCTTCCTTGGGAAGACCCTTCATTACCAAGTGTCTCCCACGCGCCCTTTCACTTTGCTGTCCTTTGACCTCTCTGCACAGGGGACAGTCCTCAGACCTGCGACACATCTGTGTGTCTGCTCACTCCCTGGTCTTTTGGTGGGTGGACGCAGAGCTTTGTGAGGCTGGGCCTTCCCCAGCTTTCCTCACTGCTGCACCCCTGAGAACCGTGCCCCACACAGGTGCTGGGTGAGCAAACAAATGGCGTCATGGATTGGCTCTCTTCTCTTTTTTTGTCATTGATCTAATGAAGGCTAATTTCACAGCCACTGTGAACACTCTCTGACCCCCTGGCCAGACCCAGTTCCTTAAGGGCAGGAGCTGTCTCTTTAATATCTTTAAACTCCCAAGGTTCCCCTCCCCCCGCCACTGAAAGTGCATGACATGTTTGTTGAATGAATAAGTGAGCATAGGCTGGGCCTCGGGTGGGCAGAAAGGCGGAATGGGCACAGAGCGAAGATGGTTGGTAAGCCAGAGCCTGGGAGGGTGCCAGCCGCGGGCTGTAAGATGGAGAGAGTTCCCGTTCCATGGCTTCAGATATTCGCCATCCACTCAGAGGAGCCCAAACGGAATCCTGCAGTACCTCAGAGGAGCTCAAGGTGGTTTCATGCTTCCAGCAGACACAACATGACAGGTTTACGTGAGAGAAGGTAGGTTCACAGGCCCTGCTGGTCAGTCCAGTCAACAGGTACCGAGAACCTGCTATGGGCCGACACTGCCTCAGGACCTGGCCACATGAAGATAAATGAAAATGCAGCCCTCCCTCTGGGGACCGCCCCCCCCTCCCCCACCGTGCCCACAGTCAGGTCTCTGAAAGGCACAGAAGGCAGAGATGGCTCTCAGGTGGGAGTAGGGACAGAGAGGCCTGGCGGGGCCAAGGACACTGGGTTGTGCAGAAGCTGAAGCTAAAATTCCATCCCAGAAAATTAGGGAGGCGACAGGACATGAATGTAGTGAGCTGAGGCTCCAAGCCCCTGAGGCAAGCTCCGTTGTCCCAGCAGCAGCCTTACAAAACAGAAACTCAAAGGTACGATTATTAAGATTACAGAGCGTTAAACCCCAAGCACATCCATGAAGCCAGACCAGCCAGACAAGGTCACATCTCCCCAAGAGGCCCAAACCAACCTCCCGTTCAGAACCACTGAACTCATTCCGGAGTTAGCTGGGGTTTCCTAAGGGAATGAGCCCTCAGCTGATCCCAGAAGGTTGGGGGTGGGGGGTGGGGCAGGAAATTGCTAGAAGGGACAGAACTCATCAGGAAAGCTCCTGCAGCTCCTGAATTCTAAAGCAAGTTTTCAGGGAGGTTGCAGAATCTGGTTTGGGCTTTAAGCCTTTTCTCTGCACTTATTTCTGCCTGAAATGCTCTGTGACTCCTTGTTGTTGAAATCCGACTTACCCTCGTAGGGCTCTAAGCCCCCACTGAACTTTGCTGGCTCCCCGAAAATTCCCCCAAATTATCAATGTTTTCTTCTACTGATTAATTGTGCCAGACGGTTTTTGTCTTCTTCCTTTCCTGACAAATTCTACACTGTTTTCTTTTTCTAGATGAAGAAACGGAGGTCAGCGTGGCAACTTGCCCAAGGTCACACCTAGGAAGTGGCAGAGACAGATTTCCAACCCAGCTCAACCCGACTCCAGGCCCCTGGCTGATCCCCCCGGGGCATCCGCCCCTCAGCTGGTAGCTGGAACCGAACTTAGAAGGCCAGCCGTGCTGCTTTTGACCTTCAACTTGCCATGAGCAACAGCAGGTCCTCTGCAACTCAAGCTCTACGAGCATCAGGGAGAAAACTAAAAGTAGGAATTGATAATACCGTCTCCTGCGGCTGTGATGAGGAGTAAAGAGCATACACTGCTTTTATGTAAAGCCATCAGCCGGGCCTATTATAAAGCCCCCTCCATCCTAACTGGAAATAGAGGCGTTTCCACGTCTCTCTCTTTCCCACTATGTAAATAACTCCCACTGACTCTCGCTCCTCTTGGTGGCCAGACACCTACCGCAGAGCCTGGCACATAGCGGGGGCCTCAGTAAATGTTTGCTACATTGACTCAGCAACCCTGCAGTGCTCTTTACCCCCAGGCCTGGGAGCAGGGACTGTGCCTAGTCACCAGAGCATTAAAGAGTACCATCCTTAGTGTGCGGCCCAGTGGTCACCCTCGTGCCCCAGGTGCCTCTCTAGACAGCACTCCCTCCACAGAGCAAGCACAGGGCCTCCCATGGGAGGAGGGGAGATAAAGGTGGTGGGGAGGCACAGGGTAGCACCAAGTGGGTAGCCATTCCTGACTCAGAGCCTGGCCTTTCCTGGCACCCAGGCCTTTCCCAGCCCCCTTTCAGCTTTTCCATCGCTCAAGCATGACATTGGGAATGGAAATAGGAGGATCCTGCCTTTCTCTTCTGGCTCACACCCTCCGTGCTCATCGTGTCATTATACAAACACAGCCCCATAGCACCTAGATGCAGAAGACCTGGGCCACGAGATGGTGCTTCTGGCACCTCCCAGGGTCATTTTTCCTCTCTGAGCCGCAGCTTCCTCATCTGTGAATCTCGGAGAGTACTGGCTGTCTTGCCTTCTTTATGGGACTGTCTTGAGCATCGTTTGATCTCAAGGATCAAATGAAAGGAGAGAGCTCTTTGCACACCATAAAACCCTGTTCAAATGTCGCAGTTCTTCACATGCCAGAGATCTCCTTGGACAGGAAAGACTGCTGTCTCTCTCTCTTGCACGTGCAATCACAAGATTTCTCTCTGTGCACTAGACCATCCCAGGTGCTTCTGTGCGCTCCTTCCTCTGTCTGGGTGGGTAGGGGACTTGCTGCCAGAAAGAGCCAGGAAGGAGGCACCTAACGTGGAATTAGGAGGTCCACCCTTCAAGTCCCATCTGCCCCTTAATCATTTGTGGGTCCCTGGGCCACCAAAAACTCTCCCTCTCAGAGTTTACATTCACTCGTCATTAAAGCGGGGATGATATTGCCTACCTCATAGTTTCTGAGAAGTAAAGGTGAGAACAGAGCAAGGGCACCTCACTAACACTTATTTGAATATTAATCTGAAAACAAATTCCAAGAAATTTTCGTAAATATTATTGCTCTTCCCCCCCCCCTCCAATACCATGCCCTAGCCCACACCGTTTCTTCTACAAATGTTTATGGAGTACCTGCCGGGTGCCGGGCCCACTGCCAATCCCTTTTCATGGCTGTGGGAGGAGGAGGAGGAGGAATAGATTATCGCTTTGTAGTAAAGGCTCTCCATGCTTAGGTGTAGTATTTATTAGTTTAATATCATACTAGATTGCTAATTTTTAATTTAATCTTTTACGGGCTACTAGGAACACCCTATTTCTAAAAATGACCCTGTAGAAGGATGTGAGTTGTTGAATCGAAATGAGAGAAATCTCCTCAACCCTTAGGAGTTACCCTGGCAAAGATCATCTGATAGCGGCCTGTTTGGGAAATAAAAGCACGAGCTGGAAGAGATTTCTAGAAAGAACGCCGAGGGCTGGGGTTGATGGGATTTCAGATCTCCCCGTAATCATTTGTTATTAGCTCACAGCTCTCCTCAGAGGACTTCACAGGTGGCAGGCAGGTGCTTGGTAGGATTTGTCCGTGAACTCACACTGGAAGCTGTGCATCTGGAGGAGAGGCAGGGAGGCAGGTCCGGAGGGAGGCCATGAGCCATGCCCTCTGAGGAAGCCCTTGACTGAAGGTAAGCCCTGCTTGTGCCAGCCCCCACACAAGGTGTGTTCTGTGTTATCTAATTTAAATCTTCCATTAACCCTGTAAGGTATTGATTCCATTATTATTACCATCCATATATGGTGATAATATGAAGACTCAAAGAAATTAAGTGACTTACCCCAAAGCTACACCCGCCTTGGTCTGCGGCTCCAACGCTAGGATTTCTCCAGTGCAATGCGCTGTGTATCTCTTGGGAAAGTCATTTCTCCTTCCTGAATCTGCTTTGCCAACCCACAGACAAAGGCTGTGATTCTGGATGACCGCAAGTTCCCTTCAGATCTTTGGATTTCTAGCCGCAGAAGTGCTTTATCCAAGGATTGACAAACCGTGGCCCATGGACCAAATGCAGTGGCCAGTTGTTTTTTTTAAATAGTTTCATCAGAACACAGCCACACCTAGTCATTGATGTCTCAGCTAGTAACAGATGGGAGTAGTTGTGACAGAGACCACATGGCCTCGAAGCCTGACATGCTTCCTGTCTGGCCCTCTAGAGAAAAGGGGCCAGGCCCCTGGAATATGCCAACATACAGGTTTTAATAGTGAGAAACGATACACAGTGAATGGAAGAGAGTCTCCAGGGCCACACAGCATCTGGGAGACATCCAGTTCCAACTGGGAGATGGCCACTGTTCACATCTTACACTTTGTAATTATTTAATTGACTTTTCACTAAGTTACAATTTACAACATGCAGAAGTCTGAGGTGTGTAGCCTGGTGACATAGCCACCATTCCCATGTGAAGACAGAGCACTTTTCCTGGCACCCCGGAAAGCCCCCTTGTAGCCCATCCCTGTGAACACACCGTCCCCCTTTCTCTGGAGCAACCTCCATATTAGCCTCTATCACCAGAATTACTTCTTGCTTTTTTTTTTTTTTTAAAGATTTTATTTATTTATTTGACAGAGAGAGATCACAAGTAGGCAGAGAGGCAGGCAGAGAGAGAGAGGAGAAAGCAGGCTCCCCGCTGAGCAGAGAGCCCGATGCGGGACTCGATCCCGGGACCCCGAGATCATGACCTGAGCCGAAGGCAGCAGCTTAACCCACTGAGCCACCCAGGTGCCCCTACTTCTTGCTTTTTAACTTCACGAGATGGACTCACACGGTGTATACCCTTTCGCATCCAGGAATGATGTTTCGTTTTAAACTACAAGTTCATGGCTGATAGTTTGGAAAATCAAGCTGCGCACATAAGGGAACAAAGATCCTCCTTAATGGCGTCACCCAGAGATGATCACCTGTTCATTCACTCAACACGTATTTTACTAAGCATGCGAGATTGCCAGGCCCCTCTCTGGGCACTGGAAAGGGAGAAGTGAGACAGTCCCTGCTCTCATGGAGCCTCCAGTCTGTGGTGCAGGTTTTCAAGGACTGCTCTGGAGTCCCATAGAGATCCTGCCAGAGGTCATAAGCCACCTGCCCAAAGGCCTGGAAGTGGACACCCTGGGATTATGAAACCATTTAGATGTCAAATCATAGAAGAGTTAGGGAAATCAAACGGTCGTGTGGACTAACTTGCTTTTTTTTTTTTTCTCAATAAGTGCTTTTATGAGTAAGAGAATTCATTAAAGAGTATTGAAGAGAAATTTTCTCATTTTGGGGAGGTCTTTATTTTCTTTGAATTAACTAAGTAGCATCTTGATGTCCATCTTTTAGCATAAAATTTATTGGGGTCCTGTGGGAAATGTGCTGTTTCCTCCTGGTTGGGTGCCATGAAGCCCACACAGAGGAGTCTGCTAGCAATCTTCTTCTTCATTCCATCATGACCGGGCATCATGAGAACGCTATGTTTCCAAGCTCAGACTGTCAATGAACTTTTTGAGACTTAGGAAAAAAATATGGGAAGTTTGAAACATACAAATAGAAAAATATAAGACCCCATAGATGTCATCATTCATCTTCAGAAATTTCAAGTTTGCCAGTCGTGTTTCTGCTATCCCTTCACATCTTATGGGGTAAGGGTGCTAACTGGCCATTTCTCAAAAGCAGAATCAGAAGCCCTGAGAGGAGTGCTCTCCAAAAGCCCTTGGGAAGGTGAGGAGTCCTCCAGAAAGGAGTACTGTATCCAGAACTAGGACCTGAGACTCTAACCCTGCAATCTAGAATGTTCTCTGGGCTGTGGTAACAGCAAAGCCCCCACGCCCCTTCAGACCAGGATAGAACAGCACTTATGTTTTACTCTAGAGATGATTTCATTTACTCTAGAGATGATTCTACGAGGCCTTCTAGATGCTGCCAGATCAACGGGAGCGCCTTGGAGAATGGAGCAGCAGCTGGTGGAGAGGACCAGGCCCTCCCCGCGGCAAGCTAAGCAGACATTCGGAAGTGGGGGGAAGACGGTGCACCCAAGAGTGGGAAAGGAACATCACTTACACTATGAAGTTACAGGAGAGGTGAGTCTCCTGGAACCACATTTACTATTCTGTGGAAATTCCAAGATGGTGCTCAGGCCTTCAGAGAGTCTTGAGCCAACTGGATTTTAAAAATGATCTTACAATAAGGCCCGCATTTACCACAGCAAATCTTGAGATTTGACCTGCAGATGCATTGTTTGAGTAGAAGAACCTAATACAATCTCTTCAAATTCAGTAACTCTTAAAAAAAGCTTATCATGAAAGACCTCAAAGGAATCAGCTGCTTGACTTCTTTGCCTGTTTTCATATGTGCTGCTGCTTCTTCCTGAACATGGGAGAGCACATCAGGTCACCCTCAGGGAACACACAGTTATAACTCATTTAATCCTCACACAAAACCCAGCAGGGTGTGTTGTTATCATTTTCCACAGAAGGAAACTGAGGGTCAGGGTGATTATGTAACCTGCCCAAGTCCCAGCGCTGGTTAAGCAGATCTGAGACCTATATTTAGGTGCGTTTGATTTCTGCATCTACTCTGTATTTCTCTGCTGTGGATCCTCCATTTCTGCCTCGTAGAACCCCCGATTGCAACTTCCCATCTGCCAATGCAGTAAAAGCTGGAGACTTTCCTCTTCCATCTTAATGCCCTGCTCACAAGTTCTGAGCCCCAGTCCCGGCCCTTCGCCTACTCCAGGAGCTGCCAGATACCTCTAAGTGTCTTATGTTTTATTTTCCCACCTTTAAAATGAGGCTACTGTATCAGTTCATCACCATTTTGTCCTGGGTGGAGCATAAACACAGAGTATTTCAACGATACTCTTGTTTCCTCTATTTGGGGGATATTTAACCAAAGGATTTTAGGAGGTAACTCAATTAGCATTTATGACCTACATCCTAAAATCCTGAAGGACTGTCTGCTGAGATACTTACACTTCTTTTTTTAAAAGATTTTATTTATTTATTTGACAGAGATCACAAGTAGGCAGAGAGGCAGGCAGAGGGGGAAGCAGGCTCCCTGCAGAGCAGAGAGCCTGATGCGGGGTGGGGGTGGAGAGGCTCCATCTCAGGACTCTGAGATCATGACCTGAGCCGAAGGCAGAGGCTTAGCCCACTGAGCCACCCAGGTGCCCCTACATTTTTCTTCTTAAATGTCCATATGAAGAGGTAGGTATTGCATCGGGGCAGATCTAGAATTGCCCCTACTTAGTAAGCCCCCCTATTATACCAGGTAGCATATTCAAGGTAGGTCTGAGCCAGAGGATTACAGGAAGTTGCTGGATACAGACGGCCAGACTAACTATAGATATACCCAGACACTGGTAGGAAATTTCCCTATCAAGGTGAAACTTCCTGTACGTTCACTGGCTTGGGCTAGAGGGAGAAAGAATGGGTTTGCAAACACCTGAATTTTGAGAGACAAGGAAGCTTGAGTCAGAGTTGGTGCTCAGTAGTTTGGAACTACGAATCAAAGCTTTGCTGTTGAAAGGGAAGTGACTGCTGGTGTTTTAATGGGTTTTCCCAGCTGAACACAGAAACTGATCTTCATTACACTTGACTGCTTCTATCATGATAGCAAGTGAGAGACAGAGAAAAAGAGATTGTTCTTCAGGGACATTTACTCTCAACACTTCATTATCCTGGCTGAGGGGAGCTCAGTAGGCAGAGAATGTTCTCCCATTGGGCCGAATTGTGAGGGGCAAGGACCTGCCGTATGTCACAACAAACTAAAAGACAACAGGGTGGAATGAAGGGCCCTTGTTTCCATCAACTTATTTCTCCTTTCTCAAGGAAAGAATGTGAGATAGTGTCAGCCTTCTTCAAGGCTACAGGAGCACAGTGGTCCCCTTCTTTCTGGCTCCCAGCACACGTCCCAGGAGGGAGCAGACCCTTTAAGAGAGGCAGACTCTCCGCAGTCAGTACCACCTGGGACTTCAGCTCCCACACACCTAGATTCATCCAGAACCAAGCAGATGAGAGCCACCAACCTTTCCTTCCCCCTCACTGAACTTCCTCCTAATTGTCTTTTAAAGGTGGGAATGGTAGGAGAATTTGATTAGAAGCTCCTTTGCAAATTCCCTGCTGATTCTGAATGCTTGTCCCTAATCTCCGCTCCCGGCCCAGCTCTGGATCTGCCTGATTCTGAGAAGCTAAGGCCCCAGGGGTTAGCTTTTTCTACTGGGAACTGGCTTCCTCCCTTTACCAGACTGAAAAGTGTGAACACCAATTATTAAGCCAAGGGTTTCACAGGTGGTCTCATTCGATGTATACAACGCCCCTCCCCCGGCACTATTGGCCATCAGTATTTCACGGATGAGAAAACTGAGGCTTAAAGAGGGTCGGGGTTCCTCTGCCCTCCTGAGCTATGGGTGTACTGTGGATCCTAAAAAGCTCCTTGCCCTGTTCTACTGCAGGTCAGGGCCAGCCTGTGTGTAGGTCCAGGGGCGCCGCAGGCCTCCTTCCTTCCCACACCGACTGGGAGAAGCAGGTGAAACTCCCATAGAACTGAAAGGTTCGGGCTTCCTTCCAGACCCAGGCCGAGGGCGGTAAAAATCTTCACTCCCTCAGCGGCTTCGTGGGCGCCGGCTCCCTCCCGCCACTGCCTTGGTTGACTTCACCTCCGAGGAGCTCCGTCCTTGGCCTGGGGAACCGCTGGGTCCTGGAGTTGCGAATAAACCAGAAGGCAGTGGGCCGGGGGACACGCGGCTCCCAATGTCCCTCCAGGCAGCCGCAGGCCAAGGTTTGCTTTCACTGTTCGAAAGGAGGCCCTGCAATCCTAGTTTCGCCGGAAAAGCAGAGGCGCTTTGATATTCTGGTTTAAACAGGAGAGCTTGGCCTAGGCGGCCAGCTCCCCCGCGGCTTGGACGACCTAAGTGCTGGAGCAGCCTGGCGGCTGTAGGACCTCAACTTTGGCTGCTCCCCGGGCCATAAATTAGTGGGGGCCTCCTCCCAAGGGTTCTCCGGGCCTCCTTCCCTGTCGCCTACGCTCTCGGGGCCGGCAGTTCTGCGAATCCAAACCTCCAAACTCCTCTGGGGAAGGCCTAGGGTCTGCAAAATAGTACGGGTATACTAAATGGGGTCGCCGCGATCCGCACTCACCCCGCCTGCCACCCCCGTTTCCTCCGAGTCTCCGCGTCCATTCCCTAGGGGGCAGTTTCTCCTCGCCCCGCTGGCTGTCCCTGCCCACCACCTGCGTCGTTTGGGATGCGTTGGAAGGCCTCTCTACTCTTCGCACCCTCCTCCGTCTCCTTCTTCAAGGGCACCCCAACTTCCTCCAGCTCTCACCTGCACCCCTGAAGTGCAGTTTCTTCTCTCCAGACTAAACCTGGACCCGCGGCGTCTGGAAAAGCCCCGGAGTCTCCCATACCGAGGCTGCAAGCTGCTTGCTTACCAAGTCCAAAGGTCAGCTAAAGTTTGGCTGATAAACAGAACCAGTACAAGAAGGTCTTCAGCCCCCCAGCGTGAGTACAATGGACCCTGGCAAGCCCTGCTCCCGGCCCGGGTCTCCAGCTCTCCACGTCTGCCCCCACATGCTCTCCCTCTCTCTCTTTCCCCCCTCCCCACGACTATTTGCATCTTGCCGAAAGCCGGGCCCTCCCCGCTAATTTGCATATCTTATATGGCCTAATGGTGGCGATCATGGCAAGTTAGAAGTTTTCTGGCTCCTCTCGGAGGAGACTCCGGGACCCCGGGGAGTTAACAGGTGTCTGGAGGCTGAAGGGTGGGGGGGCTCCTGGACTTGGGGTTCGCTTGTGAAACTCCCCTCCACCCTCCTCTCTTGCACCCACCCACCCCCTCACCCCCTTCTTTTTCTGTCCTTGGAAAATGGTGTCCAAGCTTACGTCGCTCCAGCAAGAACTCCTGAGCGCCCTGCTGAGCTCCGGGGTCACCAAGGAGGTGCTGGTCCAGGCCTTAGAGGAGTTGCTGCCATCCCCGAGTTTCGGGGTGAAGCTGGAGACGCTGCCCCTGTCCCCCGGGAACGGGGCCGACCCCGACACCAAGCCAGTCTTTCATACGCTCACGAACGGCCACGCCAAGGGCCGCTTGTCTGGGGACGAGGGTTCCGAAGACGGGGACGACTATGACACCCCTCCCATCCTCAAGGAGCTGCAAGCGCTCAACACCGAGGAGGCTGCCGAGCAGCGGGCGGAGGTGGACCGGATGCTCAGGTAGGCGCGGACCGAGGTGGGGAGTACGCGCCCCAACCCCTGAAGCCCGGGCCTTGTGCTTGAGTGACGCTGCCCGGGACCCTGTTTTCCACCAGAGAAGTCCCCCGGGGGGTGCTCCGCTTCTCTCCCAACACCTGGACCCTTCCCAGTGCCGCATTCGGAGGGTCCTGAATCCCGAGGCTCCATCTCCCCTTTCCCAGGCCAGCGCCCGGAACCCGAGGGGCCCTCCGGGCCTGGGAGAGCCCGAGCGGCGGAGCTCTGGGCGGGAGGTGTGCTCGCGCGACTGGAGGTGCGAGTGGGTGCAGTGAATCAGTGGCCACTTCCCGCGAGCAGAGGCTCCCGCCCGCACAGGTCCCAGGCCGTGCTTTTCTCCCGCGTGCCGCCTCTCCCGTCCCGCGAAACGCGGGCCGGCGTCCGGTACCGCGTCCTGCTGTTCTTTGAGGAGGGACTGGCGGCGCCCGGGGCCGGGATCCGGGGGGGCGAGCTCTCTGGCGGGCACTCCCATCTGCAGCGCCCCTGCAAGGCCCTAGGGTTATCCGGAATCCCCAGGGCCAGGTTAGATTTGCAGAAGGAAACGTTTGCCTGTTGTAGGGCCGGGGCGGACCCGCACGGGGCAAAAGGATCACGTATCTAAGGAAGCCAGGGCAAGTGCGGCTAAGACCGCCTTCGCAGCGGATTTGGTGGCCTTTTGAGAAAGAAAGGCGTTTCCAGATCTGGCCGCCGACATCCCGGCGTCCTCGCGGAATTCGGGCCGCCTGGCGGGCCTGGGATCTTTTGCTGGGCCTCCCCGACCGGCCTAGGGCTTTGACAGCTAGTTACTAATTATCCAAGGAGCCGAGCGGTTCCCTTAGACCGCACGTCGCTCCCGGCCCTTCGACTTTAGGACCGAGCCCCTTGCGTGGCCTCGGACCCTTCAGCGCCAAGATTTCAGGACAGGGGCCGGAACCAAAGCCGCGCCCCGAGTAAGGCAGCCTCGGCGTCCCGCCCGCAGCAGCAGTTTGGGGGTGGAATGTGACCTTGTATTTGAATTTGCCATCTGGGGACCCAGCGGCTTACTCTCTAGCAAAGATAATTGGGGATTTCTAGATTTTTCCCCTCCGAAGTATTTTTGCTGTTCGTAGGTTTGAGATTCTTCCCTCGCGGTTCCCCCGAGCGGCGGCGGTTTCGTTACCGCCTGAGTTCGGGCGCAGGAAGGTGAGGGGTCGGAAGAGGAGCCGCTGGGGCTCCAGGGCGGCCTGGAGGGCGAGCAGAGCCGGGCAGTCTAACCGAACTCCCGGCCGCCGGCCACCGGGAACCCGCGGGACCTAGTCCCATCCACCTGGCCGCAAGCGTGCGTCTTCCAGCGGGGTTCTGGGAGGTTCTGCGAAGCCCGAGGCGACCCAGGGCCCCCTCCGCACCCAGCCCCTAGCTGGGCTGGACGCAGCAGAGATGTAACATAAACGGCAGCACGTGGAGTTAGGGTGTTATTAATTTATTTCTATAAATCATCAACAGAAAGATACACAAAGAGTCGTGATTAGGTTGAGAAGAGAGGCGGGTTATTCATTGGTGAAGTTGTAAACGCGGCTTAGAGAGGGAAGGAAGTCCAAACGCAGACGCGGGGCTCCTGCCCGTGCACGCGCTCAGCGCTGCGGGGCGCTCCCTGCCAGGCCCCACGGCGCCTAACCTGGGCTGTCCAGGCCGCCCCGGGGCGGTGCGCACCTGCAGACCGGGCCTCGGCCCTGTGCCCTCCGCGCAGCCTGGCTCCGGCGGGATGGGGAGGAAGGCGAGAGGCAGAGACCCTCACCCGGCTGGAGACGTAGAGACGCAGGACAGACCCACGGTTTTTCCTCCTTTCCCAGGCGGGTGCCACCTTCCCTCCCCCACCTTCGGGAGTGCTCAGACTTTATTAAAGTAATTTTTCAAGAAATTGCTAGCGGTTCCCAGGTCACTGCACGGTCGGCTCCCGAGCACTCCCTTTTTTGCCCACCCTGTTCCGGTAAAGTGGAGAGAACAGAACAGAAGTGTCTTGGCTGGACTCAGGACTCCTGGAAGGGAAAGGCAAGAAGGAAAGGTCCAGGACGGCGCACTGCTTGGCCCCGCGCGCCGCGCTGGAGCCGCCTCGGGAGCCCGGGCGTTTGGAAAGGAAGGAAGCCAGAGTTGAGGCTTCTGAAGGAGCTTGGGGCGAACTGTACGGGGGTCCAGGGCTTTCCTGCTCCTGGGCAGCAGAGTCCCTGTTTGAAAAGGAGCGTGCTGGACCCACTCCCGGCACCGGGGTCGCACGTTTGACACCTGCGCTCCGAGCACAGTGGCCGCTCGTGTTTCTCGGGATCCGTGTATTTGTCGGGGTTTGGAACCTCTCGATCTAAGCTGTATTTTCAGGTGGACAGACGTAACTAGCTCTCTGGGGTCCTCCCGGTGAATACAGGTGAATTCTGGGGTCAGAGAGCTGTAAAGGTATAACTACGCCATCTTCCCCGAGGCTCTTGTCATGAAATACTGGGCTGAAGGGTTTGCTCAAGTTTGTAGGGTTTCCCTGTTTTGTTTTGTTTTGTTTTTTTCTTAACCTTCCCAGTTGTTAAACTAATTATTCTTTCCACAGAACCTTTCCATCTTAGAACAGTACACTATTTTCCTAGGTTTCCTAGGCACACGAAATGAACATAGGTAAAGAAATTTAAACAAAACGAAGAGAGTCAAAGAATCTGTTAAAGCAATTAACTTTGAAAATCCAAAGGCGTTTTCTAAGTTCCAAAGCAATTGTATCTGTTGAAAGTGTTTTTCTACCCTAAAAATATCTATGGAAATATTCCCCAGAAACAAGCGTTAAAATGATCGCTGATGTTTACACGGGTATTTGCGTCGTGTGGATATTTTCCGTGTGTGAAATGGATTGCGTTTTTGCATTTTTTTGCCCTTGTTTTGTCATTATGCTTCATCACTTGGATGTACCTTTATAAATACTTGAGAAATGTATTGACATATATGTAATTAATCTTAAAAGTGTGTCTTTCAAAACATCTCTGCTAAAGCCTGTGATCTCATGAATTTAATATCAGAGACTTGTTAAAATAACCAGTTATTCAGACGCTTACAAAATATGTTTACTTACACACTTTTAAATTCGTTAAACAAAAATAAATTTTGCCATGTGATAGGCACCATTTAGAAATGACCATTTCATCTGCAACAGTATCTCTGTTTTATCCTCTGCTTTACACGTTCTTTATTGTTTCATTTCAAACTCAGGTTTTTTCTTCATTTTTTTCCATGTTCTATCAGACTATTATACACCTCAGCATTTAGTAAAGGGGTACTCGTTTTTTTTTTAAGTTAAATATATAATTATCAAATAGTATATGTGGATATGTGTTGTGAATACTTTTGTTCTATATTGTGCCTCATTTTAAAAAATTTCTTTTTTTTTTTTTTTTTTTAAAGATTTTATTTATTTATTTGACAGACAGAGATCACAAGTAGGCAGAGCAGCAGGCAGAGAGAGAGGAGGAAGCAGGCTCCCTGCTGAGCAGAGAGCCCGATGTGGGGCTTGATCCCAGGACCCTGGGACCATGACCTGAGCCGAAGGCAGAGGCTTAACCAGCTGAGCCACCCAGGTGCCCCTTTAAAAAATTTCTTGTTTTAAGTGACACCTCTCACTTTGAAGTCACCTATTTAATAAGCAAGAAAATATATTGGCAAAGTTGAAAGCAGTTTAAATAAATAAATTTCAAAAACCCTAGTACATTGCTGTAGAAAAGCTTTTTGCGTACCTGTGTTTCTGAGAAATGAAAAGTATAATCAAGTTCTTATCCCATGATTGAAATTGATGAGAAACATTGCCTTCCAGATATATTTCTTCCCTGATAGGGTCAGGGTAAGAATAGGAGAAACCATGGCATTTGGGATGGTTAATATCTTATTCAAAAATTGATTTGAAATTATCCATCCCTATTAGGTTTCATCTGGGAGGTGGGGCTGTGGAGGGTTGTTTTTTCTTTGTTTGTTTGGTTGGTGGGTTGGTTGGTTTTTAAACTTGCCCTTACCTCCCTGGAGGGATTCTTCATTCTGGGAGGAACATCATTGTATTTCTTAAAAACTTTTCTGAAACTCTGAAAACTTTAACAGTTGACTGAGAAGTCCTCCTTGCTTCTCAGGAGGTGGACACAAATGTTTCACTCCAATTTTACAGGACAAAAAACTGAGACACCTACTCAGAAAGGAAATAATGTGGCAAAGGTCTGGAATTCCAGACCGGTGCTGCCCCCTGTCATTGCAGGAGGATCAGCCAACCCAGCCCCAAGTTAATGGCATCTCCACTTTCCGGAAGGCCTTTTGCCTTCCCGTCCCTCACTTTCCAGGAAAATGAAGGAAAGCAAAATAAAATAGGAACTTTTCTTTCTGCTAAAGAAAGGGAGTGCTGGTAGTGCCTTCCCATCCCTGAAGATGTCACCTTTATCCTCCTGATCTCTGATGACAGGGACTGAGTATACTGTATAGGAGCTCTCGTCTCCCTTTCCTTTAGGTTCTGTCTTGGCCTCACCTCTCTCCCCTGGATGTCACTTGGGCAGATGGAGAAGAGGGTGAAGATCAGGGTTTTGCACAGAGTGTAGGTAAAAGCCCTAAAAAGGGAATATTTCTACCCAGACATCTTCCACCAAAATCCTAACCATCTGCTTATCTGTCTAGTGAGGACCCCTGGAGGGCTGCCAAAATGATTAAGGGCTACATGCAGCAACACAACATCCCCCAGAGGGAAGTGGTCGATGTCACGGGTCTCAACCAGTCCCACCTCTCTCAGCATCTCAACAAGGGCACCCCCATGAAGACCCAGAAGCGCGCAGCCCTCTACACCTGGTACGTCCGAAAGCAACGAGAGATCCTCCGACGTAAGTGCTCTAATCCCCCCTGGACCTCAACCTGGAGTGACCTTTTCCCTAACTCTGACCCCTATGGGATGCCTCAGTTTCCTCTACATCCAGAAGGCCTGCGGAGCATTTGGCAGATATAAGGAAGCTGGCAGGTGGATTTGGTTTTCGTAGTTACCATACAGCGGATTGATTTCCATCATTTTCTTCTTCCATGGTCCCTTACTACTCAGCCAGCTGGCTTGATGAGTCCATTAGTATGTGCAATGTACATTGAATTTTCTGGTCCCTGCTTCCAGCATCCTTCTCTTTGAAACCAAGTAGGTAACAGTGGACTGTTGTCCCCAAACTAAACCAAACAGCTCCCCTTGCCACAGATCAGAGTTCCCAAGGAAGATGTCCTGTAGCCATCCATACCTGTTGATCACCAGTACTGTTCTTTTCCTCCCCTCTGGAGAGCATGTACAAAACAGAAGATAGCTGTAGATACAGATACAGTCAGAACTCAACCCTGTTTCCAGGAGCGGGAGCACTCTCATCCCAAAGCAATTTAGGATGATCCCAGACATATGTCAATATCGACACAGTTTTGAGACTTCAGCTGATGACCCTGTCTGATGAGGAAGCCGCTCTGGCTAAATCAGGACATAGCAGCAGTGTCTCCATTTGGGACACTGACCAATCAGTTACTGTCATTCCCACTTCTATCCCCAAATTTCCTTTCTGTCCCAAGATTTCTTCCACTCAGTAATACCAAGAGATTTTTGTTTTGAAGCATAGGGAAGTTTGAACTGCATTTGAATGATGGTCTGTTTTTATTTTTAGGAGAATATGCTTTTACATTATCTTTAATTATTTTGATCTGGCCCTTTTCCCAGGAAAATTTTGTATGAGTTTTCCACTCTTCCCATCCACTGTCCTCTGGGCCATGGGCTCCTCTCTCTTCATCAAGATACTAATTTCCACCACTTTCTGGGTTGGGTTTTTTCCCCCTCTCACTGAATGTCCACTTTCTAAAAAATCTTTCTTGTTTTCTGCCATACAGTGCTCTGAAGTGATTGTTTCAGTATTTATTGTCTCTGTGCCCGTGGGCGGAAAGGCTTCCTGGAGGAGGGAAAGGTTTTAGACCTCCATCTCCTAGGGTGTCTGTCTTTTGAAAGCATTAAATGGGTAGATGAGAAGCAGCAAAGCCAGAGGTCTTTGCTGCATAGGAGAAGGGGCCCCTTTTAAACTCTGGGTTGATTCACCACACAGGTCTTTAAGAATCTGTGTTTCTGACATGGAGCAACTCTCTCTGATTCCTGGAGAGTCTGAGAACATTCTCAGGATCCACAGTCTCCGAAGGCCAGAGAACTCTTGGGCCTGCCCTCACTCCAGTCCAAGCCTCATGTGGCATCTCCAGTTTGAGCTGCCTCCCTGTGTTCAGTGGATCTCTCAGAAAGCAGAGAGATCCAGGAAAGGCCAGTTAGAAACTATGAAAAAGACACATGTCCCAGAAAGTTTCTCAAGATGCTTGAGATGAGACTATCCCTGCAAGGGATTTTTTTTTCCCCCTGCAAGGGATTTTTAAAATCATTATTGTTTTAAAGCCACATGAGATCTAAATCTTAAGAAACATTCCTTCATTCTGTAAATATTATTTGAACATCTATTCGGTGCCAAACACTGTCCTGGGCTGTAAGATGCACAGGCTCTTTTTTCCGAGGTTTACCACCTGATGGGGGAGATGGCATGTTTAAGTAAATAATGACTGTCGCTTTCTAAGAGCTGTTATAAAGGTATACACAAGGGGCAGCAGAGGAATTGCTAAATTGCCTGGAGATATCACAGAGGGCTTCCTAGAGGAGGTGGCATTGGGCCCAATTCTTATAGGATGAATACAAGATACACAAGCATGGGATAAAAATTAGCAAGTGAGATGGAACGTGTGAAAGGAGAAAGGGGTTAGCATTTATTTTTTTAAATTGTTTTTATTAACATTTAATGTATTATTTGACCCAAGGGTTCAGGTCTGTGAATCGTCAGGCTTAGACATTACACAGCACTCACCATAGCACATACCTTCCCCAGTGTCCATAACCCCACCACCCTATCCCCACCCTCCCACCCCCCAGCAACCCTCAGTTTGTTTTGTGAGATTAAGAGTCTCTTATGGTTTGTCTCACTCCCGATCCCATCTTGTCTCATTTTTCCCCCCTACCCCCCAAACCAAGGGGGAGCATTTAAAAAGACGTACTTTTTTGAAAACTGAAAAATGATATCAGTGATAATATTCATGGGCCCATGCACATGTAGAGAATCTGCTTGTCCAAGCTAGCTCCTGAGCCTATAAAGAGGCTGCTGAAACCAGAACATTTTCTGTCTCCCTGCTTCCCCCCCATTGATCTAGAAGGAAGCGGAGGAGAGATGGTGGTGGCTGGAGGATGGGTCAAAGTCTAGTTCTTCAAAACTCCAGAGGCTAGGGCCCTGAGGTGGGCAGAGCCCAGATGTTTCCAGGCACCTGCAGTCAAGGCAACCTGGCCGATTTGGGCATGCGTGCAGGGAGGCTGCCTCCCCAGAAGGCAGCCCTCAGACAGAGGCCACCCCAAACTCTGGGCAGCTGTGAGGGAGCCTCACCCCTACCACAGACAAAACTAGTCAGTTCTGTTACCTCCACCCAAGTCAGATGTGATGGTTTTGTGGATGTATTGTTTGGGTTTGGTTTGTACCAAGAGGCGATGCAAAGGTTGCTGATTAAGGAGGCGTCGTGTCTGTAGGGCTGTGGCCCGTGCCTCACATCCATACAACTTTGGGCAAGTCCTATAAGCAGTCTGAATCTCAGTTTCTTCAGCTATAAAACAGAAAAGACCAGACTTCTTGCATGGAGATGTTGTGAGAATTAGATGGACCTTTTGGATACCCCACCATACCGGGGGCTCAATACACATTCATTGTCATGATCTGTATTTGGGAAACACAGGAAGAGCCTCCTGTGGCTCCTGGGTCCTCAGGATTATCCTTACTGGCCTTGCCTCTTACTCTTGGTGACGCCAGAAGGAGGAGAGGAGACCTTGAGACAGGAACTTCTTCCTCCCCCACTTGCTCTCCCTCAGGTGGCTGTACGAGCTGGTGGCCATGGAGACCCAGTAATGTAAGAGGTGTGGAGGCACTTGGAAAAACAAGGCCTCCCTAGGAATGTGGGTCCCCATAATCATCCTGACCCACAGGCAGGGAAACAGGCAGGGTGGGGGTGGGGAGAGTTAGGTGACTTGGGTAGGGCCCTCCATTAGCCAGAACTGAGGCAGTGGCTTCCTGCCCAGAGCTTGGGCAGGGCTTCTCTCGAAGTGTCTGAAGCACGTGTTGGGAATCACTGAACACGGAGCCGAAAGTGGCCTGAGAATCCTCCAGAGTGGGTAGGACCCAAATCCTAGGCCCCAGGGATAGGTCAGACACTACTTAGAACTTGGCCAGTTGGCAACCATTCAGACGAAGCCCAGCACGGCCTGTAGCAGAGTCCCAAGTTCAGGCTGGTTAGAGGCCCACTGTTCCCGAGGATGGGCCAAAATGGAAAATGATCCCTAGACCGGTAGTAAGTTCCCCATCGCTGGAGGGATGTAGACTGGAAGACCACGTGGCAGGGTGTCGTGGAGGGAATTTGAGCATTAAATAGTGGCCTGACTCTGAAACTTGGAGAATTTTGGATCAAGTTGCCTCTGACTCCTGCAGAAGTGACTCCAGGAATCAAGAAAGAAAAACATCAAGGTCCAAAACCTGGGGACTGGCAGTTAGGAATTGAATCTGTCATGTGTCCTTGCTCAGCAGGGTGGCTGGCCTCTGTGTTTGTTCATCTGTAAAATGGAACTAATGACTTTGAACCCTGGTTCGTGTAGTTCTAAGACGAAAACAAAAGTTCTCTTCTCTCACAAGTGAATAGTAAATCTCATTTAAACCACATGGGCTAGAGTGTCCCCAGTGGGTGAGCTGCCACCTTTCATTCTTTCATTCAACAAAAAAATGTATTGAGGGTCACTATGTACCCAGATCCTGGGAATTGACGGGGAGCATCGCTTTGTCTACATTTATCTTTCTTCAACTCATTAAATGCCATTGCTAGAAAGGTCCTGTGTTTGCAGTCTTCTGCATTTGCCGTCTGTCAAAAGTGAGGCAGATCCGTAAGACCTTTCCTTCTTGGGCTGTTTCCCTCATACATGGACCCCTGGACACACACACACACACACACACACACACGCACGCGCGTGCGCGGACACACACATTGTGTGAAATTATCCGAAATCTGAGAGCTTCTTCTCTTTCTATTCTAAAACTCCAGTTATATTTATTCCTAAGTAATAGTGAACAGGTTTTGGGTTTTTCCGAGGGGATAACATCATAAGGTAGACGCCTAGGATGCATGAGGAGAGAGGAGTGCTGGGGAGAGCTGTTTTTGGTTTCTGAATATTTGGTCGAAGAGCATATTGTATCTTTGAGCCCTTTACCTCTAGACCTGAGACTTGGTTGAGCTCATCCTCCTGGACACCAAAATACAAGAGTTCAGGGTTCAGAGGCTTGCTTCATGTCTGAGGGCCAGTGAGCCGACGAAAATACACTGCCGCTCAGACAAGGGCTGGGCCACATGGGAGCTCCTTCAGAGAAAGGAAAGCAGTGGCTTTGGTGGAGGGGCCTGTTGTGGGCTTCCCCTCTGAACCCCATGGCCCCACACGTCGTAATGGCAGATGGCAAAGCTTAGGGGAGAGGAATAAAGGTGTTTTTGTCTGTCTGTCTATCTGTCTGTCTGTCTGCCAAGTGAAGGCTACAGACCCTATCAAATCTACTCCTTTCTCTTTTCAGAATTCAACCAGACAGTCCAGAGTTCTGGAAATATGACAGACAAAAGCAGTCAGGATCAGCTGCTGTTTCTCTTTCCAGAGTTCAGTCAACAGAGCCAGGGGCCTGGGCAGTCCGATGATGCCTGCTCTGAGCCCGCCAACAAGAAGATGCGTCGCAACCGGTTCAAATGGGGGCCCGCATCCCAGCAAATCTTGTACCAGGCCTACGACCGGCAAAAGAACCCCAGCAAGGAAGAGAGGGAAGCCTTAGTGGAGGAATGCAACAGGTAACACCACCAGAAGCTCACTCGAGCAGGCGGGCAAGCACATGGACCTGAGATCCATCCCTACAGTGCTGGGATATTGAAGTACTGGTTATCCAGCTAAGTGTGGCTACGGCAGGGTTTCCCAAAGTGTGGTCCATGGAACCCTGGTTTCACACTATTAAAAAATAAGTTTGAGAAACTTCAAGTGCATTCTTCCTCCCGGGGAGTCGTGACCCATGTTAACCTTAAAAAGACCCTGAGAAGGCCTAGAGTTGAGAAATAAGAAGCGTACATCGCTTTGTTGAGTTGATTGTGAGGAAAGGGGTACTTAAACGATGAGCTGTTATTGTAGGGAAGATAATTTGGAGGTTGCTGGTTCAAAAATAAGATGTCAGTAGGACAAGAACCAGTGTTTGACCTCTATGCAGACCAGGGAAAAATGGTCCCTTAGCCAGAGACTGGCTCTGGCTTTGACCAACTTACTGGTCCAGGAGGAAACTTGGTGGAAAAGAATTGGTTAGATCTGTCCAATGCACTCTGCCCACACTGCTTAGAATTCTTCTGTATCTTAACAACCACATATAATTTTAAAGAAAATGATTAGAAATCCTTGGGATATCTTTTTTTTTTTCTTTCATTCCTGCCATCTTCCCTGACTCCAACATTAACTTTGACTTCCTAAAAAGTCTGGTCTGCAAAAGGTGGGGGACACCGGGGTGGCTCAGTCAGTTAACCTTTCGACTCTTGATTTCAGCTCCAGGCATCATGATCTTAGGGTCGTGAGATCTAGGCCCATGTCAGGCTCTTCACGGGGTATGGAGTGTGCATGAGGTTGTCCCTGTCCCTGTCCCTCTGCCCCTCCCCCCTTTCTTGTACGAGAGCTTGTACTGACTCTCAATAAATGAAATGAAATGAAATAATAATGAGTCTGGTCTTTGCTCTGGCCAAGACCTGCGGGCTCTCTGTCCATCTCTGGGCTGGGCTGGCTCTGACAACAGGATATGACTAGGGAGCTGAAGCCAAGAAAGGACATGTCACAGAATCCCCATGCTGTGCTCTGTCCCCTTGCTAATGAGAAGCCCACCCCCAGCCCCCAGCGGAGTCTGATAGTCCCTCTCCCACCTGGCCAGCAGTGATAAAGCTAGAGACCATGCACCTCTCTGTTCCCCCTTTCACCACTCCCAGCCTGCCCTTTGAAGAGGATCCCTGTGGCACATAAGGAATATGGCATCCCTGACACCCTGTGGGGGCTATCTGAACCCTAAACGAACAGAAGTCCCTCGAAGGGGTTCAGATGGAGCTAGCGAAAGATTTCACCTTTTGTAGGTTGGGAAGAGTCACAACATAAGATATCAAGAGGCCCTGTCTGGACCCTCTCCCTGCATTACCTGCCCGTTGGCTGCTCTCTCTGTGTGGGGAGCCACACCAGAGGCCTGAGCCTCTCATTCCGGGGACACAGAGCTTGTGCGGCCCATTTTCGGCCCTACTCCAGCCAGATAACTCCATGGGCTGGACTTCTCTCAGAACAGGCTTTTCCCCAGGCCCCACCTCTGTCCTTGGCCTCTTCACGCTCCTGAGCAGAAGCACTGAGATGTTGTGTCTGGGGCCAAGGACCAGCAGGCCTCCCCCTGGCTGCTCTCACTCACCCTCTTCCCCTGCTTCCTCCTCCCCGTCCATCCTCAGGGCAGAATGTTTGCAGCGAGGTGTCTCCCCCTCCAAAGCCCACGGCCTGGGCTCCAACCTGGTCACTGAGGTCCGTGTCTACAACTGGTTTGCAAACCGCAGGAAGGAGGAGGCGTTCCGGCAGAAGCTGGCCATGGACGCCTATAGCTCGAGCCAGACGCACAGCCTGGACCCCCTGCTCTCCCACGGCTCTCCCCACCACCAGCCCGGTGCCTCTCCTCCAAACAAGCTGCCAGGTAAGCCCGGCCCAGGCCCCAGTGCCTCGGAGGCCCAGCCAACCTGCTTCTCCCCACCGGTCTGGGCTGGCGCAAGGTTTTTCCCGAGGAGGAAATGGCAGGACGGTGCAAGAGCTGGCCCGCTCCCGTGGCCAGAATGTTCTTGGGAGAACAGTGTGTGGCTGCACTCAGGTTTCCTCTGAGTCCTTGCTCAGACTCTGGGGAGTCCCTCTTCCCCAACTTTCTCTGGGTCTCCTTTCTTCTCCCTGGGTGGCTGCTGACTCAGCAAAGCAGGGCAACAGTCCGATGAGATGGGAGAGGCTGCTTTATTGGCACTCCACATCTGAACTACAGGGTCCCCTCTACCCCGTCCAGATCCCATGCCGGGGCTCCATCCAGCCCTAGCAGGGGGAGCCCAGAGGCCTGTGGGGAAGGGCCACTCTGCTGGCAGTCTCTTGCTGGCTTCGGTGCTCTGCCAGAGTTAGTGCAGAATCTCACCTGACAGCTTTGCAGGGCTGAGATGGCCCAAACTGGTTGAGTCCCTACTGTGCGCTGCCTTGTGCTGGGCCCCCAGCCTGAGTTAGGCGTCTCTGCTACGGGGTTTGGGCTTGTCGCGCCCAAAGCCTACATCGTCACTGTGGGAAAGCGCCCCTATATGCTGAGTGGTGCATCAGGCCTGGTCTGAGGCAGAGCACTTCTCCCCGCCCCACCCCTCCCCGCCCCCCAGGGGCTTAGTCCTTCCCGGAAAGCTGGCTGCCCAGTGTGAGGGTGCTTACTGAGGCTGGCTTGGTGTCCATGTAGAAAGAGGATGGCATGATCTGCCCCCTGCTCTGGGGAAGGGTTTGCTAAGGGAGAACCAGGCCTCATTTGCAACTCTGCCAGCTGCTTGCTCTGCTGCCAGGAGCAGTCTGAGGTCTGGGGCTGGCCTCAGTGGTGGGGGGCCCAGCTGGGCTGTTGCCAAGCATTTCTTGCACACACTGCTCCCACATGACTGCTTCCAGGGTGTCTGGGTACCTTGGCCAGGCCTGAGGCCTTCTTGGAACCCCACTCCTGCAGAAGGGAAAGGTTCGGCCACGCAGGGAAAAGGTTCAGGTTATTCTTGAAAGGCCAAGAAGCCCCCTCTCCCCCCTGCTGCCCCACCTCTGAAGAGCACTAGCCTGATGGCAGAGTAAGTCCATCCCGTAACGGAAATCCAAAGCAAGGGTTCAGAGGGCAGACCAAACGGCATGTGGCCAGCACAGAGCATGACTGGGGCACTTGCTGCCCGCCCGCGGTGATCCACGGAGCAGGGGCTGGAGCGGTGGGGGGCGTGGTTGGGGCAAGGGGCATTATTGAGAAGACAATGGCTATTGTGCTGGGACCTGTGATCTCCACACCAAAGTCAGGGAGCCTGCAAGCCGAACAAAGGCTGGGCAGCTTTCTGACAAGCTGGGGTTGTGGTGAGGTCACCACAGGGTCGTTGGCGGAGGCCTTCTGTATACTGACAGGAGACACAGAGCGGGGCCAGAGGAGCCAGGCAGGTACTGGAAACTGAGCAGGGTGCATGCCAAATACAGCCCAAGAGCCCTCTGATCGGGGTCCTGAGACGCATGGTCCCCCTGGAGTGGGTTCTCTGGGGTCCGCCGACCAGACCTCAGTCTTTGAAAAAAATCATGGAATCCTAGAACTGGGAGGAGTTTCAAAGAAGGAAACAGAGACCCAAACAAAGCAGTAACTTGGCCAAGTTAAGAGAGCGAGGGTGGCAGACGTGCCTAGAACTCGGGCCTGCCGATTCCCACTCAGCACCACGTAGGTGCGTGTGCGTCCTGCCCACAGAAGCTTCTCGTCTCCTTGGGAAGGCATCGTGCTGGCATGGAATGCACAGAACCATCTAGGGCCCAAGGCTGTCGTCTGGGGCTTCGTGTGTGTGTTTCTAGGGAGGGACTCCTGTTTATAGAGCAATAATGAGGGGACACTGTGTGTGTTCATGTGGCCGCCTTCCCCTCTGCCTGAATTTTCACTCAGGGCTCATCGTGGCAGTCCTTGTGCATCCCCAGAGAGGGGGTTCTCTGGACTTGGTTCTGAATCCTGCCCCTAGCTAGCCAGGTTGATCCCCACAACAGCAGGGTTACCCAGTCATGTCACTTCTCCAGGTCCGACTTGACTGTCTGTAGAACAAAGAAAGAGGACCTGCCTCATCGGGCCCACGTGAGGATTAAATGAGAGAACGTGTAAACACCCACTTTCCCAATAAATGGTGACGACTCTCATTATTACTGCGGTTTTGACAAGCAGCCGCAGAAAGAAAGGCAGGCAGCAGTCATCCGTTTCCTTCGGACTTTCACACCCGGGGGCATCGTGTCCTAAGAGGCGGTGACATGCGCCTGGGGCCGAGCTGGGGCCTGGGGTGCAGGACCCTGGGAGGTGTGATAGGCTGCAGGGGTAGCAGTGAACTGTGCTGGGGCTTCCAGGGGACACACCCCAGGCTCGGCAGACAGCAGGCTGGAGCTCCGGGCTCAGGGTGGGCTGCGTACGGTTTGCAGAGCCTGGCAATGTGCTTCCTATTGGTATGGCCTGTAGCCAAGCCCAGAATGTACCTGGACACAGAAAAAAAAAGAAGAGCTCTGTGGGGGGCCAGGGAGAAACCAAGACCCAGAGTCAGCGTCAGCCCTAGTACCCTCTAAGGCTGAGCCTGGGGTGGGGGGCAGGGAGACAAGGCCCCAGTGCCCCTACTCTGCTCTCCTGCCACCCCCCCAACACGTGAGCCAGGAGCCCCCCGGGGTACAGGAGAAACCCATCCTCCCCTTGACCCTTCTTCCTGGAGAAGAGAGCATCCCGTTTCTAACGAGCCCCTGGTCTCGCGGCCAGTGTCGGTGGGTTGCGTCCCACTGGCCCACAGTGACCACAGTGTGACCCGGGGGCTGGAATGTCCCGCACAATAGGAGTGGCAGGGGGAGCACTCTGCCTCTGTCAGCAGCTGATTGGTTACAAGGTGCCCCACAAACACCCTGTCAGCAAAATCAGCTGTTTTCGGGGGCTGCCCCTCCCGCCTTTACAATCACGCACCAGCATGCAGCCCAGGGTTGTCATGGCTTTGTCCCCCTTATGCATGCTTAATTGACAATTAAGTTGGGGCTTTGAACCAGCCTGGCTGCCGCTGATGGGCCTTCATCTTTCCAGGGAGAGTCACAGGGGCACCCTTTGTTTGCTCTTCTTGGGGGCCTGAAGTTACTGTAGCGGGCTGCCGGCAGCCATTTATCTTCAGCCTGGAAGGCCTTTATCTGCAATCCGCCCCCCCTCATTCCAGCTCTGGCCAGCAGGAGCTGTCCCTGGTTAGAGGCCCCATGACAGCCCATTCTGAGGCCATTGAGGAGGCCCGGAGTGATGGCCCCATCTCCATTCTGGAGCGGAATCAAGAGAAAGGCCCCCAAAAGGTCAGAGAGCAGGGCTGTGGCAAGGAAAGGGACTGGTTGGAGACAGGTGCTTGTATTGATTGGCTCAAGAAGGAGGAGGAGGAAGTTGGCCTGCAAGGGAAGCCGATGCTTGGGCCAAGGCTAGGGATCCAGCTGCATGAGCTGTGGGGCTCCGTGTAGCCTCCACTCCAGTCTGCAGCAGACTCACCTGGACAGCTTGCCAGCGAGGGGCAGAAAGACCTCATCAGCCTTCATTCACCCCACATGTTGTGTCCTCGCTCTTACACCATCTTTTGGGGAGGTTGAGGTTCATCCTCCTAGAAAGAAAGTGAGACACAGAGGTGAGAGGGAGCCCTTTCAGAATAATCTTTGGATACCCTGACTGGCAGCCTTTTTACACGGGGGACTTCATTTCTGTGGCCATGTTCTCTTGCCTCCCTTCGAACTCTGTTGCCCCCTCTCCAAGCCCAGGGTGGACTTGATTGGCCCAGTGGTCAGATCAGAGCTTGAAACCCATTGAATCCTGCTACCCACGTCCCCTGCTTGGTCTCCTTCACACGTCTTCCCCAAGTCACCCACCAGAATCAAAGCCTGGGTCTTAGACAAATCGAACCCTGGGCCAGGATATCTGTGTGGTTGCTGCTGTTTCTCCCTGATGCAGAAATTGGTAGGACCGGAGGAAATCTCCAAAGTGCCCAATGGAAGGGTTATGGCTGCATGTGAATAATCATAACATCTAGTGTTGATTAAATATTTCCGGGGTCCCAGGCCCTGGGCTGAGCGCCTATATGCATCATCTCAGTTAAACCTCACAGCCACCTTATAAGGGTAGAAACCTTCTGTCCCCACACCCCCATTCTACAGTCAAGGAAGGGGAGAGGTTTAGAAGGTAGATAATTTGCCCAAGTTCATATAGTTAGTAAGTGGCAGACAGGTTTAGAACTGTCACACGCTTACCATCTCTCTGCATTATGCAGATGCTAAGAACTTAGCAGGCATGGAAACATACACACTACACATACACACACTACTCCCATAGTCCCTTCTTCTCCCACATTCTTACTGTTCCCCTCTGAATGACAAAAAGGCTTTAGGAGAGCTGGGCCAAGGATGGAGGGGTCACCCAGTCTGGCTGGTTTATTGCTTCCCGCCTGCCCCCCCCCCCCAGCAGTTGCCCCTGACCAAGTAAGATTCTGCACCCTGCCCCAGCAAGAAATTCAAGCCTCCTCTTTCATGAACCCAGCCCCATCTGGGTAGGGATTTGAACTGCCCTTGTAGTCAGCCCTGTCTGGGGCACTAAATGCCTTAACAGCTTAATGGGGCCCAGAGACAGCCTGGGCACCTCAGCTCCCCTCTGGAGCTCCGCCCCCTCCCGGGGCCCCCCCGCAGACAAGGGGCGGGGTTTATGAGGGCGGCTGTAAAAATATTCATCTCCACAGCAAAGGTCCCCCTGGCAAATAAGCCCCATTGTCCCTGAGTAATAGATCATTGCAGTTCAGAAAAGAAACAAATCCTGCCTTGAAACATCTGGTACTTCAGGAAACACTTTGGTACCAACACTTAGGAACTGAGCGCTTCTCCTCCGTCGGGACTTTATCTGCCGGTCGTTTTATCTGCTAAATTTGAAGGTCATTTATCTTGCAGTACCACTCCATGGGCTGTCACTAGATTGAGGAAGACAATCAGGATATTAATGAGATTAAGAGGCCCAGCCTTCAGAGGCTTCTGCTGGTAACCTCCTTCTGATAGTTGTGGCCCGACCCTGGTCTGCATACAAAGACACCTGGCTGCGGGCTGGCTGGGCTCAGAGGCACTGCACAGAGAGGCTGGGAGATACGGGAGCGCTATCGCAGTAGGCAGCCCGGTGGGCCATGCCTAATCATCCCCCTGAAGGACCCTTAAATGATTCAAGGACTCCTTGTTGTCTCCAATCAGCTCGAAGGAGGAAGGAAGCTGCCCACAAGGGCAGAGCCCTGGCCAGCAGGTTCCTGGAGAAGTGCCCTTGGAATCTGTTGGTTTTTTTTTTTTTTTTTATTTTTTTTTTTTTTTCTTAAAGATTTTATTTGAGAGAGAGCACACCCACACAGGGGCAGGAGCAGCAGGGAGGGTTAGGGGGAGAGGAAGAGACAGACTGCCCTGGGGTTCGATCCCAGGACCCTGAGATCAGAACCTGAGCCCAAGGCAGATGCTTAACAGACGGAACCACCCTGGAGCCCTGGTTGTTGAAGGTTGAAGCGAACTTCTTGATATGAAGGCCCAAGATCTGGCATTTTGCCTCTACCCACTTTTCAAGGAGAAGTACAAGCACAAATGGGGAAGATATATAGGTGTAGATATGAATGAAACATAACCCCACAATAAGGTCAAGTCAAGCATTCAGTTGTGGTTATTCTAGTGGTCTGGTATAGGGGTTGGCACACTTACCCTGGAAAGAACTAGACAGTAAATATTTTAGACTTTTCAGGCACTATAGTCTCTTTTCACAACTGCTGGACTCTGCAGAATAAAAGCAGCTCTGGACCATATATAGGTGAGCGAATGTGAGGGTCTTCCAGCAACGCCTGATTTATGGGACTGAAGTTTGAATTTCCTATAATTTCCAAACATCACAAAATACTGGCCTTTTAACTTTTTCCCCAAGCATTTAAAAATGTAAAAACCACACTGAGCTGATGGATCCTACAGAAACAGGCTGCTTTGGAGTGTGGGCCATAGTTAGCTGACCCCCACTCTAGGATGATGGTTCCCAAACTTTGTCACACCTTAGAAATCAACTAAGGAGCTTCTAAAAATCCCATTGCCCAGCCTGTGCCATAGACGCCTGACCATCAGTAACCCAGACGCTTCATACACACTGAAGATGATCTGTGGACTTGCTTTCATGATCTAGCAACAGAATCACAGGCTGTCGGGGAAGACCTGAATTCCACCTTCAACTTGACCACTTATGAGCTATGTGACCCTGGGCAAATCTCTGTGATCACTAAGCCCTAGTTTCTCAATTTGTCCAATGGGGACACCAAGTCATACAGATGCCACAGGGGTTAAATGAGATAATGTATGGAAACATCCTGGAGATTGCAGGTGCTCATAAATGGTAGCTAATGCCATATCTTGCACAGCCTTGTTTTGGGGTTCCCCCCTCCTTTCCCTCCCTTCCTCTTGGAGGTCTTCCAGTCCTAACCCTTAGAGAATTTTTTTTTTAATTTTATTTATTTGACACACAGAGTGCGCACATGCACCCACAAGCAGGGGGAGTGGCAGGGAGAGGAAGAAGCAGGCTCCCATTGAGTGGGGATCCTGATGTGGGGCTTAATCCCAGGACCTCAGGGATTGTGAGCTGAGCCAAAGGCAGATGCTTAGCTGACTGAGCCACTCAGGCGCCCCCAGGCTTTTAGACAAATTGAGTTTTCCACTAGATACTCATCTTGGTGTTTGCGGCCGGCGAAGTCTGGCCTCCCTCGTAGAATACTGTTTTTTATTCTTCCAAGGACGACTGCCCTTTGACATCCATAGCAGACTTCCAGGGCCATGTCCGGTACAATAGGCATGTAGTGCAAATGCACTAAACCGGAAGAGAAAAGTGGGGAAGCGCCAAGGATCATGGGGAGGGGCAGAGGCTCATGACCATGTAGCCAGGAGGTCAGGTTCATAAGATGACCCTGAATTTCCTGGAGGGCATTTTTCTCCTTTAATTCAGGGAGGCGTGAGCACCCTGCTTGTGAGTAATTAGCCCCGGGAATCTGCCAATTAGAGGGGGTGTGGTCCTTCCTCGGTGGAAGCCGGGTCTGAGAAACTTAATGGTCTTTGTTCTTAGGAGGGAAGCCCCCCCAAACTTAAGGTGAAAAGAGCAGCAGGAAGGGGAGGGGGAGCACACCCCCTGCAGTGAATGCAGGAAACCTCAGAAGCTCCAGAGGGCTGATTTTTCTGGAAGCTCCTTCCATACACCTGTGAGCCAGCTTCTGCTCTAGACCGCTGCCCATTGCCCTCCGCTCTGGCTGCAGCAGCCAGACAAACAGGTCATCGATGAAGTTCGGTCTCTGATGCTTTCAGAAAGCCAAGAACCAACTTTCTTAGGACCCATACCCACGTCCTTCTCAGGTTGGAGGAACACGGAGCAGATCTCTTTTGGTGTTTAATGATGCTCCGGAGGGAAGTCTACACCCCCTGAGGCAAGCAGGCTACAAGCAGTCCCTTCCCGGACCACACTCAGAAGGGTGTATCTGGGTCATGGGTGGTAGCACCCCAGAGAGGCTCAGGCTTGATCTGTGGTTCTTTCACTGTCTGGTGGTTACTTGGTCTCTCTGAACCTCAGTTTCTTCCTCTGTGAACTAGGGATCATGGTACCTACCTCCTGAGGGCTGTTGAGCGTCTTAAGGATGATCCACAACCAGGTGTTATTGGCTCTGGAGCCCTCCAGGCCTTGAGAGGAAGGAAGAGCTCTGGGTTTCCCTGGGTTCTTGACAGGGGTGTAGCTTGGCAGTTTCACCCTGGAAGTCTCTCTTGTGCAGGAGCCCTGCTTCTCATTTGAGGCATCAGAAACCATGACATCGCAGTACTGGCAAGACCTGGGCTTCTCACATCTCCTTCCCAGGCCACATAAAAGGCATCTGGGAAGCTCATTAAAAACATGCATGTCTCCTTTTTAAAATCAAAACCTGGCATGGGGGGCGTCAGGCATGGGGAGTTTCAACAAACTCCTGAAGAGATGTGGAGGTCTGTAGTCAGGGCTGGGTATTGCAAGGCCTGATGGAACAGGAGGGTCGTGAAGGGGTTGATGGTTGTCTGGATGACCCTTTGCTGAGCTGGGAGAGGTGAGGCAGCGGAGAGAAGGGCCAGAGACTCCAGAGCCATGATTGAGCCATGATTGGAGTGACCTTGGGCCGATTGCTTCACTTCCTAGGGATTCTGACAAATGAGAGTGTTGGACCTCTTGGGTCTGACAGATTATTATTTGGAGATGGGGGATCCTGTGGAGTCTTGGGACCCAGCAGCAGAGGAAGGTTGGCCATTGTGATCTCTTATTGTTAAGTTCATCATCTGTCCCTCTCCCTTGCTCCTTCCCCATTTCAGGAACTGTGTGCTCTTACAATCCTTCCACCTTTATTAGGGACCATTAGAGCTTTACAGCACCAGCAAATTGGGTGGGGCCAGTCACAATAAACAGATTTATAATGGGTGGAAACGAGACACCTATCCCTGTTGGAGGTTAACACTTTCAGGGCCTTTGAGTGGCAGCCCGCCTGCCCAGGCCTTCTGGCCCTGGGGGCCGCAGGGAGCCTCCTCCTGGCCAGCACCTGTTGGACTGCGCTGGCAATAAAGCCCAGTGAGTTCTTGCTTGGCGAGGATGGGAAACCTCTAAATAACATCTCTCATCTGCGTAACATCGATTTGCATGGTGGGTGGGCACAAAATAACTGCTTAATATATCTCAAGATATTTCATGAATGGAAACATTCGAGTTTACAGATGGAAACAGATGGATCTGCTCCTCCTCCTGGAGAATCCTCCTGGTAGGTGAAGTAGAGGGTTTGTATCTCTACGTGTCCAAGAAAAGAAACAAACCAAGTAAGGCTGTTCTGTCTGCCAACAGAGCTGCTCTGGAAGGCTCTAGAACTGTGTATGTATTCTGAATGGTAGAATTCTGGGCCGTACCAGCGTCTGAGCCTCAGTGGGCTTTCTTCACCACTGGTCCACAACTGGTGCCTGGCATAGGGCCAAGGTTCTGTGTATCTTGCAGTGATGAGGTCTGTCAGGGAGGGCTTCACATCCAAAAAGGTGAATGCATAAATCCCATTTTATTATCTGTTTCTCAGTTTTAAACTGAGCGAGTGGTATTTGTTTCATTTTACATAACATAGTATGTTGTTATTTAAAGCATGTGTTCCCTTTCCTAGAAACAGGATCATCCAGCACTGTCTGCATTGATGCTGCTTAACCAGCATATACAGCCTAACACACACACACATACACACACATGCACGTACATCATCCAACATTAAATGCTACCAGAAAGTTTTCAAAGAGCAGGAGTATTCATTCTCCTAATGTTCTCATTTAGTTTCTACTAGTTTAGTTTACAAGCTTAGTTAAGTCTGCTCTTTTGATTTAGTTCTACTAGCTTAATGTTCTGCTAGATTAGTTCTTATGATCTCTTACCAACATGATTAGTTCTTATGATCTCTTACCAACATCCCTTGGGCAAGAAGAGAGCTAGTGTGGCTCTTCCTGAGGTTTTGTTGAGCAAGCTGAGGTCTAGGAAAGGGACTGGACGTTGTGCAGATCAGAGTCATTTGGCAAGATGGCTCTAAGCTGCCGCTATCCTTAGGGGGCGCTCCCTGAGTGCTTTGCCAGTGCTCCTTGACAGTGGAAGCCAGTAACCATCCAACCTCTGAAGCCTCGGTGAGTGACACCTGGTGCTGCCTGGGACTGGGGTCCAGGAGATGGTGACCAGTGGCTATCTGTCATGATGATGACGATGGTGATGATGCCTGGCAGCGGTGATGAAGAGGCTGGGGTCTGGCCAGGCAAGTGCCCATAACGAGGCGGCTCCGACACTTGACAGGCCTCAAAGGATCTTCTCCCTGGGTGTCACTTCCCAGCAGGGCTCTGCTTATGAATAGGTCGCAGTGGAAAACCTCTCCTTTCTGAGGCAATTTTATGAGCCCTTCAGTCACAATACAGATGTCTGTTTTTAGGACCTTACTTTTGTGTGGACACCTAGTGGCTCAGTCTGCTGATGGCTTTATAGCCTTCCCCCATTGCCCAGACCCTCTAGAAGCATCATCATTCTCCTCGCCAGCCAAGCCCAGGGGCCTTTGTTGCAGCCGCATTACCCCTCCCCCGCAAAGGCTGCCTCTGAGAAGAGAGACCCCAGGAGCCAGACTACAGCCGGGCTCTGTCTGTCCTCCCTGCCTTTACCCTAATGATGTCCACCATTAACCCTTCTCAGTTTTACTCCAACTTCCTTTGGAGAAAAAGGCATTTAAGTGACTCATGTTGCCACAGCAAATTCCCATTAATTAATCCTTCCTCAAAGTCACCCGATGAGGCTCCATACTGGGTTCTCACAGGGTGAGTCTAAATTTGGGTTCCCACCCACAGCCCCAAACATTTAGAAATGGTCATCCTGTGCTTATGGAAGCACCCATTCCCGTCCCCCTTAAAGCAGCTAATGGGGGTTATGTTTAGGTCTCAAGAAATCAGGAATGGGTAGGCTCCCCACAGGTGCCCCATTGGCCCTTTTTCACACCAGGCAGAGCTCTGCCCAAGATCTCTGCTGCTTCATACGTGATACTTACACCACTGTGCACCCTCTGGCCTTCCAACACCAAGTCACCCAAACATGTCTCTGCTATATCTACCTTGATGATCTTTTACTCTCTTTCTCCTCCTCTCTTGCTCCCCCTTCTCCCTTCTTCAAGAGGCATGGCTCCCACTAACCTCAGCAAAACCAGGAGATCTAGAGGAGAGATGTTTCCCACTCCCACTTCTCCCACTTCTCAGCAGACCGGCAGTGTGGGTCCTGCACAGGGCCAGAGCGTAGTGATTCATTCATCAGCTGCTTGTTCCAACAGTATTTACTGTGTGCCTACATGGCTGGGCTCCCAGCGCCCGGGTGGCTCAGTCAGTTAAGCGTCTGCCTTTGGCTCAGGTCATGACCCTAGAGTCCTGCAGGATCGAGTCCCGCATGGGGCTCCCTGCTCTGCGGGGAGTCTGCTCCCTCTCCCCCTGCCACTCCCCTTGCTTGTGTACGCACGTTCTCTCTCTCTCTCAAATAAATAAAAATGGAATCATTAAATAAATGAAAATAAAAATAAATGGGTGAGGCCCTGTGCAAGGCGCTGAGGACACAGTGGAGAAGGCAAGCAAGGTCTTGCCCTCATTGGATGTACATTCCAGCAAGGGATACAGCCAAGCAACAAGTAAACAAAACCATTTCAAACCATTGGTGGCTCATGATGGAGCCCAGCGTACCTGGAATCGATTCGGGGTCTACGGGAAAGAGGAAGAAGGGTCAGCTTTGGAGGGGAGACAAGGAGCCAGAGGTAGTGAAAATAACCTCTTCTTCGTTGAACCTCAGTTTTCCATTCTGTCAGATGGGCATCTGGGACACACGGAGAGCAGCATGTGTAGGGCACTCACAGAGGTGAGGACTTCTTGAGCTCTCAAGGGCCAGCCTGACCTCTCTCACTTGTAGCCACGGACTCTAGGCTGTAGTGCTCATTGCCAGTTGTCTGATGTTTACCTGTAGCCACTGACTCTGGGGTAAGGACCTGGCGGGGTGGCCCAGCGGGCCTCATGGGGAGGACAGGCAGAGTTTCTGTTGCCCTTCTACCTCCCCACATGTGTGATTTTCTCAGGCGCTCTGTACACGTTAGGGTCTGTTCTCAGCCAAGATGCTTTAATGGAAAACGACTTTTTTTCCCCCCTTTCTTTTCTTGGCTCCCTCTGCTTTGATTTTTATAAGAAAACCAGTTTGTGGGCTTCCCTTAAGTATCACTCCACTTTACTCCTTGAGTTCAAGAGTGTTTACCGTCCCCGCGGGCCTGTCTGTGTTTCTGCCCTTACGAGCCGGCCTCCTCACCGAGCCACCTCAGGTAGAAGGCGATGTGGAATTGAAACCAGCCTAGTGTTTGAACTGCTTTCATCTTACATCAGCTTTTTCCTCTCAGGCTTTCAGATTTTTAATCTCCTGAACTCTCTGCAAACATTAATCTTGATGCCCAGAGAGGAGGAAATAGGACTAGGAACTGGCAGGAGTCCCGTGTCGCCGATGAGGACACTGAGGCAGCAGGGCTGTCTCCTGTATGGAAAGCTCTCGTTGCTGGAGTTCTAGTCACACAGCGGGGAACGGTGTGCCCACTTTTATCCCAGATGAGCGTCTCAGAAGTTCTCAAGACGGAATCATGTGGAAAAAGGGGGAGTGGATTGCTGTGGACACCATTACCGGGCCCCCATCGGGACTGACCTGATTCCTCCTGACCCCCTCCCCGGCCCTGAGTTCTGGCGTCATAGCAAAGACAGCTCTGTCTGCCCATAATTGATGGACAGGGTTGTTTCCTTTTCTCCTTCACACGCTCCCTCTTGCCTGGGCTTAAGTTCCCAGTTTCTCGACCCAACAGGGTTGGGCTGTGCTCTGCATGAGGTTAGAAACACACGGGAAGAATGTGTGTGACAGAGCCCTGGCCCATTGAGTAATGTTTACTCTGTTGGTGGCTGGGACGCTCGTTCGCGCTGGCGAAGGTCCACCGGTTGGAGGAACATTCCTGCATTATCAGGGATGGGAGATTGGCTTGGAAACGTCAAGGGTGAAAGGCATCCCACCAGATTCTGGGTACAACTCACAGACCCCAGGAAAATGGGGGCCCTGGCTTCAGTGCCAGAGGCCACGTGGGGACAAGCCAAGCTTCACAATTGCCCAGGAGGCCTCACCCCCCTCTTCCCCCCACTTCCTATAAAAGAGCAATTCTGGTCATGTTTCCCTGGCTGACATGGCTCTTCTGTTTGCCCGGCTTTTTCTCTCCCCGGAAAACCCGGTGCTTCTCTCACTTTATTTTACTCACTCAGTATTCTGGCTTCTGAGGAAGGAAAATCCATACGGCCATCTTGTAGATAAGAATGCCGAGATGCCCAAGTTGACCGGCCCAGGATCATCAAGGCAGAGAGACAGAGAGAATTCATTTCAAGTGTCTCGATGCTGATGGCCTGTTGATTTCTGGAATTGTGGCATTCCGGCTGTTTTTTTAGAAGCTCTCAGGGAGCTATAGTTCCCGCCCCCTGAAGCACAGGTTTCTGAAAAGTCCTTGTGGTTAATTACACCCTGAGTGGGTCCTCTCCCAGGTCCTCCTGCAAGGCAGTTGTGTCTGGCCTCAAACACAGGTCCATAGCCAGTTCTGTAGAAGCTGACATTGACATCAGAAAAACCACAGTGCTCTGTAAAGTCACGCATAAACCATGAGGTTTATGGGTTGGGGGGGAACGGGGTTAAGGACACACTACTCAAAACTTCTCCAGTGACACCCTTTGAAGAGACAAAAATCTAATAAAAAGATGAGCAGAGTTTTACTCCTGTGAACTGGTTAGGAAGTGTTTCAGTGCAACAATATATGGCATTTTACCTTGAAAGAGCCCTAAAGTTTGCAAAGGGGAGCAGGTGTCACAAGGGCTTCAGCCTGTGAGTTCCCATGAGGTGGTGGGCGGAGGACTGTCAGAAATTGAAGGGAAAGTTCTAACTCCAGATATGGGTGGAGGTGGCCGATAGCCCATGCAGGGAACTGCTGGTAGCTGGTAGAGGCTTGAAGGGGGTGTGTGTGTTTGTCTGCGTGTGCACGTGCACACTAATGTGTTCAGTGTTTTCCCCTGTGGCTCCGCTTGGCTGGGTGCAGGTTTCTGGATTCCTCAAATGGGAAATTCACGTTGCATTCAGATTATTCCATAATGTATCAATAGAATTGGAACAGATGCATGCTTTTAACACCAGCATTGCCGTAGGACTGACTGCATTTTCTCCTTCCGCCGGAAGGGATGCTCTCTTGTCCTGGGGCATGCCTGCTCAAAGCAGCTGAGGGCTCATTCCTTCTTTCAGTAAATAGTCACAGTCCCAGGCTCTCTGTGAGGCTCTGAGGATGCCACAATGAGTAAATAGCCATGCCTTCCTTTAAGAGGGAAAGAGAAGTACCCTGTCAAAGGAACATTATGGTGCCAGGGGACGGACTCCTGCTGTAAGGTTCTCAACTGTGTGTAAAATGCAAAGGGCAAAGCAGGTAACTACCAGGATGAATCAAGGAGAGCTTCACAGAAGTGGTGACATTAAGCCCTCTTAACAAAAAAGATGTGACATGGAGAAGAAGGGAAGAGCTTTCCCAGCAGAGGGAACAGCAGAAGCAAAGGCATGGAAGCAGGGGGTGAACAGGCCAACATGACGGACAGCAGGTGCTCTGATACAGCTGTATGGGGGCGTTGTGTGAGAGGCTACAGCCAAGGTGCTTGGAGTCCCAAAGGCCTGATTCTGCCAGTCCTTGCTGTTGTGGCTTTTACAGGAGGCAGTGAGGGGCCATGCTGGATTTTCAAACAGGGCAATGACATGGTACGAGTTTGTTTCGGAAAGAAATCCCTGGCTGCAGCAAAGTGAAGAGTGCCCTGTAGGAGGGTGCTGGCACAGGAAGCCGAGTGTGAAGATGCTGGCTTCTGGAACCATGAGTTCCGTCATGCCTTGATACTTCTGACCAGTCGTATTGCATGGAAACTGGATGTGTTGTCTCTGTCCCACATGCCATCAGGAATTTAGAAAGAGCCCCATACCCATGATCCTGAGGCCTAGGAACAGGTGAAGTAGGTCACCTCCTCCCCAGGACCTCAGGGATGGTTCTGGATTCTAGCTGGGAGGACTTTGGCTGCTGGACACAACGTGCTGTGGTTCCTAGGACCAGCAATGGGGACGTGGCCAGTGAGTGCCTTGAGCCAGGAAGTGAGTGCAAGGTAGAAGACCACCTTCTGGCATTGTCTGTCTCCTCTGGACCTCCGGGGACCTCTGGGGCTATTGACTCAGCATCTTCAGTCAGTCGTATTAAACCAGAGCCCTGGTGGTATATTCCCGTTCAGAGTTCATGGAGGTAAAGGAAGAAGGGGAGAGGCCATTCTACTGCCCTAGTGTAGTACCTGGCCTGTGACAGGGGCTCAGTCAAGTTTTGTGATCTCAGCCTTCCTGAAAACATCTTTTAGACAAAGATGGTCCCAAGGTAGAAGGAGCTGAGGTATCTTGAGCAATTGTTATGTGCTAGGCAGTTTCTGGGGACTTTCACATCTCTTAAGGTCATTCGTCTTGACCTAAGGGGCAGAGACTGTTAAACAGCAAAGAAACTGAAGCTCAGGGAGGTTTAGTCACTTCCCCAAGGTCACACAGCACATGTGTGGTAAAACCAGGATTTCAGCCCAGGTTGCTGGGTTCCAGAGCCTCCCCCTCGCTCCTTCTCCTTTGAAGCGCTCTTCTGGGTTTGTGAAATACCCAAGGACCTGGCCTCTCCTTCCTCCAACGAGAACACTATTTCTGGTGCATCGCCAGCAGATACCTTGTGATACACTTTCCCCCTCCACGCGCCCTTTCAGGCGGCTGCCTGATCCCAGAGCCACCTTCTCTGGGCCCAGAGTGATTCCCAGACTCCTGGGGAGAGGAGCACGGGTCAGAAAGGTCACAGGTGAATCAGGAACGGGCGAGCAGCCCCCTGCCTCACTCCCACCACACTCAGGGGGTGATAGCAGCCCCCTCTCCCAGCGGGCTCAGAGGTGAGGAAGCTGGGGTTCCCCCAATACACTGAAGGCAGGGCTGGGATCAAAGAGGGATCCCCTAACTCCCTCCCGATGCTCCCTCTTATCCAGAGGTCTAGGCCCACCGGTCTTTTAACACAACAGCCCCACCTTGACATTTCTCCTAGAATGAAGTTCTGCTGGGCAAGAAAACGAGGTTTAAAAACCACGGCAGCCTCGGGCTATATTGCTGGGGTTCTAACAAATGGCTCTCGACACCCCTTCTGCCAGGCTCCTTCCTAAAAGGAGGCTTTTGTTTCCTGTGGATATCCTTGGTTAATTATTTTTAAATAAATAATTCTGTAGCCTGCAGTAGGGGAGAAGCCTCTCCATGACCCATATTTGATCATCAGAGGACTGGCCCTCTTCCTTCGGCCAAATTAAATAGGCTACAACTGGAGTCTGTTTGACTTGAGGCTGAATCGATGGCGGGGACGGGCTGGGAGAGGAACGCACACCTGACTCCCGCGTTATCACCGCGCGCTCCGGAGCAGAGCATCTTGGGGAGGTAAATAGCTGGCCCGGGAGTCGGAGAAAACAGGGTGAAGTCCAGTCCCTCCAGAAGGAAAGAATGAGAGCAGCAGAGGCCAGGCCTGCCTCCCAGGTTGCTTCCAGAGCAAAACCTCAGGGCTTCTTCAGGGAAGGATCCTTGGGGAGCCCTTCTCCAAGGACAGGTCATTCCACTGGGTGCTTAGCACCTGCCCCGGGTTGTCTAGAATTCCAGAGTCTTAGGACAGGTACCTTGGGGTCCCTCTCCATACTAGTCCCCTCCCCACCTATAGTTACCCCTTTTTAGCATTAGGCTAGGAGACTTACAGATATTTCTCCTATCTCGAGATCACTGTGTTAAGGATATGTTTCCTCCATCGTATGAGACAAGGCTATGGCACAGACAGAAAAGTCATTTTCCCAAGATCATCTCCAAAGAGCAAATTCAGGAATCAAGCCCGAGTTTCTCTAGCTCCTGAGCCCACGGTCTTCCTCACTGTCCCTCCTTGTCAGAAATCTCTTTCTCTTGCTGATGTAAAACCAGCCTCCCTCTTTTCCATGGGATCTGCTCTGGCTCCTGAGCTCACAAGGCACACATCTTTCTTTTTCTGCATAACAGCACTGGGAGCTGTTGGGACACACCCTGCCAGGAGTCCAGTGGGAAATGTGAGTGGAGAAAAAGAACCTAATGTGACCCAGTGGGGCAGAGTAGAGAGACTTTGGGGACTGCAGGTGGCTGTGGAGGAACATGGGCAGGACCAGGCAAGGGGTGCTGGTTTGGAGGCAGGGAAGCCTTTCCTCCTTTTAACATTATGGCTCCTGTTCCCCCAAAAGTGGAGTGCCCTAGACCAATAACCACCAAATTCCAATGCTGTCCCACTGCCACCCCTACCAGCAGCCCCAAGCATCAAAGGATGAGGACAACCACCAATAGAAGAAGGTCCGTAGAACACATAGCCGCTCAGAGTCAGGCAGATTGCTTTTGAAGGTTGGAAGTCTGCCTTAGCATTTGTTTGTTTTCTTCCTAGTCCCTTATGGCTCTGGGTCATATCAGCCTTGGGTAACGTCCTTTGGATGGTGCCAGGAAAACTGGCTTGGGTCTCCTTTTGGCAAGCTTTGTGTTAGTGATTTGGAGGCTCCTGGTGGGAGGGGGGGCTTTGTAGCCTCCTCGGGAGGGTGGGGCCCTGGGGGAGCAGGAAGCAGGGCAGCGGGAGACAGACCAACAGAACCAGTGTCCTTGATACAGTCAGAGTTAATATGGGGAAAGCTGGCAGATGGAGAATTGTAGCCAGACAGTTGGCCCACCTCTCCAAGCAATGGCATGCCGAGAGCATTCCATCTCCCTACCTTGCAGGTAGACCCAGGGTCCCTCAAACCTTTTTGTTGAATCCAAAGTGAAAAACAAGAACATGGTCTCCATCAGCTTTGAGCTTAGGTGAGGTGTCCCGGAGACCCCCCAGCTTTGTCTTTAGCTGTCTCCTGGGCACATCCTGCGAGACTTTGACCCTGCAAACTGGGCCCGGGTTCTTTGCCCCCCACCCCCTTTCTCCTTCCTTCTGTAGGCCACCTCTGCACAGCACTTTTGCCTTTCTGAGCGCAGACCTCTGTTTTGGTTCCTGAGCAAGAGGCAGAGTCAGAGCAGTGAAGCTATAAGCATGCTTGGTTCTCCCCTCCCTTGCAGACTAATCATCCACATCCCTCCAGGATGTGCTCCCTGCCCCACCTCCTGGTGGCTGCACCTTCCCCTGGGCCCTGGGAAGTCAGCCAGATGGGACCCCATCAGAGGAATGTGAATTACAGAGCCCAAGACTCCCAGCCACAGCCCCACATCCCTGTCCTGCTCTGCCTGTGTCCCCCCAGGGGCCTCTCTGTCTCAGCCAAAACCATGGTGTGCAGCGATGGATGCCTTCTGCTATGGCTCATGCAGGGGTCCTCCCTGGGCAAGTGCCTCTCTGTAGAATGGGTCTGCTCGTACTTGGCAGGCTCCACATTGCCATGAGTGCTGGGAAAACATTTCTAGAAGGCATTTGGAAGAGTAAAAGAAATACTCTTACCAGGAAGAGAAGGCCAATCTCCACACCTAAATCCTGAAACAATTACGCTAAAGCAACAACGAGGGGAATCCTCTCGTGCATTGGAGTTCCTTCCTTCCTTCCTCCCTCCTGCCCTCCCTTCCTCTTTCCCTGCTCCCTTCCTTTCTTCCTTCTTTCCTCTGACAGGTATGTATGAAGTGGTTACCAAGTGACAAGACACTAGGGATACCACCATGAACAAAACAAAACCGACAAAAATGCCCTGCCCTTGGGGAGCTTACATTCTAGAATTTGAAGTCAAGCCCACGCCACCTCTAACCTAGAGAAAGATGGCCAGTGTTTCTTGTGAGCAGACGGGGGGAGGAGAAGGCTACTTGGCCTTCCTGGCGTCCACCCTTGCCAACAAGGGGAGCCGAGTCTGTGTTCCAAGGCCCTGGGGGCACTCACGGCTGCTGTGGGGTCCGTCTTGTTTTGCAGGCGTCCGCTACAGCCAGCCGGGGAACAGTGAGGTCACTTCCGCCTCAACAATCAGCCACCATGGCAACAGCGCCATGGTGACCAGCCAGTCCGTTTTACAGCAAGTCTCTCCCGCCAGTCTGGACCCTGGCCACAATCTCCTCTCACCTGATGGTAAAATGGTGAGTACACCTGGGCCATTGTCGCTCTGGAGCTGATAAGATAAGAGGCAAAACAAACACAACTTCTCACAAGGCCTGCCTCAAACAATGAGCCATTGTAGCCCCTTCGGGGAAAATGGGGGCTGTCCAGAGTTGGAACGGAAAGGTAGGACCGGTGACCCAGCCTTTGGCGGGTAGAAGAGGTGTTCGGTTTGAACCTAGCCAATAAATCTGACAGAGTTCTGCTCTCATTTTATTGATTGAATGCCTCATAAAGGAGCAAGCCGGGTGGGACCCTGTTTGTTTTGGGGCCCGCCAAAGACATTTGCGTTGATAAAATGTTCATTCTTACCCACCCCCCACCAAGGCCTCCAAAGCCAGTCTTTTCACCTCAGAGAGGACTTCACTTGGAAACAAGCCCCCTCTTTCTCTTCACCGTCCCCAGGTGCTGGCATAGAGAGAAACTGAGTCAGGATTTAAAGGGTGGTAGGGATGGAGGGAAGCTTCTTGAGCTTCTTGATGTACCTCACGGAAGAGCACAGCACAGAATGGTGGGGTGGGGCAGTGCTTGCCCAGTGAGAAACACCGACTTTGAAGTTCCAGGGACCAGGGTTCAAATCCCAGCTCCCGCACTTAATAGCTGAGTAGCCTTGGGCGGGTTACTGAACTCTTAGTCTGTGTCTTTCTTTCTCAGCTATAAAATGGGGGTGAGAACAATACAGTAGCTTGGGGGGGGCAAGTGTGCTAACAAGTTAAGACTCTGCACCATGTCATAGAGTTGAGAAACGCCGTGGTGGCGTGATGTGGATGTCCGTGTGCCCCATACCCACAGCCCACACCCAGATGTAAGTTTAGCACACTTGGTGAGGAATAGACTCTTTGAATTGACAAGGCTCTCACTCTCTAGCCACACAAGGGCAGGGGAGCACGACTGGTGAGAGAGACAGGCATTACGACACCGGTAAGGGCAGGAAATGGAAAACTTTATTCTTTGGGTCACGCTCTGTGTTTCTGTGGGGGAGGAGCTGCTGGTTCCCAGCTTCCACGCTCAAGGCGGAGCTGCACACACTCCCTCAAGGTGTCTGACCCAGAGGCAGGTGGGGGCTGGAGCGGTGGGGGGGGGGGGGGGGGGGGGGGGGACGGGGAGCAGATGTCATTTCAGACCTTGACGTGTGTGCACTGTGTAGGCAACACAGGAATGGTGAGTCACAGGTGACTGAGTCCCCAGCTCCCTGGAGGGAAAAACAGTGTGTAGTTTCCAAGGGGAGGGGTAGCCTGTGTTGTGGTCTGTGCAGACGCCCTGCTCTCCCCTGTAGCAGTCTGTGCAAATGAGAGAGGCACAGGCAAGTTTCTGTGAGTCTCTTGGAGACCCAAACAGGTTAGGGGTAAGGATCGCCCAAGCTGCTCTGGAGAAGGGGGGCTTATGGGAGACATAGCCCACGAAACCCTCCAGGTCTCCGCTCCTCTTGCTTGAAGGCCCTTGGGGTTTCCCTTCAGACCCTCCGGCTCTTTCTCCTCAGAGACAAGTGGCCTCATCCCAAGCCGGGGCTGCTGCAGACAGGCGTTTTGCTTCCTGTTCTGCTCCCCTAATGGGCAGCATATTACTGGATTGATGATTGACCAAGAGAGCACACCTCAACGTTAGCAAACACCTGGAAGCTTGTTTGTGGGGACCAGCTTTCTGCTAGTCTCCAACACCCTGGCTTACATGTTATGTCACTATTACTGGATGCCCAAATGCAAGAATCTGTTTTCTGTTAATATATAACAGGTCCATCCCAGAATGTAGTCCACCAAGGCAGGAGTGGAATATGGTTAAAAATAACGCAGGCAAGGGAACCTATGTGTCCACATCCTGGGCTCAGTTGTTTATCAGTGATAGGATGGAAGTTGCTTAACTTCCGCTTCCTCGTCTGTAACATGGGGGTTAATCATGCCTGGCTCGTGGGATTGGTGTGAGGATGGCTTGTAGTGCGGCGGTTCTTTGGGTAAGCCCCAGGCGAGGAGTGGCAGTCTCTTGTGTACTGACGTTCACTAGGATGTGAATTCAAAATCTTCCCCCGGGGATCAGTTTTGGAAATATTGCTGGTCCACGTGAGCTTTCCTTTGCACTGTCTGTTCCCTCTCCTGAACCCAAGGGCATAGGCAAAAAGCTGGCCAGATTTAGGGTTGCAGTTTGTGTGTGTTGAACATTGTGGTTTGTTTGTTTTTTTAAGCACCTACTGGGGGGCACCTGGGGGGCTCAGTTGGTTGAGTGTCCGATTCTTGGTTTCAGCTCAAGTCATGATCTTGGGGTCGTGGGATCGAGCCCTGTGTCGGGCTCTGTGCTCACACAGAGTCTGCTTGCCCTCCACTTTTCCTCTGACTCATGCTTTCTCTTTCTCAAATAAATAAATAAAAATCTTAAACAAACAAGCACATATTGGGGCTTCTGGCTGGCTCAGTCGGTAGAACATGTGCTCTTGATCTTGGGGTCATGAGTTTGAGCCCCACATTGGGCATGGAGTTTACTTAATAATAATAATAATAATAATAATTAAAACACACATACTGGATACTTTCCCAGTATCAAAGCTCAGGCCTTAGAGGCAGATGGCCTGCTTTCAACACCAACATGACTTGAGCACATTTCTGAACTTCTCTCAACCTCTGTTTCCATGTCTGCAATGTAGGGGTAATAACACCAACCTTGTAGGTTGTACACAGTAAAGCACTTAGTGTAGGCGAACTGCAAATGGCAGCATTCATGTAATTCAGACACAGCGAATTATCATGTAAGAATCATGAAGGCAGCTCCTGGCTTCCTTCAGTTCCAGAGGCAAGTAGAAAATACTGGTTGCGTTTTAGATTGGGAAGGAACTTGACCAAGGTTACCCAAAAATAGTAAGTGGAAGGAATTTGAACTCGAGCAAAACTGAGTGTGAATTCTGGCTTCCTCACTGACTAGTCAAGTGACGCAGAGCTGGTATGTCCACTGTTGGTAGGATCAGTCTTAATTGGTAACGTAGGGGCAGTGGTGAGAATGCCCTCCTTACTTGTGTCATTATCTGTTGAGGACAATCAGTGTAAGCACCTGACAGACTCTAAAGCCATGGTTGGCATCTGTGTTTCTCTTTCACCATTAAAATCAAACATTGAAATGGCAGAGATTACTGTCACTTCATTGACTTTCTCCAAAGGACTACGTTACCCAAAGGAAGTCTGAAGGCAGGTTACTGATTTCTTTTCTTTTCTTTTAATGACTCTGACATTTTGAAAAACAAGCCCAGTGAACAGGCTGGTTCTCTCTTGTTTGATGTGGTCAGAATTCCTTCTTGGTCACGTGACCCCCCCCCCCCCAAACTGGCTCCAACCCCAACTGACTTCTTGATGCCCATTTTTAAAAAAACACAAACAAACCCATTTGGTTTTTTTCTTTCTTTCTTTTTCAAATTAACCTTGGAAGCTATGGGGTTGACCAGAAGGTCAGGGCAGGAGATAGTGTCTTACCCAGGTGCTGGTATGAGACCTATCGTTTGACAAACTCCAGAAGAAGGGCAACAGGACTACTCAGACATGATTGTATATACTCTAACCCTAAAGTATCTCCAAGTAGTCCTGATACCATCAAGAACATCTAGAGTAGTTCAGAATGTCAGGAGACATCTCTCTCCCTTCTTCTTCCCTCCCCCCTCTCTTTTCTTTCTTTCTTTCTAAGACTTTATTTTTAAGCAATCTCTGTACCCAGTGTGGGGTTTGAACTTAAAACCCCAAGATCAAGAGTCACATGCTCTACCGACTGAGCCAGCCAGGTGCCCCGAGACATCCTTTCTTAAAAATAATTTTAGAAATTATTAAAACTATAAATAGTAAACTAGTTTATCACCAAAAAAAAGCAAATTATGTGCTTGTGTGCATCTGAAGGGGTGTGTGTGTGTGTGTGTGTGTGTGTGTGTAAAATTGATAAATTCTTATAATTAGTGGGGAACCTTTGGAAGCATTTTGGAAAACATCAGAATCAAAACAAGCACATTTATGACAGTTGTTTAATACTGTTTAGAAAGTTCTAACCAATGCAATAAGACCTGTACACATATTAGTACTAGCAAGGAAGAGATCCTATCAGCACATGGGCTCGTGATGCCTTCATACCTTGGAAAAGTGAGGAAAATCAATAAGGAAAAGACACTATAAGGAATAAATAAAAGTATTTGATCCCCAGTGAAAGGTTGCAAAGTGGCCATGTGCGTAGTAAACATATTAAAATTAGTAGCTGTCTCTTGCTCATCTGTCATTAAAATATAATGCTGCCACAGAATGGGGGCCCCTGGGGCCCAGGGCTTATCATTTAGTAGCTTTGTCATTAAGATAGCAGCTCCTTGACCAAAAAAATGAAAATTGTTCATAGATAGTGGAGATTCAGAAAAGGTAGAGAAGCACAATGATGGCTGATCTCCCCCAACCCTTAGTAGTAATGGCAGGAGCGGGGTAAGGAGAGATCCTCTGTAAAAGGTAAGGACTTGACTTCCAGAGTCAGGCAGACCTGGGTTTGAATACCACTTACTTGCTGGGTTATTAGATCTTAGGCAACCTACGTATCTCCTCTGTGAAACAGTGATATATCTACCTGATACCATATCTACCTGATACAGATCTACCATGAAGTTTCTGCCTCACGGAACCACAGTGAAGTTTGTCTGTTAACATATGAGTGGTACTTAGTGGAGTCTGTAATGGTGAGAGCTTTCCTTCTGCCTAGTCCTTAATCCACTCTCACTCGGGCAGATTTCAGTCATCACTTTCAGCAATCACATGTCTTTAGCACCAGTAAGAGAGACGGCATGGAGCAAAACAGAGGATACTTCCAAATTGAGCAAGCCACAGTCCCACAATACCCGGGAGCAGAAGAATCCCTAAGGCAGGCAGGTAACTCAAAGTAGTCAACAGACAGAAGCACCATAAGGGTCAGGTTGTGTGTTTTGCTTTTTGGTCTTTAGCACCTAAAATTGTGCCTGCGCCTCAGTGGATGCTACGTAATTGTTGAATGAATGAATTAATGAATGAGTGTGTATGAGTGAGTGAATGAATGAAAGAGTGTGTGAGTAAGTGAATGAGTGAGTGAATGAATGTGTGTGAGTGAATGAATGAAAGAGTGAGTAAGTGAGTGAGTGAATGTGTGTGAGTGAATGAATGAAAGTGTGTGAGTAAGTGAATGAGTGAATGAATGAGTGATGAATGAGAGTGTGGGTGAACGAATGAATGAATGAATGAATGAGTGGGTGAATTAGCTGTCCCGAGGACTTACTGAGCCATGTCATTTTGGATACTGGTCTTTGCAGTCCCGGTCCCACTCACCTTGCTTTTGTTTCTTCTCTCTAGCAGATCTCCGTCTCCGGAGGTGGTTTGCCCCCTGTCAGCACCTTGACGAATATCCACAGCCTGTCCCACCATAATCCCCAGCAATCTCAGAACCTCATCATGACCCCCCTCTCTGGAGTCATGGCCATTGCACAAAGTAAGCTCCGTTCTTGGTCACAAAACCTAGGGGGAAGGGAGAAGAAGGGTGGGAAGTAAATCAATCTTATTTTTAAAAAAGGTTTATAAAAAGCTCCCTTCAAACTCACCCACTGCTTGTCGATTTTGATTCTGCTTATGTTTAGTTCCTTATCTCTCTCCTCAACAATATTTGGACTGTTTAACCTAAAGAAAGAGGAACAATGGAGTCACACTGAATCTGGGTCACGGCTAACCAGCCGTGCATCCTGGGGCAAATCATTAACCTTAATGAGGCTCAGTTTCCTCATCTGTAAAATGGGTTGCTGAGGTGATCCAATAACAGTGCATAGAGACATGCTTGTAAATCTGCAAAGTGTGAGTATGTAATATTAGAGCTAGTACTTTTGTCTCGTGTTCATTTCTACTTGTAAGGATGTGGTAGATGTTCCAGGAAGTGATGTTGATGTTTCTTTTTGCCGGCAAAGATGGAGCAATGATGGGCTTCCTTCTAAACAGGGAATTTGGTGTGGTCATGGGACAGCTCTTTGGCCAGTGGTGAAAATACAGTGAAAACTCCCAAGGGAAACTGTAGGAGCATCTCTGATCCTTCAAGGAGAAACATACCGGAAGATGGGGCATGGATCGGGTCCTTCCAGCTCTAGGAGGCTCTTGTTCTACAAGGAACCTCTAGCCCCTCAGGGATGGGCCAGATCAGGAAATGCTGAGGAGGGTCGCATGCTGCTCTCAGAATTCTAATGCTGATGAGTAGTCAGTTTGTTTCCGTCTTCCATCATGGCAGCATGGGCCAAGTCATCACCCTGACCCTGGGAAGTCTTCCCGAGAAGTCTCGGGAGAGATCGAATGGTGCATTGCTCTCCTTCTCTCTGCTGATATCACCCCCTTGTCCTTGTGGCTTCCCTGTATCGAGTGCCTGCACTTCTTTACTTTGTTCCTGCCTTTTCCTCCTCTCTCTCTCTCCTCTCTAAGTCAGCTCTAGCCAAGGTGGCTACTCAGATCACTTCTGCAGAGAGTGGCTCATGTGCTGTTGGAAGGTAGAACTGGGCTAGACCTACAGCAGGTATGCAGCTTTACTGAGCATGTCCTCAGCTGCTCAGGAATTGAAATAGCAAATGCAGTTGTTTTGTTTTTGTTTTTTGTTTTTGCAGAGAGAAATGGGACTAGAGAAGCTATTAGAGGACTGACAAAATAAAAAATTTTTAAACTCACTGCCTTTTCATAGAAATGTGGTAACCATACTAACAGCAGGAGTTGAGAGTGAGCTAGGATACCTAAAACCAGCTTGCTTGCCTTCTAGAAGATTTGGTTAAAAGACCCATGTCTAAGCTCTTTTTATCACCTCTTTATTTCCACAACCGAAAAGATACACAAACCATTCCACTTTACCTTGTTTCCTCGCACATCAAGCTTCGGCTGACACACAATCCTTAATATTTTCTCAGGCACTTTCTGAACTAAAATTTTCCCGGAAGCTATTCCATATTTTTTCAGCTTTGTTCCTCCTGATTTCTTCCACCCAGACTTCTCTGCCACCTTGCTGTATCCTTAATCTGCAGAGAATACATTGGCCTTGGAAGTGTGTTCATGGTGCATGTGCAGGTGTGTGCTTGGACTTGGTGGGGGGTATGAAGAATGGCGAGGACCCCAGAAAACGTGGCTGAAACTCGTGGTCTCCTAGCCAGTGGAGTGACAGGCCAAAGACTTGCTTGCAGGTGTCCTTCTGTGGCTAGCTCTTGTCCCATTGAGTCTGAGGGTCCTGCCCCAGGCAGAAGTGGTAACAAAGTACTTGGTTGGCATTGCCAACCCCTCATTCTCTATTCATCCACTGAATGGACAACATGCTTCTCAGGCAGGAACCAGTGCCCAGAAAACAGGTGAAAAGGCCAAGAGTCACACTCCGTGGGAGCTAGAATGACATCAGTGGCTCTCGATCCTGGAATTGAGGCACACAGCAGGATCACAGACTGTGTTGAAAATAAGATTCCTGGGCCTCACCTCTGAAGGCTCTGACTCATGAAGTCCTGGGTGAGGCAGAGGAATGTATATTTCTTAAAGAGCTCCCCCAGATGATTCTAAAGCACAGGCAGGTTTTAGAACCGTGCCCTCAAATGTCATCCACTCCCATCAGGGAAATTGGCTCTTCTGGGCAGAGATTTCCCAAAAGAGCAGCAGTAATAAGCCTGGGAGGGTAGAAGTCCGTGGGGCCTCCCAGGAGACCCCAGGGGAAGGTAGGAGAGGGAAACAGGATCTATTAGGATATCAGGTGAGACTGAGGCTTGGGTACCTGAGCCTCTAGGGAATGGGAGATAGTGCTAGTCTGTATGGGATCAGAGGACCCGGCCCCAGCTTCCCTCCCCAGAAGACCCAGGAGGGGGCTTATTCTCCCTTCACTTCTGCTCAGGGGTCCTCGCCTTTTAGGTTTCTGATAACAGTATCAGCTAAAGCCCTGAGTAAGCACCAGCTGAGGTCTTCTTGCTATCTCCACAGAGGACTTCCCACACACCCGCTTCTAGAACCTTCTCCATTTCAGGAAAGGCCCTCTAGGTGTCGCTTCCACGCTTGCCTGAAAGAGACCTTTGTTCTGGATTTTCTTCTTCATCCCATCCTGCCCTCCGTTTCACAGAAAGTGAGCTCAAAGGAACATTGGCAGCCCCGGGAAAGAGGTTGGGGTATCTTGCCCCGATCCTCTCATCCCCACTCCCACCCTGGCTTGGCTGTCTGCTCCAGATTCCCGCCCAGGGAGTACATGGAGTGGGGGTGGGGCTTGGGAGTGGACCAGGGACCCAGTCTCTGCAGCGCTGGCCCCGGTTCTGAAGAGGATATAGACACAGAACAGGACCACAGAGGCCTGACCCCTCCAGAGCAGAAAGATGGCAAGAGACCCTATAAACGGCCAGCCTTTAACTTACAACTTCCTCTTCCCACTACCTGGACCTTTTGAAGCCATAAGCTCTGTGCCGCCAGATAAAATCCGTCCACTTCATAGATGGGCTGAGGTCTGGTATTTCCCCCCTCTCTGCTACAGTCAAGAGAAGGAGCATCTGACCTCTGCCGGGGTCTTTGCACCGGTTCGCTAAATGATGGTCTTCTGGCTTCGTATTCCTAGGACAGTGCAGGTTGTTGTTGGTGGTGGTGGTTTTTCGGTTTTGGTTGGTTTTTTTAATCAAAATGTGAGTTCCTGAACACTCCTGCCCTCTGCTGGGCAGACAAGTCTGGGTAGTAACATGTGCCTTTGAGTGGCTGCACTAAGCTGCCTGAGCTCAGGGCACCCAGGTAGGCCTCTCTCAAGAGTCAGGTCTGGAGGGAGCAGGCCAGTTAGAGGCCGCCTTCCCAGGGTCCTGGCAACCTCAAGAGAGCCAAGTTAGGGAGGATGACTCTCAGGCCTCAAATCTGTGTAAGCCCAATTCCATCCACACACAGCTCACTGGAATGTGAGGGAGCAAGTCAGTCTCTCCAAGCCTTAGTTTCTTTGTCTGCAGAATGGATCTATAAAACCATTTCCCAGGCAATCTCTCACTCAAGGCCCAGCCGTGCCGGGCGCATGGCAGGACTCTGTCGGTGACCATGCCGGAGCATTCGCCTCTCCACGTCCCTGAAGCCACCTCTGATCTTTCCCTCTTGCTCCCACAGGCCTCAACACCTCCCAAGCACAGAGCGTCCCTGTCATCAACAGTGTGGCCGGCAGTCTGGCGGCCCTGCAGCCTGTCCAGTTCTCCCAGCAACTGCACAGCCCTCACCAGCAGCCCCTCATGCAGCAGAGCCCCGGCAGCCACATGACCCAACAGCCCTTCATGGCGGCCGTCACGCAGCTGCAGAATTCCCACAGTAAGGACATGGGGCGGAGTGGCAGGGGAGCTGAGGGAGTGGGGCGGGCACCACCAAGGGCCCTACGCAGCCCACCTCTGTCCTCTCTGGATCTGTACTTGCTTGGAAGTGAATTGATTTGGTCACTTTTCCCTACCTGTTATCAACCCAGACAATTCCTCAACATAACCCTTGTGTGGTCTGTGCCTTTTCTAGACCTACTCTCTACCTCCATGACTCCTGGGGGAGGTTTGAAGAGGACAGTTGAGCCTATGTGTAAAGGGGAGCTAGAGATAGAGAGCAGGGTTGGCACCCATGGACGATCTTGCTAGGCAACCACAGACCCTTTTCCCCATGAGCCTCAGCTTAGCCCTTTCAATCTAAAATTCCAGGTAGTCATTACCAAATGACAAGAGTAGGCATGCAGTTTGTGTTCTCTGAAACTGAAGAATCTTCTAGAATCCCCATGCTCTCCCGTTGACACACCTCAGACATCTCTAATCGAGAACCACGGACATAGATGGACAATACCACCTCCTTGCAATCTTGGATAAAGAATAGTAGTGCTGGGGCGCCTGGGTGGCTCAGTGGGTTAAGGCCTCTGCCTTCAGCTTAGGTCTTGGTCCCAGGGTCCTAGGATCGAGCCCCGCATGGGGCTCTCTGCTCAGCGGGGAGACTGCTTCCTCCCTTCTCTCTGCCGGGCTCTCTGCCTGCTTGTGATCTCTGTCTGTCAAATAAATAAAATCTTAAAAAAAAAAGAATAGTGGTGCTTCTGCCATTACCCGCCCCCCCACTCCCAGACTATTTCTCATGTCCTGTCTTTCAACCAGTTAGTTCCCACCCACTCCAGCCACTGTATCCCTGCCCTCTGTCCTGAGCCCCAGGCCCACAGCCAGCCCTCTGGCCAGATCAGGATACAGCCCCTGGCCTATAAGTTTGGCAGGGTCCCAGAGGAACACCCGAGAAGTCTCTGGAATAGAGTGATCATCTTGGAGTCAGACAAACATAAGATTTAAATCCTGCCTCTGAGGCTTACCAGCTGTGTAGCCATTGGTAGAGTTTCTTAGCCATTCTGAGCCTCAATTTCCTCATCCATAAAATGGAATGTAGAGAGGTTATGGAGACAAGATAAATAATGGAGAGTGATTATGGAGATGAAATAAGACTAGGTATGAACTGTATCTGGTAAACACAAGAGTTACAGAAATGCAGGTGATGATTTATTAAGGGACTTTTTAATAGGAGGCAGGAATGGGGAAGAGGGTTTTTGTTTCTCCCCTGGCTGCACAGCTCACCCTTCTTCTATCCTCAGGGCACTCTCCCCTCCTCAGGCCTGCAGAGCTGGTTTCCAAGCACCATCTCACATTCCAATCACATTTTTTTTATGTGGCTTCTGGAAAAATCTGCCATAACCTGTAGCAGAGTCTGGGACCGCACATACCCACTTTCCTTTCTGTTCGGGACCTGATAATATGCCCAGGCTTGTCGCTGCCCCCTGCCAGGCCCAGGTGGGACTGTCAGAGAGTGGTCCCTAGTACCTATGAACTGCAGAGGCCTAGTTGGGGGCCCCAGGACCAGGCAGCAGTCAGCCTCCCTCCACAGGAAGGACCGGCTGGAGTGGCAGGCAGTGACCTTTACCCCGTCACCCTCTAGAAGATGCTGTGGTGGATAGAATAGTCTGCTCCCTCCCTCACGGCCAAACAGCCCCATGCTTCTGTTAGCTGGTCATGTGACTTGGAATTTATATGAATCTAATGGATAAATCGCATGAGTCAAAAAGTTCTAGACTTGGTGAAACAAGTACTGGAAAAACTGAAAAATGAGTCACCTGCTCCTAAAGCTTTTATTTGATCTAGCCTCCCCTTGTCTGTCGTCCTTCATCTTCCTGTGACATCATAATATGACCTATGATGTCATTTTAGCGCAAATTGGAACGACCCAGAATTATACAATGAATTATACCCATGACTAATTATAATTATTAATCAATTTGTAATTGCTTTGCATAAGACCTGGCTCTTGAGTCATGGCAGATAGGATAAGCTTGTGCTGGCCAACTCGTTTATGTTTGCTGGCTACTTAGAACTTTTTCTGACTTACAATCTCTGATGCACCACATATGCCTAAGGCCCATTTGTTGATGTTAAGCATCTAACTTTTAACTGAAAAGTCAGGAGAATAGAAGTGCCATCCACTACCGTCAACAAGACGCTGGGCAAAACTGTTTGTGTCTTGGATACAAAGTACTTTCCATGTGATGTTTTCCAGTCTACAACAGCTATCATTCCCATTTTACAGATGAGGAAATTGAGGTGACGTGACTTAAGTGAGGAGCCAGAATTGAAACACATGGCCATTCTTTTGACCACATCAGGCTGCCTTCTGAAACATCACCAGCACCTGCCCCCTCTTCTCTGCCTCAGGACATAAGAGCTTATGGTGTGGGATGGGGGCGGGGTCTGTAGGTCTGTAGCTGTGTACATACCTGTGTGGTCATACCAAAGTGGTCTTGACTTTGTCTTCCCTCTGTTTCTCCAGTGTACACTCACAAGCAGGAACCCCCCCAGTATTCCCACACCTCCCGGTTTCCGTCTGCGATGGTGGTCACGGATACGAGCAGCATCAGTACGCTTACCAACATGTCCTCCAGTAAACAGGTAAGTGCTCAAAGGAAGTGTGGTGGGGGCCGCGACCCAGGCTAGTGATGTGCAGAGAGGGTGGCACGTGGGGCCTGAGCCTGGTCCTTCCCAGGCTCCTGGTTACTTGCTAAAGGAGTCCCTGAGGTCAGAGGCAAAGAAGATGGGCCACCTGCTAACAGGACTTTTTGCTCCATCAGCTTCCCCAGCAAGAACACTAAATGACCAGGGCTTGATAATCCGCTGAAGACTGGATTACACAGAGCCTTTAAGTATTGAGACTGAGTATTTCCCATGGATTGATCGGTGATCCATGGAAAAGGTGTTTCCAAGGGCAACTCAAGACAGTCACGCCCTCTAGAGCATTTCTTGCTTTGCAAAAGGGATGCCTGAGGCTTTTCCACAAATTAATCAATGGAAAAAAAGAGTATTAAGACCAATTACCCCATCCAGGACCCAGGCTGGACCCGAAACACTGCAAATTCCAGAGAGTAACCCAACTCTCCCAACCCATGGAGATTCCCAAGTGCACAGTCGGGCCTTCCAGGGGCCTGTGTTTACTTGGTGTTTTATCAAGAAATTTAGAATTTACTTCGCAGTGCACTAAAAGTGGGGAATCCAGAGGCTTCGTCCCTCTTTCAGTGGGTGGCTGGTTCCCACCTCCAGGGAGAGCCAATGGAGCAGTAAACCCAACCAAAGACAGGGCTCATCCCTACGGCTTGTCCCTGCCATGGGACACGGAGAGTAAGGAAACAGGACAGGGTGTCTGAACACACACGACAGTTCCAGATTAATACAATAGGACCTTTTAGGAGCTGGGGTCTCTGCAGCGTGGGAACTGTTTGGCCTCTATTGATTACTAGATAAGTAGGTGACAGCCTTGAACTTCATGTCAGAGGCGCTCAGCAGGGTTTGGTCTTGTTGATGGTCTATTTTCTGAGTCCTGGGACTCAAACCTCCTCCAATGCCGTGTGCTGCCAAGTATGTGCTTTCATGGGCTCAGGTTCTCTGCTCTTCCCTTTGCCCACATCTCCTCTTGGTCCCACAGTATGGTAGAGCAGGTGGGTTCTGTTCCTGGGTTTGCCCACCTTGACCTCTCTGAGCCCTCATTTCTTCACCTTTAAAAGGAGAGTCATAACATGGACTTGTCCTAGGGATTCGATGAGATCGTGTGGATTTAGGGTCCACACATGGCCTAGGCAGCTGGGCTCTGGAGTTGGGAGAGGGAGGAGGTGTGTGGGACTGGCTCTGCCACTCTTCTCTCACCCAATGGAAGATGAAAGGACACCCCCCGTGGCCCTGCCCTTCGACTCCCGTGCGATTTCCCACTCTTTGTAGTGAGCAGGGAAAACATTTATCTGTGCTCACAAATCTCAATCAGGGAACCAGCCATGCGCAGCAGCCCTGCTTGGGAATACCTTCCCCCTTTGAAAGGTTTATCAATCCATCTGCCACTTGGTCAGCCCTAGACAGGGCTCTGATTAATTATTCCTGTCTTTCCCAAGTTGACTTTGATGCTTGCTTGTTGAAACAAGCCCTCTGAATTCAGGAAATGGTCTCTTAATCAAAATTCTCCGAGACGCTCTCTGAGACGCGGCACTGGCCGGCAAATGGCTTCTCCCCTCCGCTGGACAGAGTGGCCAGCCGACCTTGAAGCTGCACGAACAGCCCTCCAGAACCACCAGGAAGCTGTCCCAGTCCCTGGGTGGTTCAGGAGTCTGGCGGTAGCCTCATCTCTGGGGTGATGAGAAGGTTGTTCACATGTAGGATCAAACTATGCACGGAGCCCTGTAGGTTTATACTTCTCGTGAACATATCATCATCTTTCTGTTGCAACTTCCCTGGTACAAAGGAATGAACTGAGGCTCAGAGAGGCAGAGTGACCTGCCCAAGGTCTCACAGCTGGTCAGTTCTAGAGCTGGACCTTCAGACTCTGGGCTTTGACTCTAAATCTTGGACTCCTTCCATTTAAGCAAGACTGGCCTTGCGATCTCCGTCTCAAAAACACCCAAGCCTTTGCTGCTATTGCAGTCTTTTTTTTTTTTTTTAAAGATTTTATTTATTTGACAGAGATCATAAGTAGGCCGAGAGGCAGGCAGAGAGAGAAGAGGAAGCGGGCTCCCCGCTGAGCAGAGAGCCCGATGTGGGGCTCGATCCCAGGACCCTGGGATCATGACCCGAGCCGAAGGCAGAGGCTTTAACCCACTGAGCCACCCAGGCGCCCCTGCTATCGCAGTCTTAACAGTCAGAAACAAGCATGAAATTCAGCCCCCGTAGGTATCCCAGTCAGTCAACTTTCTTCTTCCAAACTGAAGGAGAAGGGGGATGGGGAAGTGAGGGTAAAGGTACAGTCAGACAGAAAGAACCAAGGTAAAGAAAATTTTGTACCAAATCTGTTCCCCAGGCAAAGGATCAGAATGAATGCTGAAAGAGATGTGGTACAATCTTGCTTTTTCCTTGTCCTAAAGTATTATTTAACAAAACAAGTTTCAAGAACGTTGCTGGGAACTGGGCGGGGTGTAAGGACAGGAGGATTCCTTGGTCCCATATTTTAGGGGAACGGCTGGGTTCAATAGCTAAAAATCACAAGGCCAGACTTCAAATCTTTCGTAGACTGCTGTGTGCATGAAATGGGGCCATTAGGGTGCACAGATGCTCCAGGCCAAGGGACGCATCCTGGGTAGCCCTTCTTGAGAGGCATCACAGAATGCTGGGAAAAGCCAGCAGACTTGCATTCACCCCAGTCCCTTCCCCGCCCCGCCACAGGACCTTGGGCAGTTAATTCATCCTGCAGGACCATTTCTGCATCTCTCATGGGGAAAATCCTAACCCTGTCTCACAGGATATTCACATGCCTAGAAGAATGGCTGGTACATGGTCAAGTACTCCACGTGCTAAGTCCTTCCCTCTTGCTGCTTTCCATCTGTGATCCTTTAGGAGATACCTTCTATCGACTCCTTCAAAATTTGACTCATTGCTTGGTCTACATGCTTCCCATTTTTATGCTGACTCACAGATGTGCTCTCATCCCTGGACTCCCAGACTCCCAGGAAAAAAGCAGATCGTGAAAGGACCTCTCAAAGCACCAGAGCCCTTTGTGCTTAGCCAAATGCCTGGACTATAGTAGATGTTCAGAAAATATAAATGGAGGAGTGAATGAATGAATGAATTCAGAGCTAGCATTTTTTGAGTGCCTCTCATTTGCATAGCAACAAGTGCTTCATCATTCTTATCTCTTCCCAGCTAAACCTCCGACCCATTCTGCAAGGTAGATATTTTTTACACCCAACCTGCAGAGCAAAACACTGCGGCTCAGAGGTGGGGAGGGATCTGGCCAAACTCACACAGATGATAAATCTGGAGCTGGACTCCCAGACTTTGGTCTTCTCTCTCCAAATCCATTCCACCACACTCATCTTCTCCTATCCCTTTTTCTTTTTTTTTTTAAGGTTTTTTTTTTTTTTTTTAATTTGACAGAGATCACAAGTAGGCAGAGGGGCAGGCAGAGAGAGAGGGGGAGGCAGGCTCCCCACTGAGCAGAGTCCCCCCCCCACCCTTACCCTCCCACCCTTGGCCCCGATGATGCGGGGCTAGATCCCAGAACCCTGAGATCATGACCTGAGCCGAAGGCAGAGGCTTTAACCCACTGAGCCACCCAGGCGCCTTTATCAACACTCAGAAAAGTGACCCAGGTTTATGCAGGCATCAGGCTCCAGTGAGGATTTGAACTTGTATCTGATCTGGTCACAGTGTTTTCATTGTCAGGACAGACATGCCCTGGGGCCATGTGGATCACATTTCAGGAACCTCTGGGCTGGGTTGCTCTCACCTGCAGCTCCTGTAGCTCTGTGTGCCTCCCCCTCCTTCTCAACCCTGCCTACTGGCGAGCTACCATCTGAGTGGAGCTGTGCCTAAGCTCCTGTAAGACAGGGCCCTGCCAGTCTGGAACAGGACCGCAGCAAGCACTGACACGGGTTAGAACAAGTGTGGGCTGGCTGCCTGCCAAGTCCTGTTTCCGCAGCCTCTATACCCACTGCTCCACTTCCCAGTTTACAGAGAGGTCAGAAGACCCCTTCCCCTCCCCCCTCCAGCTGGCACGGGTAGGTCAGGGGGCTGCTAAGGAGGAGGCAGACAGCCTCTTGTAAATCCTGGGCAGCTTCCCACGTTCCAGCCTCCTCCAGTGGTGGTCAGGCAGGAACTGTGTGATGATTCAGAGCACCAGCTTGGCATTCCTGAGATCCTACCACTTTCTACCTGTGTGACCTCGGGGAAAAGTCCTAGCCTCTCTGAGCGTCAGGTTCCTCGCCTGTAGTACGAAAATGATGGTTCCTCTTCCATGGGCTCATTAAAAAGACTAAACACGGTGTGTCTTGTAAGATACCTAGCTCAGTGCTTGGCTCAAAACCCCACACCCGTGGCGGCTGGGGCAAACTTGACCTTCCCTCGCTGGTAACCCTGAGTGTCTCTCAAGCTTTGGAAGGAAGACTATAAATGGCAAAGGGTATTTATTTTTCAGTGGCCATACTCAGAAGGTCGAAGGAAGTCATCTTCCTTGTGTTGAGGAGCACAGACTTTTCTCGTGTGAGATTCTGGGCAAGTTACCTACAGTCTCTCTAGGCCTCAGTTCCTCTCATCAGTAAAACTGGAAGCATAATCATTACATACATTTATTTATTTATTTATTTATTTATTTATTTATTTATTTGAAAGGGAGAGAAAGGCAGGGGAAGGCCAGTGGGAGAGGGAGAGTGAAGTTTAAGCAGGCTCCATACCTAGCGCAGAGCCTCACATGGGGCTTGATCTCATGAGCCTGAGTTCATGACCTGAGCCAGAATCAGGAGTCCGACGCTTAACTGACTGAGCCACCCATGTGCCCCATCATTGTTTTTAATTAATAGAACCATAATGAATCTAATCTCATAAGAAGAGCAGTGAGTTATCTGTGTCCACTGTTTCTACCTGCTCAGCCCCAGTTCTGTCTTGAGGCTATTCCTGACAGTCATCGGTCCTCACATGACATTGGAGCATCTCCTGTCCAGCTCACTAGTACGGCCATGTTGTCAAACCAATGGGTAACTTTCCATCTCTGCCTCTGACATAGCTGATCACGCCTGCCTTTTGTCACTTGGATTTTAGGACAATGACCGTTCCTGGTCCTCCCCACCATGGCACTCGTCATTTCCATAGCTGGCAGCTTGTCTCCCCAACATTGAGTTGTTGGAGGATGCTCGCGCTCATTCCCTACTGTGTTCACTCCTGGGTGATTTCCAGTCCCTTGGCTTTGGATCGGGTGTCCACACTGATGGATCCAGTAGTTCTGTCTCCAGTACAGACCTCTGCCTTGAGTGCCCATTTGCAAATCTGCCGCATCTTTGACATGACAAGCCTCGCTAAAAGAGGAGCTCTTCATTTTGCCTCTACTTCTCCCTACTCAAACTGCTTCCTTGGGCTTCCCCATTTCCAAAAATGGTTCCAGTTGTGCAGGAATCCTGCAGAATGCATCCCACATCTGAGCGCTTCTCATTTCCCCACCAGTCCAGCCCCCTCCCTCACTGATTCCCTCCAGTGCCCCCAACTTCCCACTCCCACTCCTGCCCCACGATAGTAGTTATGGTCTGCTCACTACGCAGCAGCCAGAATTATCTCTTAAAGGGGGAAACCAGTCATGTCACCCCTGCCCTGACAAAGCTTTCCAGTAGCTTCCCATTGCAACCAAGCTGAAATGGAGGCTTCCTAGGCCCAGTATGATCAGCCCCTTGCAGACCCAACCCCCCTTCTTCTTCCAGCCAGCTGCAGCTGAGCCAGGATTGACGTGATTCTACTTCAGGGCTTCTGGTTTATGGTCTCTTCTGCCCTGAACACTCCATAATACACATCTTGGCATGCTTGTTCCCTCATCTCATTCAGCTCAAATGTCACCACTTCAAGGAGGCCCCTCCTGATTGCCCTGTGTAAATTATTCCCTTTTCCTTCAAATCAGCCTAACCTGTTATGTGTATTTTTTTTTTAAGATTTTATTTATTTATTTGACAGAGAGAGACTCAGTGAGAGAGGGAACACAAGCAGGGGGAGTGGGAGAAGGAGAAGCAGGCTTCCTGCCGAGCAGGGAGCCGGATTTGGGGCTTGATCCCAGGACCACAGGATCATGACCTGAGCTGAAGGCAGGTGTTTAACAACTGAGCTACCCAGGCTCCCCTCGTGTATTTTTTCTACAGAGTGTTCATCTCCACCTGGAATTTTGTTTTATATATGCATGTACAATATAGATCCAGTACAAGGCTGAGTGTAAAGCCCCCACTTAGCGCAGAGCCCGGCACACAGTAGGACCTCAGGAAACGTTAGCTCTTGTCATAGGCAATCAGCCCCTGTAGAGTGAGGACGTCCTTAACTGTCACCCCAGCTACCACCACCCCTTTCAGAGAGAGGGTCCCCTCAGAGATCCTCTGGCCAGGGCCTCCGCGGGGCTGGCTGTGCCAGGCCTTGGTTCTGAGGGACCCCAGTGCACCCCTTATCAGCTGTTTGTGTTTAGACTCTGAAGGGGACAAATAACTCTAGTGCCTTTGACAACATTTAGGGCTCTGCCACCATTTTATTATGTGAGCAAACATTTGATAGCTGGGAAGCCCATCCCTAATGACAGGTCATAGAATCTCGCTGGCGTCTCCTTATCTGCCCTTCTTGTTTGCTCTTCTATTGAAACCTGCAAGGTCACAAGCCATTTTCTCTCTCCTCACCTGAAATCTGAAAATTGGAAAAAGGCTGATAGTGGGAAGTAAAGAGACTCAAAAGTGGGGGTGGGTGGTGGGAGGAAGAGGAGGCAAAGGGTATCAGAGGACCCTGACCAGGGCCTCAAGAATTTAAAAGGGCCAGAACATGTCCTCTCCAATGAATGCACAGCTCAGTGACAGAGGGCTCACGGGCTGGGGCGCCCTGCGCAGCCCAGTGTTAATTCTGAGCATGTCCCATGTGTTGGCTCACCTGACTCCCCAGCAGCCTCCATTTCACCAGGTAGAAAACTGAGGCACAGAGAGAGTGCCACGACTAAGAACACGAAGCTAGGAGAAGACTTTTCATCTCTGAGCATACTAGAAAGAACACGTGCCCATGGGTACCCAGAACCAGTTTTGAATCTGTCTCTACACTGTCCTGGTTCTAAAACTGTGGATGATTCGCTCTTGGAGCTTGTCTTCTTAATCTGTAAAATGGGCGTAATGGCAACCTTGTACAGGAGTATGGCTGGGAGCACTGGTTAATGAGATAATAATGTGAAAATAGGCCTTTAGTAGTAATAATAGGGGTGTGTGCATGTGTGTGTGTGTGTGTGTGTGTGTGTGCGCACACGCGCATTTACGCACATGTAAGCTCCTGAGTGTTGAAGGAACGGTCTTTTTTTTTTTTTTTCCCTTAAAGATTATTCATTTATTTGACAGAGAGAGAGAGATCACGAGTAGGCAGAGAGGCAGGCAGAGAGAGAGAGGGGGAAGCAGGCTCCCCGCTGAGCAAAGAGCCTGATGCAGGGCTCAATCCCAGGACCCTGAGATCATGACCTGAGCTGAAGGCAGAGGCTCAACCCACTGAGCCACCCAGGTGCCTTGAAGGAATAGTCTTTAGAGAAGGAGCCATTAAGCCAAAAGACAGAGAAGACTTTCCCTTTAGATACCAAAACAAGTAAAAGGGAAGGAAGAGACAGAGGGAAGCAGGAAGGGTCTTCCTGGAGAGAAAAGGACGGGAATGATGTACCATGACAGCCGAAATGAATGAGGTCCAAGGTTCTGGAAGAAGAGGCTGCCCCAGGAAGGGGCTGCATGACTCCTCTTGGTGGGTTTCTCCATCCGTTCTGGGGTCTCCTGCCCCGCCTCCCCGCCCACCTGGAAGTCTCGCATCAGAGTTCTTGTCTTAATAGGAACAAGCCTGTAGAAAGCACTTCACAGCTTCCCAAATGCCTTCCCTGATGGGTTGTTTGAGCAAGTGGCGATTTTCTCATGTGCTTAAGTAGATCGGCAGCTCTGGCCCAATCTGGGAGCTGATTAGAAATGGCGGGTGCTTCGGCCCACCTCAAGCCCACTCAATCGGAATCCACCTTTTCACAGGCTCCCCAGCATTCATAGGGCCGTTAAAGTGTGGGGATCAGTGGTCTAGGGGACCCCTGCCCATAGAGGTGTTAGGAAGAGGACCCTTACTTCCATGAGAGGCAAGAGCTCCCATCCAGCTGCTGTTGCAACCACACACTCCCAGAAATAGAAGCTTGACTTGAGGACAAAGGTCAGCGAGTTATGACTATTTCAAGGTCTGCAGCAGTTTGCTGCTGCCTTCGAAGTGGCCGGGAAACCTGGCTCGGGAGTTTCCCTAAAGGGAGCGTGCTTCAGGACCAACGCTGGGGCACCGAGCGGGCACTGGGTCCTCAGCTCGCAGCGGGCTGAGCAGGGTCTCGGCTCCCCTGGACTAGCCAAAAGAGTGGCGTCCCTGCTGAATACACACCGCTGAGCTCTCTTTCCTTTCTCTGCAGTGCCCCCTCCAAGCCTGGTGATGCCCACCCATCACTTAAACTTTGTGCACAGCAACAAGGACCCTGTTTTCTACACCGTCCCCCTCCGGGCAGCTGTCACAGAAAAGGCCAGTGGCCTGACAAGCACCTTTGAGAGAGGTCCCTGCCTACCTGCCATCCTGCTGGCACCTCGGACAAGGACAGCCCGCTGGGAGGCGCAGCCCAGAGTGCAACTTCCCTCCCCTTCTATGCAGTATTGTCGCCATGCCTCTCCCAAGACGGCAGGTACTCCCATCCGGCCCACGGCTGGGAGGCGAGAAACCACGGAGGAGGAAGAGAGAACGCTGTCGTGACGTCGCGCTCTTTCATCGAACAAACCGATGCGAAAAAAAAAACTTAAATCTGTTACTGAAATGAGGAGGACACGTGCTATTGAACTGAGCCAAACACACTGTAAATATCAGCAGCCTCCCGCACCGCCCCCAACCCCATCCCAGCTGATCTTGAGATTTCTTTTGAAGAAGTAAATTTCTCCAATGGGTGTAAACTATAACCTACTGTAATTAAGTGCAATTTCCCCTCCGCTCCCTCCGCCCGCCCCCAGCCCTGTATATAATACTGAAGTGTCTATTAGTTCTCTTTGTAAAGGTCGGAGTTGAATTTTCCAAGTGATTGGCCCCCTCTCCCCCCACCCCCCCTTGGAGGAATAGCCCCAGTCGGAAGTGAAAGCTCCTGCCCCTTTCCCTCAGGCCTGGACAGACACCAGGATGTTTGTGTGGGACTGACCGCCAGCTGACTCCCAATCTCCTGTTGTGGAGACACAGCTCTGGATCCTGGAGGGGCTGAACATGGCCTCAGACTAATATCCTAGCTTCCGGTGGGGCCCGGGGGTTCTGCCAGCCCACCACCGAGATACTGCAAGGCAGGAAAACTGGCTGCTTGATAGCACAGGAAAGCGTCACCCTCTCCGAAAGCCTCCCATTAAAACCATTTATTTTATCACTGCCCAGAGTCTCCTATCTCTGTCTCTGATGCTTCCTCTGCCAAGGTTCCACCAAGAACCCCTGGCCTCGACTCCCCTTGGAATTTTCCATGTGTTCCACTGGGCTCGTGGCTGCGTGTCCCAGTGTCTCCGTGCCGGCTGTACCACTAAGGTTAGCATTGATTCCCCCAACCAGCCTCCACAAGCCCCTCCACGGGGCTCTGGCCAGACTGGGAGGCAACACTTTGGTCATAGGTGAAGGTGAAGTCCTAGGTGAAGGTCATGGTGAAGGAACAGAGCCAGCTCTTGGTGACTCTTGGTCATAGGAACTGATAAAAAGCAGGAAGAATGGAAACCCTGTGGGTAACTTTTACCGCCACCTCCTGACCATTCACCTTAGGCTTTCCTTCCTTCTGTAGAACCATTAGTCACTAGGAGAACGGGATCCTCTGAGTGTTGCCTCCTGCCTGGGTTTCCCCCTCTGGCAAGGACGCTAGTGAGCACAAACAGTCCAGAAAGTGAAAAGCCAACCCAGTGAAATCATAATCCAGTGTTGACTCCAAGAAGAAAGAGGATGTATCCATCCACTTCGCTGTGTCCTCTTGTACAGCGTAGACCCTACCCGCGTGTGGTTTCTTGCTTCTCGTCTGAGTATTTCCCAGGCAAGGTGTGGGCCAGGGAATTCTGCTGAGCAGGCCCTAAGCAACAGGTTTTTAAAAATCCCAGAGCAGGGGAAGATGCTTTTCACAGAGAGCTGTGCAGATTTAAGGAGAACCTACTCTGCTGGGTGCCCAGGACAGGGATGGCTAGATAGGGAAATGCCAACCTCCTCTGGTTCCTGGCTCCTCTAGACAATGTAATTGGAGCCAGAGGGGTCAAGAGAAAACTCAAGGCTGGGTAGAGAGGAGTGGGGGCCAAGGCCAAGCATCACAGGCCAAGAGAGACCAAGATCCCCTGTCACTAGCTGGGATGTCCTATTAGATGGCTCCTGGGAGTTTGAAGAACAGATTACAGGCCTCGAGCCCCAGCCTCAGCTGGAACCCTATATCAGGACTCATGTTGTTTCTGGGACAGCAAGTATCTGCATTTGACAGATTTAGATCTTGCATTGTTGCAATCACCCTGAGGACCCCCCCCCCCCTCCAGAAAGGCCTTATTCATCTAAGAGAATGGAGGCAGAGCTGGCGGCTGAGAGGAGCAAGGATGGATGGTTGGGGCAAGTCTCTGGGGATTTTTCTAACCAAACCCTATAGAAACCAAGACACACAGGAAACAATGCTGGCAAGGTTAGCACCTCCCTTCTGAATAAAGCAGGGACCTCCTCCACTGGCTCTAAGCGTGTCACGGGGGTCACCACATAGTCTTGATGTGGAATTCTCCAAGCCGCACATTCACTTGCAACTGAAAACCCCCATTCTTCCTCCATTCCATCCATCCCATTCCACTGACATTTCCACATTCTCTCCATATACCTGGAGCCTAGACTAACAGACCGATGGACCTCTTTTTTCCATGACCTGCTGTCATTTTCTAGGGTGAGCCCTGGGGAAGTAGATACCATTTTAACACCCATGGACAAGGGACAAAATCGGTAATGAAGACCTGCCTTAACCTATTCCATGCGGAACAGAGGAGTATCCCCCACCCGAAGCAGAGATAACTGGGGTGTTAGCTGCTAGATTCAGGTGGATAAGAACACAATGCAGACACCCAGGGAATCCCAGCTCTTGGCCCCCAGCTGGTGGGGGGGCAAGTCTTTGATATTCCTTTTGGAGCCAGAATGCCTTGATTAGAATCTCTAACGCCAGCTCTTAGCCTCATCCTCATTGTCCTCCTGCATAAAATTGAGTGATGATAATAGTTCCTCCTGTATAAGGTTGTTTGAGGAGTAAATGAGTGGATACCTGCCCAGCCCTTGGAGGCGTCTGTGCCTGCTACATTGCCTTAGTATCCTGTCACCCCGCGGTGCCTTCTCCTGCAGGCTTCTGGGCTTTGTTGCTATTTCCAGATATTTCTTATCACAAATTTGATGCTTGGTCAAGAAAACCACCAAATTCCTGGGAAACTGATGTTGTTCCTTTCTGTGGTACATGGCAAATCCAGCAGGGAACCAAGGATGAGTCCGGGTGGGAGGTCTGAGGAGAGGGCGAAGGCTTGACTGGGGGGAGTCTTTGTCTCCTGAGGGAAAGAAGAAGGTAAAATGTGGTGACTTTGCAGGAAGTGTGAGAGCCAGGAGGCCCAGACCAAAGGTGGGTGGGGGCCTTGGAGGAGGACTGCCCAGAGCAACGAATGGCGTGGGTCAGGAAAAAACAGGAGCAGACACCTTCCCAAGGAAACTCAGGGCTGATGTGGCCCCTTTGAATTAGGAATTCATTCAAACACATTACACCATCGAAATCTCCCAAACATAAGATGGCCAATGCAGTGCCATAGGACATGACCATGTTTTAAAACTTTAGGGGCGCCTGGGTGGCTCAGTTGGTTGGACGACTGCCTTCTGCTCAGGTCATGATCCTGGAGTTCCGGGATCGAGTCCCACATCGGGCTCCCAGCTCCCTGGGGAGTCTGCTTCTCCCTCTGACATTCTCCTCGCTCATGCTCTCTCTCACTGTCTCTCTCAAATAAATAAATAAAATCTTTTAAAAATAAATAAATAAATAAATAAATAAAACTTCAAACACACCCCAATTGCCTCAAACAATTGGGTGTTGAATATTCATTCACTATTCATATTGGCTGAATATTCATGAGAAGCTGTAATCTGCTGAAGCAAATTGTATAAAGCCTGCCCCTCCCACTTCAGCTCACCCTCCTTCCTCTCCCCCTCTCCACTGCCTCCCCTCCCCCTCCCTCCTCTACCTCTCCCTCCTTCTCCCTCTCTTGCCCCCTCTCCCTATCCCCAGTTATGGTGCAGAGGTCATTCCGACTAGGCAAATATTAGATTGTCAGCCAAGATTTATAACATGACCGTATTTTTTAAATGAATCTTTGGGGTATGCAGGACTTCACACACACCTGAATGACCATTTTTTCTTGGGTGCGTGTACAGTGCTGTGCTCATAGAGAGGAAACACATTCTAAGGGAAAGCAGTGCAGAACAAAAGGTGGGGGGTGTTTACCATCAGGAATCATCAAAGTGGTTTTCCCACAGTCTGCATGTGTATGTTTATGCCAACAGATCCCACAACACAAACGAGATATTTCTTTACAGTCTTCACCTATTTAATGTTCTTAATACTGTTGCATTCCCAAAAGGCAGGTTTCTCTTCTATGCCCTATTATGCAGACAACCTTAATAAGCCAATTATATTCAATTAGTCTCAATTAGAAAAGGTATAAAAAGAGAAAGCTAATTTTTTTTAAGACAAATTCCAGTATAAGGAAAACCTGCCTGATTTCCTGAGCTACCATAAGACCTTTCGCGTATCCCTTTGCTTTTGGAAACATCCTCTAGTCCACAATAACGTCTCTCGTTTATTTATCCAAGAAATATTTACTGATACCCTTGTGTGCCGAGCACCATTGTTCTGAACCCTGAAGATACATCAATGAATCAAATACATAAAAATCCTTCCCCCCTTGGGGCTGGCTGGCTCAGTCGGTGGAGCGTGTGACTCTTGATCTCGGCGTCATGAGTTCAAGCCTTGCTTGGGGCGTAGAGATTACTTAAAAAAAGTCTTTCTCCTCCTGCAGTTCATTGTGGTGGGGGAGACAAGCAGTAACTGTGAATGGTGCGTGATGACAAAACCAGGAAAGATCCAACAGGGAGGCTAGAGGAGCTGGAGCTGAGTGACAGAACTATGGGTCAGGGAAGAGAGCAGGTGTGAGGCATGACAACAAGTGACAGAGGGCCTTGTCGCCACCTGAAGGGACTGCTATAAGTTGCCGTGAGGACCTGGCTTTTACCCTGAGGGAGCTGAAAGCTGTCTGTTATGAACGGAGCAGAGACAAGATGGAATGTCTGTTTTCAGAGGATCCCTCTGGCCGCTGAGTTGTAGGGAGAGGCCAAGAGTGACAGCAGAATACCAGAAGCTGCTGCTGTCGTCCGCCTGAGAGCCCGGGTGGTGGTGGAGGTGAGCCGGGGTGGTGGTGGAGATGAACAGAGGTGGTCTGATTGTGGATGTCCTCTTGAAGGGAGAGGATTTGGAGGCACTAAGATTTCCTGGTGGTTTACACGCAGAGTGTGAGAAAGGGAGGCGCGGAAGGCGGTTGCTAGGTTTGGGGGCTGAACAAAGGAGGAAATAGCAACTGATGTTGTAGAAAATGAGACAGGGTTGCCAGTCCATAGACTCTACCTCAGATATTTTTTATTTTTTTTAAAGATTTTATTTATTTATTTGACAGACAGAGATCACAAGTAGGCAGAGAGGCAGGCAGAGAGAGGGAAGAAGGCTCCTCGCTAAGCAGAGAGCCTGATTCAGGGCTCCATCCCAGACCCTGGGATCATGAACCGAGCCGAAGGCAGAGGCTTTAACCCACTGAGCCACCCAGGCGCCCCATACCTCAGATATTCTTTAAAGTGGCACTTTAGGAAGCAACTTGGTAGCAGGTCATGGGGTTGTGCCTGCTATCATCTGACCCTGATGCGATGTTGGAGCTCTCCAGGGGCAAGAAAATGACATTCAGGCATTCATCCTACAGATGTTTATTGAGTACTTACTATGTGCTACATGCTCTTCTAGGCATGGGGGAGGAAAACCATGGAGAAAAGGGTCACTTTCAGGGCATCTTGGTGGCTCAGTCAGTTGGGTGTCCAACTCTTGAGACATTACCTAGGACCTCCATCTTTTATCTATTTCCTCCCTTATCCCCATTTATAGAAGTAATAACTGTGAGGAATGTCTGGGTGGCTCAGTTGGTTGGGTGTCTGACTCTTAGTTTTGGCTCAGGTCGTGATCTCAGGGTCCTGGGATCGAGCCCTATGTTGGGCTCCTCACCCAGCAAGGAGTCTGCTGGAGATTCTCTCTCTCTCCCTCTCTCTCAAATAAATACATAAAATCTTTAAAAATAATTAAAAAATGACTTGATCCTTCCTCTGAAGTTTGAGGAGTTTGGGATTGTGGTAGTGGTAGGTGAACACTGGGTCATTTTCCAGACATTTGACTAGTAAACTCCATGACATACATGCACACATTCATTCATTCCAACATTTACTGAGCACCTAATAGGTGTCAAGTGCTGAAGGATGGGGTCCAATTGGTGAACAAAACACCAAGTCTCGGGCACCTGGGTGTCTCAATGGGTTAAAGCCTCTGCCTTTGGCTCAGGTCATGATCCCAGGGTCCTGGGATTGAGCCACATCAGGCTTTCTGCTCAGTGGGGAGCCTGCTTCCTCCTCTCTCTCTGCCTGCCTCTCTGTCTACTTGTGATCTCTATCAAATAAATAAATAAAATCTAAAAAAAAAAAAAAAAAGCAAAAAGCACCAACTCTCTGTTCTCATAGAACTTAGATCCTAGTCGGGGAAAGACAGTCAGGGACAGTGGGGTTGGGGCCCAGACTGGAGGTTAATAATGAACAATTATTTCATTTTCTCTATACCAGACAAAGGGCTTGAGGCACCCTGCATCTCCTTTCATCCTTATGACAACCTTATTTGCAGATATGGAAACAGAGAGCCTAAGTGGACGTCCCAAGAACACACATCTAGTAAGTGGCAGAGCCAGGATTTGAACTTAGATTTTTACTGTCCTCCAGCCTGAGCTCTCCACCACAACTTTATATGGCAGTAGCAAATGTTTATTAGACGAACAAAGAAGTGGGTGAATGGTTAACCCTAACTACAGTGGTAGCCTGTTGCTTTGCTTCCGTGATACAAACGTGAGCATAAGTTTTTCATTTACTTATTAAGTCAAGCTTCTCCCAAGTATGGCTCCTGCTGAAAACAGATTTCCTGAAGATTGAGAAACAAGCACCTTTCTCCTGACCATTCATGTTTCCTGGGCAAGGCAATCTGTTTTAGGGATAAGACTTTTTTTCTTTCAGTTTTATTGAAAAATAATTGACATATAAAACTATATAAGCTTAAGGCATGTAGCAATGTAATTTGATTTATACATATTGAGAAGTAATTACGAATTAAAAAAATATTTATTTATTCGCAAGACAGAAAAAGAGAGGGCAACCAAGAGCGGGGGTAAGGGGAGGGGCAGAGGGAAAGGGAGAAGCAGACTCCCTGCTGTTCAAGGAGCCTGGCGGGACTCGATCCCAGGACCCAGGGCATGCTGGGATCATGACCTGAGCCAAAGGCAGACGCTTAACTGACTGAGCCACCCATTCAATTAAAATCATGAAATTTAATTGAAAAAGTTGTACAAAAGAAGCTATCACCTTAAGTTCTCTTCTGGGTTTGTGGCAAAGTCTCTGTATTTGGCTATAGGATGATGCCCAAATATATCAGATCTTAATTCCTGGAAGCTATAAATGTTACCTTAAAAGGAAAAAAAAAGTCTGTGCTGATGTAATTTAGGGAGACTTAGATAATCCAGTGGGCCCTAAATGTGGTCACATGAATCCTCATGAGAAGGGGAAGGGGGAGATCGGATGCTGTAGAGAAGGAAACAGGACCTCGGGGGCGAGGGCTGGGGACGCTTCCACCAGAAGCTGGAAGAGGCAGGCAAAAGAGCCTTCCCTACAAGCTCCAGAGGGTGTACAACCTGCTGACATCTTGGTTTTGGCCCAGTGATACTGCTTTTGGACTTCTGGCCTCCAGAACCGTGAGAGAACATATTTCTGGAATTTCAGACAGACACAGGAGACAAATACAGTATCTCACAGGGATCCCTTGACCAATGAATCCTCCTCCTTCCCCACCCCCTTTCTTAGATACTTGTTTTGTCCTAGTACCCATCCACACCGGGCATAGTGTATGTCTGTGTATCATCATTGGCTCCTCCCTGAGGACCCTGAGATCACGACCTGAGCCAAAACTAAGAGTCAGACACCCAACCAACTGAGCCACCCAGACATTCCTCACAGTTATTACTTCTATAAATGGGGATAAGGGAGGAAATAGATAAAAATGGAGGTCCTAGGTAATGTCTCATGGCTAATGTAGTAGTTAACTAGGGCTAGTTAGGCCAGCTTGGAACCCCTTCTGACTCCTGACTGTGGCACTCAAGAAGGAAAACCAACAACAAACCCATTTCCATGGGCCCAATCTCTATACCCCATCTGCAAATATTCCTGTCGGCCACGGGAAGATGACCAGACTTCAACCTTCTCAAGCATGGAACTCCTAGGCTATGCCTTTCTTCACAAGCCCAGCCTAGGTCTTCATTCCTCTAACTATATTCTTTGCACGTTTTCATTACCCAAAGCATCTAAGTATGGTGGAGAGACATGTCATAGATTCCCATTCACTCATTCATTCAACAAACCTCTTGCACACTGACTTTGAGCCAGTTTAGTGTGGTGGGTACCAGGGGTTCCAATGTGCCCTGAGGGTGTTCTCAACATGGCAGGGGAGACAGACAAATTAGTGTGATTAAACTGCAGTGTGTAGGTGTGAGAAGGCAGAGTGGTAGGACAATGGAAGCAATTCTATTTAGATAGAAATCAGAGAAGGTTCTTTGAAAGACACTTGAACTACGTCATAAAGAATGAGTGCCAGTTCACCAGATGGAGGGGGCGTGGGGGAGACTTTCCACATCGAGGGACGACAACATGCAAAATGAGTGTCCAAATCAATGAGTTCCCAGTGTTGTCTGAGCCCAGACCTTCTGTCTTCTGCATGCCTGGGACACCTGCCTGAACTTCTCTTGCCCTGGTTCTGTAAATGATGATCTGACACTGTGAAATATGTTCTCCAGGCTGCAAGGTCCTCGGGTCAAGGTAATGGGTCACTAGCCAGCCAGTGCCTCCAAGGAGTGGACCAGAGTCTGAAAATCAAATATGCAGACCCCACATCTCAGATGAGCAGAGGGAAGGCATGGGGTAAGACATGTGATGTTTACGTTCAGAAACTGCAAAGCCACTAGCTTGCAAATTGTCATTACGTCTGCAGGTGGAGGGTAATTTTCTCGTTACTCAAGGACTCTTGATCAGGCTCAGATTGGTCTCTGGGGAATTGCTTTATGACCCAGAGCCGGGCAGCGGTAGATAGGAGATGTGGTTTGCTGGGCAGAAGTTTACAAGGCAGGAAATTGCTTCACTGGGCACAACCATTCATAAGAAACACCTCTGGGAAAAGGAGACTGGGCTCCTGGCAGGTCTGGCCCTGGCCATGTGTTTACATCAGCAACAGCCCATGTTCCTGGTTACACAATGTGGCAGCGTCACTTCGAGTTGGGGGATCTTTGCCCCATGGAGGAATAAACACATTCCTCACTCACGGTGTAATTAGCAGACCTCACAGACTTTGTAGGGACTCTCCTAGAGGCCCTAATGTCATTGGTAGGTGACCCTAAACATGATTAGCTAGACACCCAAACTTGAGTCCAAATTTGGTTGAATTCCCCTGTAAGTGGTAGCACAGGTTCAGATGAAGATACTGCAGAACTGAAGGGTAGAAAAGTGTGACACTCTTTTGTCAGGCAGTCGCCAAAGCCACACTGGGTGTCTTAGGAACAATCCAGGTGCTGGCAGAGGGGTCATTGGTCAGTCTTTGGGGAGGAGGGAGACAGGGCTATGGCTTGTTTGCATACATTCCAAAGCCCATGTGTCCATTGTCCCACGAGCTCGGAGCTGAGGTTTGGAGCCCAGAGCTTTTCTGCACAGGAGCCATCAGATCTGCACCTGTCATGGGGAGGGAAGATAAGGAGCAGTGACCAGTGTCTCCAGAACCGTGGGGGTCTGTCTGGCAAGTTGCTGGAAGCCTCCAACCCAGCACTGCTCATCAGAATCAAGGGTCACACCCTCCTCGGCTCTACTCCTACCCACCCCCTTGGTGACCCCATCTCAGTCTGGTTAGGGGAGCACCAAGGAACTGCTTCCCTTCTCTGAGGCCTCAGTTTGTATATCTGTGAAATGGGGGACTTCTGGTGCTACTAAGTGTTGCAGCTTCAAAGTGAAGATCCAGTGAGACTCTGAATTTCCTTGCTCTCAAGTGTGTTTGCACACCCAGGTTTTGGTGCATTTTTCTGGCACAGCTGGGCAGGCAGGCAGACTTGGAGGAGAATCTTGTATTATGTTTTCTTACCTTCATAGGAGAAGGTGAGGATGGTAAATCCGCCGTTACCTCTGACGTAGTCCAGAACCCGCTATTCGTGTACTTATCCTTCCAGACAGAACATTCCGGGGCAGGAGCAGCTAGCAGGCTGCAGAAGACCCTGGGCCGGCCCTCTCTGAGGTTCTTTCGCTTCCTTGGAGATTATTTGTTTAATTCTGTCTGCCATTTGTAAGTTCCTCTTTTTTGTAGCTTTATGGTTTTATTAACATAAATATGACATGTACATAAGATAAGCTGTCTATTCATTTTCTTGGCTGCATAGCCTGGCATTGGGATTAGTGACTCTGATGGCCAGCTGGGCTTCTCTTTCCATAGTGGCTTTGTGGTTCTTGGAGGAGACGTTGTGAGCAATCTCTGCACAGTAAAATTTGTTCTGCATGATATTGTGGAGTAGGAACTTCAGGAGCCACTGGGCAGTATGTGCTTTGTTTTCCTGTTGCTCCCATTACCATCGTTGGGCATCAAGATCTGGTCCTTGAATCTTCTGTGCACCCTATTGTCAGTGCCTCTGGATTTCCACCAGTTGAACTTAATTTTGACATATTGGTCTGACTGGTGCCAGACAAACGGCTTGGTCCTCTTTCTAACAAGCTTGGGCTTCTCCAGAGGTCTGAGGGTAGCCATGTCACCCTAAAGAGGCCCGGACCATGTCCCTCTTGGTCACTGTTCTAGCTCCACTATTTCACGTGTGTAAATGCAGGTATGAATAAATCAATGGGCTGTATTTTTTTTAAATCTGAAAACTACTGATATCCGGAATCCATAACAACGTACAGCGGACTTCGGATCACCTAGCTTCTACCTTGTCAGATGAACAGCAGCCTTGATTCCTGGTTCCCTTTTACAGACGGAACAGATGTGTCAGGGAAAGCAAGGTGGGGTACAGAGCTAAAGCCCACCAAGGGCACAAGGGCAATTCTTAGCCCGTTAGGTAATTAGGTACTGAAGTATCCACTTTAGGAATTGTTTTCAAGCCCCTCAGGATCCCACGCAGATGTTGCCTGCCCTGCCCATTCCTGGTGAAGAACACTGCAAAAAGGTTTAGAGCCACTGTCCCTAGATATTTGGGGAAGAGTGTTACAGGGCACCTGACCTCCAGATCCTGCAAGAAGAACCAGGATAAGTCCAGAAGGGAAGGGATGATCCTATGGGTCAGTCCAGAAGAGTATGTGGCCAGGGCAGCATAGGACAAACTCAGAGGAGTGTTTTGGTATCAAGGGCATGGCCATGCAAGTATGTCAGGGACCCACTTCAGGATGGTACCCCTGAATCTGGTGTGTGTGTTTATGGGTCTGAAAAAAAAGGCATGCTTCACAAACTGGGACACAGGGAAGTGAGCCATAGGGAGTACAAAAGGCCTTAGGAAAAACAGCTCATCTTCTCCAAGCATCAATTTTATTCAGAAATAAGTAATTGTAACTGCATTTTTTATATAAAAGCAAATGCATGATCATGGTGCAAAATTTGCACACAATTTTGAGATAAAATATGGGGCTTCAAAGAAATCTCCTGTTTGCAGTTATCTGAAACCCCACACTGCTTGTGAAGCGCAAATTTGCTCTTTTCTGCCATTAACAGGGCTTCAGTAGAAACAGTTTCAGAAGCACCCCCCCCAAAAGAGCTGTGCAGAAAATGTCACCCATTGATGATACCCCCACCATCCATGCATGATACTAGACCCCCCTCCAAGCAGAGAGGGTGACCATGATGAGACAATGGCATTGCTACAGCAACAGCCTCTCCCATCATCTGGGCTGACCCTCGGATTCCGAGAGATCAGCTTGCTGTCCTTCTTCTCCCAGGTTCTCAGAGACATACATCGCCTGTTCTAGAAGAGGAGTTACACTCCCATTATCGTTGCCTCTCTTTCCCGAGGCCAGCACGGATGAGCGACCCCATTAAGGTGGGTTAGGATGAGCTGAACTCCAGACTGACACCTGCACCTCCTCCTTCCTTCCTCCTGAGGGCAGTGGCAGCTCTGGCTGCAGATCCATGGGGAGCCCAAACCAAACCGCAAGGCCCACCTAACATGTGGTGGGGGCAAGTTTTACTTCCTCTGTGCCCAGGCTACCAGATTAAGGAATTCATTACAAATAGAGACACTACTTTTTTTTTACTTTTATTCACCTTTTTGAGACGAGGACACTGACATGACACAGGAAAAAGCTAGACAGGCAGATAGCCAGTGAGTTAATATCTCTACTCCGAATATGCAGAGATCCCCAGTGAACCGGGTCTGGGTCTGGGGTTATCTGCTTAAGTTTACTTTTTGTCAAACTTTGGTTACCAAAGCAGATTCCCTTGGGCTCCCAGCTCCAGCTCCCTCCTGTGACCTCCTGGCAAGTGAACTCTTCTAGGTCTCCCTGACTCCGGGGCACGCCCCTGAAAGTGGGAATGATGTCTAATTAATCCTTGTGCTGCCTCCTGCTTAGCAGGGCCTTTGCACATGAGACTCCCCCAGTAAATATTTCCTGGTGATGAGTATGACAGCAATTTACCAGATAGTTCTGAGTCTTTTACCAAGTAATTGTGTTCTGCGCAGTCTGCTGGGCATAGAGATTCAATGACAAATAAGAAACACTCTCTTCCCTCAAGGGGCTTGTGGCTTAGCAGGGAAAGCTACCCTCCCAGACAGTACAAGCACTTCCTGCGCTGTAGCCAGAGCACCCAGCAGCTAACCTGGAAACTTCTAAAGCCATTGAGGTGGGCTTGGCCTGGCACCGCTGTAATCAAGGGGGAACCAAAAGGAGAATGGCTTCGGCCGCCCTTCCACAATCACAGGTATGCCCAGAGCGGGTGGGCTAGAGGGTGACCTCCCCATCACCCTGTAGAAAAGTGAGACCAGGCTCACACCTGTTGAGACAGGTACCTCCCATTGGCTCATTGGCCCATGTTTGCAGAGGACAATTGGAGAATGCCGGGGAGGAAGGGGATGGGTCACAAGCAGGTGAGCCTCCTTTCTGTGGCACCACAAGCATCAGCATGGAGATAGGGCGGCTGTGCTAGAAGGATTTATAACTCCAGATTTCCAGGTCTTATCAAAAAGCTCTTTCTCAATCGTGATATTGGGGGGAGGGGCAAGAAGGCAGCGACAGACTGGAGAGGGGCATTATGGGGAGGGGAGAATCTGGCAGAAGTGTGCACATCTGGATGTAGCAAATAGAGGAGTTCAGAAGGGAGGTAGAGCAGGAAGAATGAGGAGAGAGGCAGGGGCAGGGGAAGCTGTTCATGGCCAATATTCATATGGGATATTGAACCGGTTAATAATAATGCTTGATCCCTTGTCTTGTTTCCTGTGGCCCAGGCCTGAAAGGCCATAAACCTGCTTTGGAACGCAGTGAAATCCTGAGGCAAGCCCAGAGAGCCAGCCCGGGGGAGCACTGTCTTACCCAGGTTTCTACTCTCCAGAAGTTTCTCCCCACCCCCCAGAGGTCCTCACTCAGTGCATTTTATTGCTTGGGGGAGGGGCCAGGTGGGCAGGGTCTCTGGTCATACCTGTAGCTTCTGAGGCAGAGGCACAGCAGAATGGGGAAAGGCAAAATGGCCACCTTGTTCTCCTTTGGTGGTCAAAGGGGGAAGGGAAGAAGGAGACTCTGTAAGTGGCAATGGCGGGCCCGAGGCCACTGAAGGGACCAATGCTCCCTTTAGGTGCCTCTTTCTCCCTCCAGTCTTTCCCCTGCTGTTCATTCTTACCTGATGCCACCTGAATAAAAACATGGCCCAAGGAAAGTAGCACATTCTGCGGTTTGCCCGTGGCCACACCCCAGCTGACTGCCTCGAAGGGCAGGGACTTCCCTGGCAGGCCTCCTCTGGACTCAGCCCCTAGTCTGCATTCAGCTCCCAAGTAGGCCCGCAGGCTCAGCAACACTTGAAAACAGCCCTCTGAGGACCTCGGGGAGTAGGCCTCCCTCCTCCGGCTTCCCCACTGAAACAGCAAATGCAGCAGACCTGGGTGGGAGGGTGGAGTTAACAAACACAGCCAGGCTTGGGGGAGGCAGCGCCTTCAGACTCCCCATTCCAGCCTGAGCACATCCCCCCTGGGACTTCAAAGCCAGCGGCTTGTTTGCCTGGCCACAGAGCAGCAATAATGCTTTCCCTTTTGACCTAAGAAGGCATCCCTCCATTGTTGCAAGAGGACGGCTGGCCAGAGGGGGCAGCAGAGAGCACCGGGACCCTTCCTTGGGGGCTGAGAAGTGGGCATTATAATGCCTGACCTGCAAGTCCCAGACCAGGGAATGTGTTGAGAAGGCCTGAAAGGACCCTGGATACACCTCTGGAAGGACTGTCCCAGCCAGGAATGCGTCTGAGAGAGCAGGCTCCACCCCACCACAGGCTGGTGGGACTGGCCATACAAATGTCCCCCGGAATGGAGACTGCAGCCCCATGCACTAGCCGCTCACTTGAAGGCAACCCTTGGTTCCAGGAACTGCTCGCCACGAACGTGGTGGTATAGTGTGTGTGTGCTTGTTCATGCCGTGTATACGTGTGTCCATACACATATGTGTGCTCAGGAATGTGCATAGCCCAGTGATCCCAGACACCAGCCTGTGGTTCTCTGGGAATCAAGCCCTTGACTCACATTCTGAAAGCAAACATTTATGCTTGATCTGAATGCAAGACCAGAGAATGGTATATGAGAAACAGTAAATTAATCCAGCCAATCAGCTCAAGAAATGGAGAAACCCATCTTAGGACTTGCTGAAGCCTTACTTACCCTTTAACTTCCTTCTGCCAGGTCAATGATGAAAGGTCAGGGATCCTCAAAGAGGCGTGAAAAGTCTTCCCAGACTGTAGCATCTAGCATACTGGTCGACCTTTAACAAGATGGTAATAATAATGACAAAGATGATTTTTGATTATAATGATCACAGTGATTATTTTTTTCCTGAAGAATGCCCCCCACCCCCACATTCTCCATCCCCTATGGAAGAGGATACTGAGAGTGTCTAGGCTCTTTCTGAAGAGATGGTCCCACAGTAGACACACTATAGTGTAAGGGAAGTTGAGGGGATACTAGAGTCACCCAGAGCTGGGTTCACATCCTAATTCTGTCACTTATAGCCTGCATGACCCTGAGGACATGATTTAACACTTAGAGCTCACATTTCTTCATCTATAAAGGGGCTGAAGCCTACTGGAAGATCCTACCCTTGGAAAGGAATTTCGCTGGAGATTATGACTACAGGAAATTATTTGGTGAAGGAACCAAGGGTGGGAACTCAGGTCTGAAGCTGCAGGTCCCATGCATGGGGCATCCACAGCAGGTCCCTTCCCCATCTAAAGACGCAGCACCTATGGTGGTTCAGAGCCCAGACACCACAAAGGGGCTGCCAGAGTCCAATCCCACACACGGCTTTCAGCTGAATGACCTTGGGCAGACACCTAAACTCCATGCCTCAGTTTCCTTACCTGTAAAACAATGATAATAGTGTCTACCACAAAGGATTGTTGCCAAGACAAAAAGAGTAAAGATGTATCAAGTACTTAGAAAATGGATGACAGGTACCTTTTTTTCTTTGAAACTATGGCTCTCTGTTTTCATGTGGACAGTTCAAAGGAAGTCAGCAATAGTTTTTGTTTAAGGCAAAAAAAAAAAAAAAGAAAGAAAGAAAGAAAAGAAAAGAAAAACTGGGGGTTTAAAGAAAAGCTTTAGTAAGAGCCTGGTTGAAGGATTTATATTTTTAGAAGGAAATACAGTGCAGATATCTATATCTTTTTTTAAAGAAGTTTGGGAAGGTTAACTTTTAAAGCTAGCTTAGGGCTCATTTCCCAGGTTTAAAGTAATTTGGGGGTGGTGTCACAGTGCTAAGTGTAGGGTGATAAGACAGTGGTCACTGCTCAGGGCCTTGGAATGGATCTTGCTGTCACACAATGCAGGTAACAGAGAGTGAGACAACAAAAAGTAATGAAGGTGCCAACTGACATTTTTGAATTGAGCATTCATCATGTAGGTCCAAAAGGTATAGGCATAGGCTGTGTTGGGGTAGAGGTGCCAGAAACTGTCAACCAGTGGCACAGCCTGTAGTAATGCCCCAAAGCCTTGACGCTCTTGTGGAGTGAAGCCAGCATTCTTTTTGTTTCCCTTGGGGTTGCGAAGGTCGATTTCTTCATGAGCCACATTGAGGTCCCCATATGGCACAAGGGGCTTCTGGGAAGCCAAACCCTTCAGGAACTTGCGAAAGCCTTCATCCCAGTGCTGCCAGTACCCCAAGCGTAACAGACCTTGGCCTGCATTAGGTACATAGGCTGTTACCAGCACAAATGCGTCAAATTCAGCCACAATCCCTGAGACCTCCTGCCATCTCATGTTTGCAGTTTTCACTATTGTATTGTCAACACTGGAGTCACATGATGCTGTCCTTGTAAATACTGTCCAGGCAAAATTACAACTATTTGGTGGAGACAAGGAACATATATTGGGGTAGGAGGAGGCTTATTGATTTGTAAGTACAGGTTTGTAAACAGGACAGGAGCAAGGGAGATTTGGGCAGCTAGAATTTCCATTTCAAAGGCATGTTGCTGAAATTCATTTGTGTTAGATAGAAGGATAGATGGATGATAACCCCACTAAACCAATGTTGGGTATTGCATCCATGAACATGGTATGTTGCTCTATTCATTTAAACCTTCTGGCCTGTCAATAAAGCTGAGCAGAGAACTCTGATTCCTGCTGTCCCTTCCCTTCCTGGGGTTCTTCTATCATCTCTTAAGAAGGTTTTATTTTTTTTTAAGATTTTATTTATTTATTTGACAGAGAGAGAGATCACAAGTAGGCAGAGAGGCAGGCAGAGAGAGAGGGGGTGGAAGCAGGCTCCCTGCTAAGCAGAGAGCCCAATGTTAGGCTCGATCCCAGGACCCTGAGATCATGACCCGAGCCGAAGACAGAGGCTTAACCCACTGAACCACCCAGGTGCCCCTCTTAAGAAGGTTTTTAAAAAATCATGAGATTTCTGGTTTCTTGTAAGAAATTTAAACTCTATAGCAAAAATCTCAAAGTACTGATGCTCTGAAATTTGACTTTTATTCTGTACCAGGACAGCAGCTCCAAATGAATTCACCTATTCCTGACTAATCAGGTGTTTCTGGGTTACCTGTTGGCAACCTCCAAATTGCAGATCCTTCCCCTTTTGTCCCTGTCACAGAGTAGATTTCTGTCCTAGCTGCCTCCCCACAGACCTTGCCCTGACCTAGAGAGCTCCGAAGTGCTACAGGAAAGGATACAGGGGATGAAATGGGAAAAAAGCCAAAAGGGGAACCCTAAACTTAAATCAGCAATGTGCCATAATTACTAAGAAGACAAAAATCTAGAGTGCATCAATAGAAGTGACTGTGTCCAGATCATGTGACAAAAGAGCCCCACTTGTTTGCAATCAGACCCCACCTTAAAGTCTGGGTGTCAGTTTCAAGAGGGACAGTGAGCAACTGGAAAGCATGGAGACGAGAATAATCAGAATAGTGAAAAGTCTGGAAATAATCTCATGTAGACAATAGCAAACATTCTAGAGATGGGTAGTCTCACAGGGAAGATCTAAGGAGAACAAATACTTGAAGAGGTATAATGTAGAGGAGAAAATGGATTGCTCTCTGGACCAGACTGTGGGGAGAGTGTGGATCCACAAGACCATTATTCGACTGTTTGTCAAGGAAGCAAACCTACCCTAGCAGTAGGTAAAGGCTGGAGGGTGATTTCAGCTATGGGGTATAGGGATAACTACATTAAATAGGAGGTTGGAAAAGAAGCCATTCAACTCTAAGAGTCTGTGAGGTTTTATTTTTTTATTTCTTTGTTAAGTTATAAGTAGGACAAGTCTTCTGTTTAGGCAAAACAGTATCTGCCCAACACTCCCACTATTAGAGGCATCTAACTGGGTAAAAGCATTGTTTGTTCAGAAACAATCTCTTTTAAGATGCAGTGTGTTGTCTGAGAAAGGTGACACATTAGCACAGATAGGGAGACAGAAGGAAGTTTGGAATCACGGAAATAGCGTTTCACTGTGAATCAGAAGATTTTGGTTTGAATCTTCCACTTATTAGCTATGTGGTCTTAAGCAAGTTATTTACCTCTTTGAGTTTCTGTTTCTTTGTCTATTAAGTGAGAATAAAAATGCCTATTCTCAGATACCAAAGACATATACCTTTTGCTGGTACAGACCCACCAGGCACAGCATAGTTTCAGAGCCAGCAGCTCTAGTGACATATCATAGTAAAGGTGACATGTTCCTTTAACTAACATCTATCAACTTTCACCACTTTCATCCATATTCTACTGGCTATTCCAGGCAATGCCACACGGCAAGAAAAGAAATAAAAGGTATAATGATTGTAAAGGAAAAAATAAAGTTGCTATTTGTTAACAATATGATTGTCTTCATAGAAAATCCAAGGAGATTTATACACCGATTATCATAACTATCACAAGAATTATGATTGCTGATTTCAATCTCAGCATATCAAAAAATCAAAAGCATTCTTATATACCTGCAAGAACTGATTAGAAAGTGTAATCTTTAAGGGTTCCTGTCACCATATGTACAAAAACTAAAAGGTATATAGGTACTAGCAATGGATCTAATAAAAGAAGTGTTGATTCAAATGGAGAAATTATAAAACCTCATTGACAGTCAGAAGGTCTAAATGAATAGAGCAATATACTATGTTCATGGATGGAATACCCAATATTATTTTTTAAATCCCAAATTGCCCTATAAATTCAATTGAGTTCCAATAACAATCTCAACCTGGCCATATCTGTGTATAGGAAACTTTCAAGCAAATCCTAAAATATGACAGAAAAGAGCCAAGAATAATAAAGACAATTTTGAAGAAGGATGAGGCAGTTGCTTTACCACAAGTGAAAAATTTAATAAGGCTATGGTAATTAAAATAGTGTGATTCTGACACAGAAAGCAAAAAGTAACTGCGATGAAATGGAATAGAGAGCTCAGAAATAGACCCATGCATTTAAGAATTACAGCAATGGCATCACAGATGACTGGAAAAATGATGGATAGTCAATAAGTGATGCTAGAACAATTGATTATCAATATGTAAAAATAACAATAAAATTACCTTCTTATCTTACACCATAGATAAGGAGTAACTTAAAGGCTTTGGGTTCTTTGGCCTTGGAGTAGGGCAGGATTTCTTAGGTAAGACCCTAAAAGCCAAGAATACACTTGACTATATTAAAATGGAGATTTAATATACTAAATGTGCTTAATATATTAATTATTTATTTTTTAAAGATTTTATTTATTTGAGAAAGACAGCATGAGCACAAATGAGTGGGGGGAGGGGCAGAGGAAGAGGGAAAAGCAGACTCCCCACTGAGCAGGGAGCCCAACAGTGGGCTCAATCTCAGGACCCTGAAATCATGACCTGACATGAAGGCAGATGCTTCACCAACTGAGCCACCCAGGCGCCCTATATTATATTGAAATAGGGAAAAAAAAAAACAAACACACAACAAAGTGAAAAGCCAAGCTCCAAAGTAGGAGAAAATGTCTTCAAAGAATATTACTAACAAAGGGCGAGTACCAGGTTATATAGACATTCTAACAAATCTATTTTTTAAAAAGGACCCACAATCTAAGAGAAAAAATACACAAAGAATATGAACAAGCAGATCACAGAAAAAGAAACACAAATAGACAAGAAACAAATGCAAAGCTACTTGACCTCACCAGTATTTTGAGAAATGCGACTTAAAATCACAATAAAAATGACTTTCCGGTAAAGACGTGGCATATTGAGCATTCTGCCATTTCTCCAAAAACCTCACAAAGATGACAGCAGGTTCTTTTTATAAAAGGCATAAACTCACAAGGATAATGGGAGAGAAGGCTATAGTACTAAAACTTTGGAAGCCAGAAAGCAAACAAATGGGAGATAACTGACTCAGAAAACCAAAGAAAGCTGAATCTCAATCTATAAGTGGAGAGAACGGGGAAGTAACCCAATTTGGTCTACCAGATACCTCGGGCAATGAGGATGAAGATGGAGTGGTAAATAAGACTGAATAGAAATCTTTAAAAAGCCAATAGGTTCCTAGATTTCCTTTCTTGCTTCATGCAGCCAGAACTTTTAAGAGATTAAAAAAAAGAGTCTGTGGAAAAGAAAAAAGCAGACAAATGTGAGAGCAAGTGGGTTAAAGCCTCTGCCTTTGGCTCGGGTCGTGATCCCTGGGTCCTGGGATCGAGCCCCACACTGGGCTCTCTGCTCAACGGGGAGGCTGCTTCCCCCTCCCCCTTTCTCTGCCTACTGTGATCTCACAGAACAAGAGAATTAAGTGAATGTTTATATAGTAAATCCTGATAAAGTGAAGGGAGCCTGTACCCTCCTTCCCGGGAAGGCAAAGCATTGAGAAATGCTTCTAAAGGATTCTGACTAGTCCAAGGGGAAAATCTTGGTACTTCTGACATCAGGTTCCCCCAAGGACATGGCCCAGCCCAGCCAAATGAGCACCATAATCTCAAACTCAGAACTTTCAGTTTTTTAGTGCCCCATGTTTAAATATCAGTGAGCATTTAGCATCACCAGACTCCTAAGGAAAGACCTCTAACAAAGACAATAAAGACGAAAAGAAACAGGAAAAAGGCAACCTGGAGAAAACAGATTCTAAGCAGGAAAAGAAAACTAAGAACAAACAAAAAAATCAAAACAAATAATAAAAGGACTGTAATTACTATTCTTAGAGGGGTAAGAGTAGATATTACTACATCCATAGAACAAGATGGGGGAAACATTAAAATGAACAGTTGAGGAATAAAAAAAAGTTAGAAATTTAAAATTAAAAAAAGAAATTAAAAACATATGACAATTTCAATGGAAAACTTAATAAATTGATTGGAAAATAAAGCTGAGAAAATTCCCAGAAAGTTGAATTAAAGACAAAGAGAAAAAAAATAGGAGAGAAAATAAGACCAATGCAGGAGGCCCAATATCTAAATTATAGGAGTTCCAGAAAGAACCAAGAAAGCAGAAGAGAGGAAATGCTCAGATAAATAATCCAAGAAAAATTTCCCAGAAGTAAGACCTGGCCCTCTGGATGGAAAAGGCCCACCAAATGGCCACCACATTAGATGAAAACAGATCGAGCCATACATGCATATTATTAAATACATAAAACCACAGAATGAATTCAAACCAACCTCAGAACAGTGGATACTGGTGAAGTATGAGAGGGGTGAAGAAGAGTGGGGAGAAATACAGAGTGGGTTTCAACTAAATCTATAAACTTTCTTCAAAAAAGAACGGGCTATGGCAAAATGTTAACTTTTATTAAATACGGGACATAAACATGAGTATCTGTAATATTCTCTAAACTGCTCTGTATCTGTTTCATAATTAAAATATAAATGCAATGAGGCTCAGGAAAATATATAAGAATATTCATAGCAAAAAAAAAAAAAAAAAAAGAGGGACACCTCAGTGGCTCAGTGGGTTAAAGCCTCTGCCTTTGGCTCGGGTCGTGATCCCTGGGTCCTGGGATCGAGCCCCACACTGGGCTCTCTGCTCAACAGGGAGGCTGCTTCCCCCTCTCTCTCTTTCTCTGCCTACTTGTGATCTCTGTCTGTCAAATAAATAAATAAAATATTTAAAAAAAAAAGAATAATCATAGCAGCCAAAAACTGGAAATAAACTAAATGTCTATTCCAAAAAAATAGATAAGTTGTGGTATATTCATACGATGGAGTATTATTCAATAAAAAGGAGTAAACAGCTAAGTCATGAACAATGTGAATGAATATCAAAAATATGTTTAAAGGAGCCAGATACAAAAGCGTGTGGAATCCAATAACAAGCAAAATGAATGAAGGGTGATAGAAGAAGGAGTTGCCTAAAGAAAAGAGAAGGATTAAGGGATTGATTGGAAAGGACAAAGAGAGTGATAGACGGTCCTATACCTTGCTGTAAGTGAAAGTTACATGAGTATATGTAATTATTAAAGCACACTGAGCTGAATACTTGAGATCTGTCATATTATTGTCTGTAAGTTGTACTTCAATGATGAATGAATGAATGAAGTGGGAAAACAGGTGACCAAAGGGAGCTTCAAAGTTAAATTTTGGGTTGAACCAATGGAATACTAGTCAGCAAACAAAAAATGAAAGTTTGGTGCTCACTTCGGCAGCACGTATAGTAAAATTGGAATGATACAGAGAAGATTAGTATGGCCCCTGCACAAGGATAACACGCAAATTTGCAAAGCGTTCCATATTTCAAAAAAACAAGAAAGAAAGAAAAAAATGGAAGTTTTCCATTTGCAATGACATGGATGGAACTAGAGGGTATTACACTCGGCGAAATAAGTTAATCAGAGAAAGACAGTTATCATATGATATCACTCATATGTGGAATTTTAGAAACAAAGCAGAGGATCATCGGGGAAGAGAGGGAGACAAACCGTAAGAGACTGAATCATAAGAAAAAAACTCAAGTTTTGTTGCAGGGGAAGGGATTGGGGGGATGGGGTAGCTGGGTGATGGACATTAAGGAGGCCACGTGATTTAATGAGCACTGGGTATTACATAGGATTGATGAATCACTGACCTCTATCTCTGAAATCAGTAATACATTGTATGTTAATTAATTCAATTTAAATTTTTAAAAAGGAAAAAAATTAAAAAATAAAAAAATTTTAAATTTAAATTTAAATTTTTTAAAAAAGGAAAAAGTAAATAAATTTGGGGTTGAAGCTCATGGTCTGCATTCTGTGACTCCAGATGTTCCTAATGTAAAGTCCCAGGTGGGGTTGGAGAGCCCATTGTTTATAGAAGGTCCACATCTCTCCTGTATTTTCATCTCTAAACCTGCTCCAGAATCCACATGTAATGGTATCAGAGTGATGGTCTGCTTCAGAGCTCTGGGAAAGAGGTAGGCAAAAAGGCTACGAAAAAAATTCACAAAGCTCAGACCTCATCTTGGCCAAACTTCCTTCCCATCTGTGAAGCTCCCTGACAACGTTCCTGACCACGGGTCAGCCAGTCTTCACGCTTGAACCTCTAGTGACAAAGAGCTACCCACCTCCCCAGTAACAACATCCATAGTAACCACAAGCCAGCTTGAGTGAGTCCTCTCCATGTGCCTGGCGCTCTTCTCAGCCCTCAGCCTCAGCATGTATTGACTCACCGCAAGTCCGCTCGATCCAAATTTGGACAGATCTGCCTGCAGAAAGTTCAGACGGGTCTCCCCAGTTTCCCTCTGATCCTCATGAAGTCTCTTAACTGAGGGGGAATGAGGAGTTCCATGGTGGAACAGGTTGCCGTGGAGACCGCAGGGGAGGACAGATGGGTGTGCAATGGGCTTCATGCTTATCATTGCCAGCCTGGTCTATCCTGGGCTCTCAAGTCATGGCAGTAGTCATAGTAATAGTTAACTTTTATTGAAGCACGTGCTTGCTTTACATGCATTTGCCTCATTTAATCCATAGAACAACCCTCTTTTTCTACAGATGGGCCACCTAATGCTTTGCAATGCTAAGTCACCCTCTGAAGGCCCCAGAGCTGGTTGCTAGTGTTCTAGCCCCGGCTGTTAGCAATACCCGTCCGTACAAGTTTTCAAAGTTAATGTGTTTCTGCGAAGAATGTGATAGAAAATCGCTGAACAGCGTGAGAAGGCTGGGGCTCTGCTCCCCCTTCTGCTACCTCTCTGTGAGCCTGAGCAAACTGCTGTCCCCTGTTCCTTCGGTATGAAACATGAGAGCGGTGTCAGATGATCCTGAAAGCCAGGCCTCACTCTGATAATCTGTGTTCTAAACTGTAGGTGTCTACAGTTCTTTCCCATCGGGAGTGTGTCCTGAGACACACTCTAGTTTACTAATGTCTAGTTAACATGTGGAGGTGAGGAGGAAGGGATGAGTGGTCAGATGGAGTAGAATCTAGCATTTTTCTTTGCAGAAGGCTGTTCCTGGTCAGCTGATCCTGGAGGAAAAAAAAAAAAAAAAAAAAGAGGGTCCTTATCTCACTTTTCAGTTTCATTGCTTTTCTCCAGTCAGCTTCAAATCTTGGCTGATGAATAAAGCCCGCTTCAACCCCAGGGCTTTCTCTCAAGACCCAGCTGTAGGCTAGAAGCAGAAAGTGAATATGCACAGAGTCGCCAATTAGTTCGCTCACTGCCCTCATGACCTCTGACCCCTGCTGGGCCACCCCATCCATTAGCTGTCCTCTTCCCCTCTGCCCTCCTCTCTCCCAGTTTGAGCGGTTGTCGGGCCATTCTCTTTCAGCAAAGAAACATGCTCAGGCATTCAGCCAGCCGTTTCCACTTGTTGTTCTTTTGTCTCCTCCCTCTGTTGCCCTTGTTGCTACCCTGGTCACCACTCCTTGACCCTTGGCTGGGCTCTCGCCCCTCCTGGGGACAGGGAGGGGCAGTATTGCAAGGCAGGGCTCTCTGGGAAGAAGAAGGCAAGTCCTTGCTTTTCCTTTTTGTTTGGATTTCATTCCACATGCTTGAGGTTTTTTGTTTTGTTGTTTTAAAGAATCTATTTATTTATTTGACAGACAGAGATCACAAGCAGGCAGAGAGGCAGTGGGAGAAAGACAGAGAAGCAGGCTCCCTGCCGAGCAGAGAGCCCGACTCGGGACTCGATTCCAGGACCCTGGGATCATGACCCGAGCAGAAGGCGGAGGCTTTAACCTACTGAGCCACCCAGACACCCTCACATGCTTGAGTTTTAATCCTAGTCCTCCTCACAAGAGAATCCCTGTAATGCTTTCCCTGGGATGATGGTTTCTTTTAAAGGTAAGTGTTTTGAAGGTTTCTGTGAGTTGGGAAGTCAGCAGTATGTTCCTTTGAGATGCTGGCTATTCTATGAGTTTGGGGGGAAAAAAACTATATTAAATACACACACACACACACACACATATATATATATAATTTATGTGTATATGCATATATATATAGATAAGACATATATATAGTTGATCAGGACAGGAAAGCCTAGTTCAAGATTATGGGTGTGTGAATACCTATTTGTGAAATAAGGTAAAGCAGTCATCAAAAGAGGAATATAAGCCCATTTTATTGCACTTGAGAAAAGCCTTCTAAATGTTCATTGCATCTGTTAATTCTTTAGAATTCTAGCTCAGACAGCGAGGGAGCTGGTAGTGAGTTTTTCTAATGAAAAGCCCAAGGTTGGTGGAGTCCAACTCATTGCATTTAAATCCAGGTCCCGCCACTTGTCATCTGGGTGACTTTTGGTGAAAAATAGTGGCTTTCAATTTTCTGAGAGCATCCCATGTGCCAAGCTCTTCACATCCATCATCTCCTTTAATCCTCATAATATAAGCAGTGGGACAGATGTTTGAAGTCACCATTGTCGTCACTGCACACACAAAGAAAGGAAGGCTAAGAAAAATGAAATGATTTGTCTCAGGGTTGTCTACATCGTAAATGGCAAGAAAGGAATGTGAGAGAGCAGGGCCATACTTCCTCCCCATTATAATGCAGCTATGTTATGGAAGCTTCATGAGCTTTGGTGTCCTCATCTGTGAAGCACCTAACAGTAATGACAAACTGCTCCCAAATGCTTCTTATTATATTCCAGGCACTTTTCTAAATAGCGACACACCATATCTTGTTTCATCGTCACAAAGTTCTAAACATAGGAACTAGTTTTATTCCCATTTTACAGAGGAGTAAGTGAGTCTTAGAGAGGTTGAGAAACTAACCCAGATTGCATGCGGCTGATAAGTCGTGGAGCCAGGATTCTATTTTGAGCCTGTTTGGCTCCAAGCCCAGGCTCTTTCTACTTTCTGCCCTAGGACGGTGACCTCCAAAAGGCCTGCTGACGGAGATACGGTATGTACGCAAAGAGAGGATGACAGGAATGTGAGAGGGAGGAGGAAACGAATTCCAACCAAGAGGAATACGGACAGCTTTATGGAGAATGTAGAGGAGAATCGCTGGATGGAAATTGACTTTAATGAGGCTCAGAAATCCATCTGTTTTACAAAGGGAGGCACACCCTCATTACGGACCAGTGTTTATGCTAAGGGCTGGACAGAGTCCTTGCCATAGACATGTCTAATAAATCTAAGACAGGTCCTGTATCTTATCCATCTCGGTCCTACGTCCCCCCTCCCTTCCGCCTCCCACTCCAATAGCATCTAGCATGGGTGCTTGGACTACAGTACATACTACACAGTGGAGATGTCCTTGTCCCTATCATACATTCCCTAAATGAATAAATGAATAACCTCAGGAAGGATTTGGTTGGGAGCAAGTGGCTCTCCCGGTTTGGGGGACACTGCCGCCCCACAGTGGGAAGACCCTATCCCTCTTCTCTTTCTCCCTGTAGCTCCTCTGACAAGAAGCCCACAGGCTGAATGATAGGGGCTCACTGCACCAGAGATGATTTATGGTTCTTTGTTCTACTAACCCTTTCACATTCCTCTCCATCCTCTTTCTGCAACCAATTCATCATGATTTAAATGAAACTTTGGAAGGGGAACTATGGCTCAGTCCTGAGACAATTGTTCAAGACACTTGAACAACAATAGGTCTAGCATTTGAATCTATAAAAGATCACTTCTCCATGGGATTATCTTAGATTTCCCTGCTTTCCCCAAGGACCCAGGGAAATGCCTTTCTTTCTATCCTAAAGAATCCCTGGTACTCAAACTGAAAAGTGAAAAGAAAGGGACGACATGGAGCTAAGTGGCTGTCGAAGGCAAGGTTCTATAATTTCTCCAGAATTAGAATAAAGGAGGCCCCAAGGAAGATCTCAGTCTGGACTGCAGAATAGCTTTGTGAAGATGCTTCGGAGTTCTTTTACTCAGTGCTCTGGGAATCCCAGGCTTGTTGGGTCAATCTGCCATCAAAATGATGATAGTCCAGTGAAGCGAAACTTCCTTGGTTCTTCATGCTATTAATACACTCTAATGTCACACTAATCAAAGTAAACTCATTATCATGGCTCTAGGAGTGATCTAACAGTGAACATTTTGCTCCTCTGTCATTAAGCATACGTCAGTCACATCATTCATGAGATACCCAAGGCTGGTGTTACTTTGACTATGTCAGCATAGTCAGAATCAAGAGTTAAATTATTGAGCAAAAAAACCCACATATACTGAGTTTAATAGAAAAATCATTATAAAAATGGGCACTTAAAATTTTATTGATTGTTTCATATCATCACCTTATTGTGAAAAGAACTATGATGGTTAGAGACTAAGATCCTAACATCATTTTTTATAATACAGATAAGTAGGTGATGCCTTCTAATTTTTTACTGCGTGATGCTTAACTCTTCTTCTGTGTCTCATTTTTTCTTTTTTGTACACAATTAGGAGATAAATGTTTGCATCCTATCCTCCTCAAGACAAAACTCAAATGCAATACAAACAAGATATTTTCTATAATAATGTGTTCAAAAAAGTTAAAAAACATCTTAATTTCAGGGAACCACATCAGACTTTAAAAGCACAAAGGAATGTCAGGGCACCTGGGTGGCTCAGTTGGTTAAGTGTCTGCCTTCAGCTCATGTCATGATCCCCGGTTCCAGAATCAAGCCGCGCCCCGCCCACCACTCCCCCCACCCCCGTGAACCCCCGCAACCCCAACCGTCAGGCTCAGCAGGGAGTCTGCTTCTCCCTCTCCCTCTGCTCCTCCCTCTGCTCATGCACAGGTGCACTTGTAAATAAATAAATATATATAAATAAATGAATAAAATCTTTTTAAAAATATAAGTAAATAAACGAATAAAAATACTAACTTCATATACAATTTGTTAACATTCACACTAAGTAATATAAAATATGAGAACTGGGTTTTATTTTTCCTCAAGAGTTTTGTCCCTCAAAATAATTGTCCCTGAAAATAATTCTGTGTTAGATCCATAGTTCTCAAACTGTGTCCCAAGGCACCACAGGGTACCATAGCAGCAAGCCTATGGAGGAAGATAGAATATTTTATTTATTTATTTTTTAAAAATAATATAGTTAACATACAGTGTTATATTTGTTTCAGAGGTACAATATATAACATTATTATAGTTCAATAATTCCATAGATAAGCCAGTGCTCATCACGACAAGTACACTCCTTGATTTCTATCGCCTATTTCACCCATCCCACTACCCACTTCCTCTCTGGTAATCAACAGTTTGTTCTCTATAGTTAAGAGTCTGTTTCTATTTGCTCATTTGTTTTGTTTCTTGAATTCCACATATGAGTGAAATCATATGGTATTTGACTTTCTCTTATGGACTTATTTCACTTAGCATTATATTCTCTAGTTCCATCCATGTTGTTGCCAATGTCAATATTTCATTCTTTTTCATGGGTGCATAATATTCCATTGTATTTGTTACCATCCCAGCATCTTTATCCATTCATCTATCAATGGACAGCTGAGCTGCTGCCATACTTTGGCTGTTGTAAATAATGCTCCTATAATCATAGAGGTGTATATATCTCTTTGAATTAATGTTTTTGTATTTGGGGGGTAAATACTCAGTACTGTGATTACAGGATTTTAGGGTAGGTAATTCTATTTTAATTTTTTGAGGAACCCCCATACTATTTTCCAGAGTGGCTGCACCAGTTTGCTGGTGCAACAACAGTTGCAAGAACTTCCCAACAACAGTGCAAGAAGGTTTTTTTTTCTCCACATCCTCACCAACACTTGTTTTGGTTTTGATTTTAGCCATTCTGACAGGTGTGAGGTGATATCTCAAGGTGGTTTTGATTTGCATTTCCCCGATGATGAGTGACATTGAACATCTTTTCATGTGTCTGTTGGCCATCTGGATGTCTTCTTTGGAGAAATGTCTGTTCATGTTTTCTGCCCATTTCTTATTTGGATTCCTTGTTTTTCAGGTGTTGAGTTGTATAAGTTCTTTATATATTTTAGATACTAATCTTTTATTGTATATGTCATTTGCCTCAGGAGACATATCTAGAAAAATGTTGCTACAATCAATCTCAGAGACATTACTGCCTGTGCACTCTTCTAGGGTTTTTATGGTTTCAGGTCTCACATGTAGATCTTTAATCCATTTTGAGTTTATTTTTGTGCATGGTGTAAGAAAGTAGTCTAGTTCCATTCTTTTGCATGCTGCTGATCAGTTTTCCCAACACCATTTGTTGAAGAGACTATCTTTTCCCATTGGATATTCTTTCCTGCTTTGTCAAAGATTAATTGGTCATATAATTGTAGGTTTATTTCTGGGCTTTCTATTCCACTGATCTATGTGTCCGTTTTTGTGTCACTACCATACTATACTGATTACTACCACTTTGTAATATAAATTGGATGTCTAGAATTGTGATACCTCTGGCTTTGCTTTTTTTTTTTTTAACTGCTCTAGCTATTCAGGGTCTTTTGTTGTTCCCCACAAATTTTAGGTTTGTTAGTTCTAGTTCTGTGAAAAATGTGTTGGTGTTTTCATAGGGATTACATTAAATCTATAGATTGCCTTGGGTAGTATAGACATTTTAACAATATGTGTTCATTCAGTCCATAAGCATGGAATAGCTTTCCATTTCTTTGTGTCATCTTCAGGTTTTTTTCACCAATGTTTTATAGGTTTCAGAATACAGGTCTTTCACCTCTTTGGTTAGGTATATTCCTAGGTATCTTATTATTTTTGGTGCAAGTGTAAATGGGATTGTTTTCTTAATTTCTCTTTCTGCTGCTTCATTATTAGTGTATAGAATATGCAGCAGATTTCTGTACATTGACTTTATTATTTTATAATTTTAAAAAAATTTTTATAAACATATAATGTATTATTAGCCCCAGGGGTACAGGTCTGTGAATCGCCAGGTTTACACACTTCACAGCACTCACCATAGCACATACCCTCCCCAATGTCCATAACCCCACCACCCTCTTCCTACCCCCCCTCCCCCTAGCAACCCTCAGTTTGTTTTGTGAGATTAAGAGTCTCTTATAATTTGTCTCCCTCCCTATCCCATTTTGTTTCATTTATTCTTTTCCTACCCCCCAAGCCCCCCGTGTTGCATCTCAACTTCCTCATATCAGGGAGATCATATGATAGTTGTCTTTCTCTGGTTGACTTATTTCGCTAAGCATAATACCCTCTAGTACCATCCACGTTGTCAAAAATGTCAAGATTTCATTTCTTTTGATAGCTGCATAGTATTCCATTGTATATATATACACCATATCTTCTTTATCCATTCATCTGTTGGTGGCCATCTAGGTTCTTTCCATAGTTTGACTATTGTGGGCATTGTTGCTATAAACATCTGGCACAGGTGCCCCTTCAGATCACTACGTTTGTATCTTTAGGGTAGATACCCAGTAGTGCAATTGCTAGGTCTTAGGGTAGCTCTATTTTCAACTTTTTGAGGAACCTCCGTGCTGTTTTCCAGAGTGGCTGCTCCAGCTTCCATTCCCACCAACAGTGTAGGATGGTTCCCCTTTCTCCGCATCCTCGCTAGCATCTGTCATTTCCTGACTTGTTTATTTTAGCCATTCTGATTGGTGTGTGGTGGTATCTCATTGTGGTTTTGATTTTTATTTCCCTGATGCCAAGTGATGTGGAGCTCTTTTTCATGTGTCTGTTGGCCATCTGGATGTCTTCTTTGCAGAAATATCTGTTCATGTCCTCTGCCCGTTTCTTGATTGGATTATTTGTTCTTTGGGTGTTGAGTTTGCTAAGCTCTTTATAGATTTTGGATACTAGCCCTTTATCTGATATGTCATTTGCAAATATCTTCTCCCATTCTGTCAGTTGTCTTTTGG